>NC_090162.1:12500-365000 GCF_017916325.1 Leishmania martiniquensis
TGCACCAGTAGCGGCTCGTTCATTGCAACCAGTGAGGTGGAAGATGTAGAGGATCGCGCTGCGTAATGGGAGTCGTAGGTGACAGTTCTCGGAGAAGTAACTGCCCGCGAGTGGGTTGGAGGCTCGCCACAGCTGGGAGTAGGGGGAGCAGCAGCTGGCAGGCAAAGCGTGGCAATGTATGTGTGCGGCTGCTCGTAGTCAGCTGACTTGCACCCCTTCGAGATACACCTGAAAACGTGGAAGACTTACGTCGGCGAAAGCCTTCCCCTAAATTGGGAGTGCTCTGCAAGTGGTATGAAGAATTGTTTAGGTGAGCGATTGGTGGCGTCGTCCAGCCGGGACGAGCTTTCTCCTGTCCCAGCTGGTGTGTGTTGTTACGGGTGATGGTCCCCAACCGTACGTCACAGGCGTGGTCTTAAACTGCGTAGAATCCATGAAAATTGTCTAGATTGCGACACAGTCTCACAAAGTACCAGTCGGCGGCGACTGTTAGGCGACTATGAGGAATGCAAGTCGTTTTAGTGACCGGCTCCATAGGAACACCACGCACCTTGGCTGCTAGCATGAGCGGGAGCGTGAAGTTGAAGCGGCCCGTTTGATCAGATGATTCGTTTGTTAGGGTTCACTAGGGCATGGAGCTATGTTAAGTGGCGCAAACCGATCCGAAGCAGGGTATAGAGAGGATGCCGCAGGTGGTGCGGCACGAATGTGTCAAGGTGGCGCGGTCCATTTTTGCATGGGCAAGTTCTGTTGGACGCGTTTCTCGCTTTGCTGGTGTTGAGGATGTCGCATGCAGGCAGCGCGAGGGGTTTGGATACGTGGGGAAGCAATAGTAGCGAGACCGAGCTGACAGCATTGTTCCGGTATCATGATGTCAAGGGCGCCTCGGGAAAAAAGTGGGTGCACGTAAAATGTGTACGCAGGCTGAAGCACGCACGGCGATGCGGGGAGATGCGACGGACACGCAGCAGCATTTGTGAGATGAGCACCGTGGTGGCGGGCCTCCTGCAACTGCGAAACCATAGGAATTCAGTATATCACTGTTAAAAGAACAGTTTGTGTGGCGGCAGAGAGCATCGAGAAGGCGCTCTCACCGCTGGAACACATCCGTCAAAGCAGCGGCCGAGGTGCTATGCGCGCAACGAGTTAACGGGTGAATCGAGAAGCTGAGCGCTGTGTTACATCTGCTGCACGCGGTAGCGGAGGTAGCGAAAGGGAGGTTGTTTTGTCGTTGCCGCGTTTCCAGCCGCACCTTCAACCGTTCGGTGCACCCTACAGGCGAAGTTCTTTGGATGCGCGAGCAAAGAGAGAGAGTGATAGTCACATCGAGAAGCACCGGCACAGCGGGGAAGCCAAAGAGAGGGCCGCAACGTGCGGCAGTCAGCCGCTTCAAGGTGCCTGTCGGGATGGCTCACCCATCTCGATCGCTGAACCCTCCAGCAGGTGACCATTCTGCTAGCGGCATGCTGGATCTGGGTTTCAGTACTTGCAGGGCGTCATCCTTTGGGTCTGTGAGAAGAGACACCCTTGAGGAAGCGCGCCGGTGCCCACTGTACAGTCCTCGTCTGCTTGCCTGTAATAAGGCTGAAGAAGAGGATAGAAATATTTATTTCGGTGCTATGCGACAACAACACACATGCATGCATGCGGTAGTTGGTGAGACGAGCGCTGCCTACTCGCGTACGCACCTACGAGCAGTAAAAGGGGGTTCAGCAGGGCGCTGCTGTTGGCACCTGAATTAGTTCGATAAGGGCATACGATCGCGTGCCATCGCTCACTTTCCTCCTGCCGTGACGGACGGATGATTCGCTACGGCTGTGAGATGCAGCCCCGCGGGCGCGGTCGAAGACGAGTTAAACGTACAACTGAAGCAGTTTACGACCCTTCTCCACGTGTTCGTTAGTGGGACCGAGAGCTTCAAAGATGGCTAGAATGACCTGCCGCGCGGGTGTGACGGTGGTCGGCCCGAGTCGCAGGTCTTTCGGTACAATGCCATCTTCCTTGAGCGCGGCGAGAAGCTTCGGCTCCGCACGGATGAGGCGCAGGCACTCCTCAATGGCCTGGCCGACCACTCCCTCCACGTAAAAAGCGACGGCGCGCTTAAGGTGGTGCTTGTAAAACTGTGCAGGCTCGCGGACGAGTTCGTCAAACTTGAGAAGGCGCATGTAATTGTCTCTGTCGGGCATGTAGTCGACTAGCTTAATGAGCTCGATGCGGACAACAGCCTCGGCGACAGTGCGCATGTCCTGCGGTGCAAACGGAAATTCCTCGCGCACCTGAGCAGCTAGACGGAAGGCTTCGTCGCGCTGCTGCGATGCTAGCGCGCACATCGCAAGCCCGCAGAGGGCCTCCGGAGCCGAGTTGTAGCACGGCTCGCGCTTCAGTTTCTCCCATAGCTCTGGGGTCATCTTCTTCTGCGGTACACCGTAGCGCTTCTTGACGACCTCCATGTCCTCCATGGACAAGCGAAGTGCTTTTTCGAAAAGCTTTTTACTTTTGGCATGATCGCCTGACCGCATCTGGCTGTGGGCTGCAGCAATGAGAGTCATGGCGTTCTCGTCGTCGTTGTCCTGCCGCTTCACCTTCTGAAGTAAAGAGCCGCCCTCCCGCTCGCTTTTCGACTCCACCTTGGCGTACTCAATGAACGCCTCCACAGCATCCTTTGCATGGGATTCGGCGACGATGCCGACCAGCTTATCGCAGAACACCTTGTTGCGCACAAAGTAGATCAAGGGAAACATGTGCGGATCGATTTGAAACCTATCCATCAGCCCCGACTCCTGCAGGCAGTCCACCACGCCAAGTTTGATCGCCAATCCTGCGTCCTTGCCAAACTCTTGATACAGCTCGCCAAGGTTGTCGCCCTTCAGGCGGCGATTCGCCTGATCCACCTGGTGAGACAGGAGCTCCGTGTACTGCTTCACGTCGGGGTGGTTGGCGACCATGAAGTAGAGCAACAGAGGAACCTTGGAGTCCATCTCGGTTGTGATGTTCTTGGAAGTAACCTGGACAACCCCAAGGAGAGGGTCTCGCCGCCCAGTCGCACCCGAGCCTCCCGGCGAGGTCGAAATCCAGCGCCGCTGCATCACAGCGACCGGCGCCCTCCTGGAAGTGAGGGTGGCAGGGATCGAAGGAGTACCCACACCGGTCCTGTTCTGCCACAATCGCGCGCGCCGAGCTGCGCTGAAAAGGGAGGTGCGAGAGAGGTACCTCATTCACCAAAAAACCAGGGAGCGCGGAAAACGTCGTGGAGGAAAAATAAACGCAGTGGGCAGTCGGCTGACGTTGTGTGCCTCGACACTACTATAGAGAAGGGGAAGGACAAATGAGCAGAGAGTAGCGGAGAGACGGTGACGAGAAGTGCGGGGGTTCCGCCGCGAAGCTGTTTTTTGTCGCCGAAGGAGCGGTGGTGAAGGCATGTTGATGAGGGGTGAGGAGAGAATGGGTGAGCCCCCACACCGCGCACACTTGCTGGCAACTGCGTGGGTGCTGTCGATTTCAGCGAATGCAACATGTCTCTACCCGGTGGATCCGCCGCTCGCATTACTCACGGCAATGTCGGCTTCGGAACGTTCGATTCTGCGCACCCTTACAGGTGGCTGGTTGCACTACGTGTAGCGTTTTTTCGCTGTGAGTGTGCGCTGCATTACCTACCGCGGTCTACTAGGGAAAGGGAGAGAGTAGTACAAAGAGACAGAAGCACGAGACGACAGAGGAAGGGTTCGGCGACTACCGCTCTACCAGCTCGGCAGTCAACGTCCGCGAGGAGCAGGCGCAACGAGGGTAACAAACGCGCCCCCGAGAACGCAAAGGCACTACACGCAGCCAACGAGAACTCACCGCTCCAACCGTCATGCGTTCCAGCGATTCGCAAAAAGTATGGAGAGCGAGGTTGGAAACAGCCCACAAGGAGGCCAGAAGGGCCAACGATAGGGAAGAAGGCCCTCGCCCCTCTTTCAAAGAAACGAGCCATAGCAGAAGGTTGGGTCTGGGCAAATCTCTACAAAAAAAATCGATCATCGATCATCGTTTTCTGGCTCAGGTTGACGAGACCTTCACGGACGCGGTAGAAATGGACGATAACCTCAACGGTGAAGGTGAGCACGACGGCTGCATATAAGTTGTGAAGCGAGACATCAATAGCAGCAAAAAGAGCCGCATACAGCACAAAAAGATCAAAGTCAAGTCCGCAGAGAAACGCACGACCGTACGATCGAACGTCGTCGATGAAGAAGAGGTCCTTACCGCCATGCTCACCGCGCTGCGGTCCGTTCATGTACATCACATTGGGTGAAAAGTCGAGCCACTTTTGCAGCACAAACTTCACCAGCAGCGTGCTCTCCGCGCGGCGCACACTTTGCTGGAAGGAGTAGTTGATGCGGTCTCGAATCGCCAAGGCCGCCTTGGAGTAGACGCGGAGTTTGCGCGAAAAGAGGGAAAGAAATTCGAAGTGGTGCCACTTAGCCGGGTTGACGGCGCACTCGCCTTTGCCAAGCGCGCGCTGGTGCTCCAAATAGATCTCCATATAGCACATATAAAGATATTGCCGCGTGTAGGGCCCGAGGAACACTTCAAAAGACTGGCATTTGCTTTGGCCCCCTAATCCACGAACCGGCAGGTTTCCCTGCGCCTCCAGGAACAGGTTGTGTTGGAATTCCTCCATACTGACATCGGCGTGGGCGTGGATGGACTCACCATGTATGTAGAAGCCCCACTGCTGCTCCAAAAGGATAATGATGGAGATGTTTGATACGGAGCAGAGGTCGACGAACGCCTGGAGGGGATGCACCACGATGAAGCGATAGTAAATCTGGTACTCCAACAAGTACATCACCAGCGCCACTGCCACCCAGAAGAAGGTGTCAATCGCGACGCGAAGGGTATCAAAAGAGGTGGCCATTCCGTCCGCCTGTCGAGAGCCCCGCACGACACTGGCGGACATGTTCTGGTAATCGAGGCCAACCAGGAAGAGGAGAATGATCGCCATGGTGAGCAGTGGGCACCAGTAACGCAGGGCCTGTAGCTCGTTCAGCTCGTTTGCCACAAACGTTGAGCGCCACATGCTCACCGGCACAACCTTGTTTTCGCGTAGCAGCTGCCCTTTGGGCCGCTCCCAGTCGATGACAAAATAGTCAGCGTTGCACTGCTCCGCCAGCCGGTAAAGCACTGTGATCGCTTTCGCCGTGGCAGCAACGTAAAGCATCGCGTTCAGGTAGACGTCACCGACACGCACCGCTTGCGACAAGGCGAGCTGGCTTTTGTACGCGATAAAGATGTACCACGACGCAACGGCGACAACAACGAAGAACAGATTACCAATGTGGTCGCAGAAGTAGACAAGGAAGCGGACCAGCGCGAGCCAGTCGACCACGAGGTACTGTCGCCGCCGCATCCATCCATACGTGCGTGCCCAAGCCGTGAAGAAGCACAAAATGCACAAGACAGTAAGCGTGATCTTTAGTCCGTGGCTAACCGAATCGGTGCTGGGCAAGTAATACGAGTGCATGTCGCAGCGGATGGCGTAGTCCAAGTGGCTGCTGGCGTTGAGCGGTTCCTGTCGCACGGTGTCGAGGTCGTCGGCGGCGGCAGCCTCGGCGATCATCGACGCCATTTTCGAGGCGTACTGAAGCACAAGAAGCGGGATGCGAACGTAACGAGCGTCTCGATGATCGTTACCGAGAACTACACTGGCACTGCGAAGCACGGTAACGTAGCTGGGTAGCGAGCGAAGGCGCTGAGAGCGACGGCCGCCCACGTTGTCGTACGCGTAAAACCGCCGCCGGAGCCCACTCGCAGAAATGGCGCCGCTGGGGGCAACGGTGCTGCCGCGGTAGAGCCACGGGTCGTACAACGTCGCCGGCTCAAATTTGTAGTTGGAATAATCGATTAGCAGGGGCACAGGCGTCAGCCGCGATGCGTTCGAAGGGTGTCGAATGTAAATCTCGTAAAAGAGAGTGCGGTTAGCCTGAAGGAACCAGCGCCAGTTTGCATAACACGACGTGGCGCGCGTTTCGCCGGCGGAGAAAAACATCTGCAGCTTTGTGTTGACCAGAAAGCACTGGTTGACTTGGCTCACCATTGACTGATACCCGAGCCACTTGCCGTAGAGATCAAAAGTCGACACCACAAACTGAAGTGACTGGCGCGACGAGAGAGGGAACTCTGTCGCTGCGTCGCTCAAGACGTCGGCATTGCTTCGGGTGTAGTACAGCCAAGGCAAACCCTCCACCGTCTCGCACCACGGATCGTTACACGGCTTGCTCTGCTTAATGTGCTGGTACAGAGCGCATGGCATGGCGCTATCTTGATAGTTCATCAAAACGCACAGGTTCGCCAGCAGATTGCAGGCTGTGCTGTTGCCACGGCTACATAGCACGGCGGCGCCAATCGAGTATGTCTGCACAGGAAAAACCATAGTTGGAGGCCCATCCGCACCGCTGTTGTCAATGTTTGGTGGAGAAAGTGCCGCCGATGTTCCCGATGCTGCTGCGACCATCGACTCGTACGCCGTGGTAGGCACACAGGAACCATCGTAGAGCATGGTAAAGCTGGCAGTGCAACGGCACTCGCCGCTGGTCGCATCGAGCTCATATGGAAAGGAGCAGGTCACGCATGCTGACGACGCGCACGGCGCGCACATCGCTGCCGACAGCACAAGTGCACCAATCTTCTGCACCATGACGCTCCCTGGAGCACAGAGACATGTTCGCTCGGCTGCGTTGTAGGTAGCATCCATTAAGCAGCTCAGCTGGCGGTCTCCTCCACAAGGAAGACAATGTGCGGATGCATTGAGAGTGCCTGCCACGCTCACCATCATTTGCTGTGCACTGCAGTCTTTGCACGATTGCGTACCAGTGCTGGCGTCGATCTGTAACGCGTAACCTGCATCGCAGACGCACGCCCCTTGTACTCTGCGAGCGTGGGCGGGGCATGCCTGGCAACTGTAGTCTGGAACATCAAGTGCCAAGCCATGTTCGTAACAGTTTGGACTAACCTGGGATGCTGCACGTGTTGCACAAATAATCAGCAGCAGGACAGCAATGGTGCAGCCTTTGACCCACCCCCGCGACGAGAGAAGCAGCGGCATGTTGCTCCGCGATGCTGTGACGTTGAAGGTCAGCCGCTTCGGTGTTCGCAAAAATAATAAGAAACGAAAGGAGCCCAAAGGGGATCTCTGTCGATAGTGTGATGGTGTGTAGATCTAAGCGCCCTGGCTTGAGGACAGGAGGCTAGCGCATCTATGGATGGAGCACGTGTCTATGTGTGCACGTCTTTGCCTACTTGATGTGTGTTTGTGGGGAGGGGAAGGGGAGGCGAGGGAGGGGGTCTACCAAAAACGTTGCCCTGATCTCTATCACCTCGTCGTGGTGGAGACCTTGCGGCTGCTTCGAGGGCTCAAGGTGGCTTTGCCGCATCGATGGTGTGTGTGTGCGTGTGTGTACGGGACGAAGAAAGACGAAGGGAAAAACAAGCGAGCACGAGAAAAGGATCGGATGAACTCTGAGGAATGGGGGAGAAGGCAGAGCACCCATTGAAATCGAGCGCCAGCGACGAAACTGAGAAAACGCGAAAGAGATCGAAGCGTTGCCCACCGTGCTCTGGCCGCCCAACACGAACGTAGGCACGGGAGCAAGAGCACAGAGACGTAAAGAGCTGCTTGTCTTTCCTTTCTCGAACTATCTGCCCGTGAATGTTTAGAGGACTGAGAACGATAGCGAGAGGCGGCAGAGATGTCACCGGCGGTTCTTCTTGTTTATTTTTGGGGAACACAACTGGGAAGTGTCTGCCGTGCACCGTTCATGCACGTGTTGGATTGAGCTGCTCTTGTGTGATGTGGCGGTGTCTTAGTGCAGCGTTGCGTAGAAGCACACATTGCAGAATGGATAGCGCGAGGCGAGAACTTCGATGAGTCCCGCATGCGGTGCCCCCGCTTCGCGTTGTCACAAAGCGGAAGCAACGCGACTCACAAGAGTCTCACGCGTTGAGGCATCGACGCACCTGTAGGCTCGAACAAGCCGGACCACCTGCGTCAGATTATGCATTACTAAGAGAATGTCGCTGTTCATTTCTCGAACAGTAAGAAGGTGATGAACGTAGGCACGACAGTGTCGCTTGCAGGTGAAGCAGTCGCACCCCTGAGCGATAGGATTGATGTCGAGCGCGAATACGTTGTCATTCAAGTCTAGAAGTGGCGCAAGAGGCTGCTGCATCGTCGCCATCGCATCATCGACGGGAAGCAGCAGTGCTACGCCTTTCTCCGCTAGCGCCCACGGAAGTGGGCACTCCATCAGTGACACGTTGCTCGCCATAGCGACAAGTAGTGCAGTGATGCTTGGGGCGATGCACATGGTGCACTTCCCCGGCGATAACTTCAACTCCTGAAGGGTTTGATAAAACTCGTGGCTGTTCTCCCCACGAGGCACGGCGTCAATGTAGCCACCACGGTCGGGTCCTGCAACCGAGATGGATGGTAAAATGGGGCACCCCACATCTGCTGCCTCTCTAGACCGGATCAGCCACGCTTCAGAGCGGGCCGCGGCGACGCGTCGCCTCTTGCTGAGTGGCTCGGAAAGGGGAACAGACTCATGTATAGCCACCGCCAGGGCTGGCTGCGTTGCTTTGACCACCTCCCGCCACTTATCCACAGACACCACAGAGCGGCCTTTGTCGCTGTCACCGGCTACGGCGGAGTCGGTGGAGGACGCGCTCGCGTGAAGGCCGTGAAACGACGAGCGCAGCGTCAGCACAGTCTTGTACCCACGCAGGCCGCTGTATTCTGCCAACGGCATCCCGGCCTCGACGCATGGCTTCACAAAGTCCATCGCCTCGAAAACGCTGGTGGCCAGAATTCGCTCCGACGGCTCTAGAATCGCGTTCGCCTGCGCCGGCGTCAAGTTCGGAACAGCGCCCCGCTTCGTCGGAATCACTAGAAAGGGGCCCTGAAGCTCCATGAGAGGGAGGTGTGAGAAAGGGGAGAAGAAATACCGCACACCGACGCCATCAAATGCCCTTCTGTTGCAGTGGCGACGGATGGCGATGGGTTGGATGCCGAGCAAAAACGTCGCGCGTGCGCCCAGTGCAATCCACGAAAGGACGATCAAGAAAATAAACGCAAAGGGGGAAAGGCGCGACACGGTCGACAAGGCGCATCGATTCATGCGGCGGAGCTCCAAGAGTACGCATAGGTAGTACGTCAGTTTCTCGTGAAGGAGTGGGGTGGCGGGCGGTGGGACTGCGCGCTATCCTACGCGTGCCCAAATGCATCCTGTCGCGCGCATCACTTCCTCCGCTTGAGCAGTGGGGGAACAGGTGTCAATACTGCCGCGCACGTTTTGGAGCGGTGTACGCGTGCTGGTAGGGGCGGCGGCAATGCCAAGTCCTCATGAAGGCGCAATACCGTATCCTCTTTTCTTTTCGACGCTTTCTCGTGCCGTGCAGTGCACGCAAAGAGATATGAGAGAGCCAGCCTCGAGGTCCGGCAGCGATATTGAGCCCATTAGTGCAGCGTATGCGTTTGGCAAGGACCACTGAAGAGCGGAAGAAACACAGCGACAGAAGCGTCCCAGGCGAAAGGAGGGAAAAGAACGTGCGGGAGAACGTACCTGCACTAGAGGTGGTGGAATCTACTCTCGCTTCTTGAGCTTCGCATCGATCGCCTGCAAGCGCTCGTAGACGGGAGGATGAGTGAAGTGGAGTGCGGAGTAGAGCGGATCCGGCGTCAAGCTGGCCCGATTTTCCTTTGTGATGACCAAAAGGGCCTCCTTCAGGCCCTCTCCGTGATTGTGGGTGACGGCGAAGCGATCCGCTTCAAACTCGTGCCGTCGCGAAAGGTAGCAGAATCCGTATCCAATAAACGTACTCAGTGGGCCATAGATGACGTCAGCAAAAATGTTGAGTCCGATGACCGGGTCCATCTCATGGAAGCCAAACTCCTCATAAATCCTCTGGTTAAAGAGGACTAGGCGTGCACCGTAGGAGATCAGCAAGAGCTGAGAAAGAGCCATGGCGAGGTTTATGTAGATGTGGTTGTGGTGCCAATGGCCGAGCTCGTGGCACAGCACGGCTATAATGGACTCGTCGTCATCCTTCAGTTGCTCCAGGATAGTGTCGTAAAGAACAATGCGCTTGTAGCTGCCGAAACCGTAGAAGTACGCGTTACTGTGGTGTGAGCGGCGGCTGCCATCCACGACGAATACCTTTTTGAGCGGGAAGCTCAGCTCCTCGCTGAGATGCTCGATTTTCTGGTAGAGGGGAGACTCTCTGTCGAGCGGGGTAAACTTGTTGAACATCGGCTGGATGACGGTGGGCAACGCCAAAAGAAAAAAGACCAGCATCACCGACATGCCCGAGAAGAGGTATAAGGGAAACCGTGCGCCAAATGTTTGCACCACATACTGAATGAGCTTGATCTGCAGCGGGTAGAGCAGCGTGACGTGGAGAAACAGCTTTTTGATAATGTCTTTCCCGAACTCCGTCTTGGTCATCTTGTTGAGGCCGTGCTCCTCCTCAACATAAAAGTTCTCGTAGTAGGAGAAGGGGATGTCAATTAAAGTGGAAATGAGCTCCCCTGCTACGGCGGTCGCGTAATTGTGAGAGAAGGAGCCGGAAGGAAAATTCCTGTGCTGCGCAATCAAGTAGTACAGGCGGGCAGGAAGTCGCAGGAGAATGCTCACGTTACTCAGTATGAGCCCCTTCACATGCTGTAGAAGGCCCAACGTGCACCTCTCGCCCTCGTACTCCTGCGCCTTCGTGAACTCGTCGTCCGTGATGTCGTTCCTGAAATACGATGGCATCTCCTTTGTTCGGTAGGCACGACGCTGGCGCAGCATCAGGTACGCGTCCCACAGGCCAATCACATTGAGCGATATGACGGCCGTCTGCAAAAAGAGATTCTGGGAAGGCGGCATCCTGTGAGGCCACCGCAGAAATGGGTGGGCGGCCACGAAAACGTAAACGCAAACAAAAAGCTACACCTGCCGGCAAGCGCAACTGTCGTAGCGGAGCTGCTTGCAGCACGGAAATGCCACGGAAGCAGCACGGCGAGTGTGAGAGAGAAAAGCGCTATGCACAAATGAGATGCGGCGGCGCCAGTAAGGCGGCTAGGAACTAAGTACGAGTCCGTGAGACGGGCATAAGCGAGTCCAAGAGGGAGGAGGATAGCGTAAAAGCAGCGGCACATGTAAATCATGGATTACGGCCTCGCCCGCACACGTGTGGAGGTGTAGCACACGCGACGAAAGCAGTCGTACACGAAATTCAGAATTCTGTTCGCAGTTTATACGAGGGCTACGACCCGCCCCCTTGGTCACGCCTCGCCTTCTCGATTCTAGCGGCGTCGCGCCGCCCGAAAAAAAAAAGAGAAGAAAACGGGACCGATGACAGGGGCGCATAGAGTGTACGATCGTAGGGCGCAGCTGCGCAAGACGACCTTCGCCAAGAAGGCTGGTTAAACGGAGAAGCCTTTAGGCAGCTGATGGTTACTCGAAGTTACTAGATCATCGCCTCAGGCGAAAACATTGAACGTCTGTGTATGTCTCAACGTTGCCCTCCTACGTTCTCGCTCGTGAAAGGCGTCCTCTCACGCGTCGAATTCGGAGAACTGTAGCGGCCGAATCTTGGTGCTCTCCTCGCGCCTCTTCTCCGCCCAATCACGGGTGACCTTGCGCTGCTTCTGTGCGAGCATGCTGTGATAGCGCTCCTCGTGGTCTAATTCCACTCGCTGGTGCTTCTTTTTTCCTCCCTCGTCATCGCGGGAGTTGACGACGGTGCCCTTGCGGTTGTCGCGAGCGAGTATGCGGTCTTCACGGATATAAGTTCGTACTTCCCGCTGCACCTCCGATGGAGTCTTGTCGATGCCGAAACTTTGAGCGACGTGGCCAAGATGCGGCGTGGCGGCAAAGAAAAGCGATTTGATTTGCCTTGGCAGGCCCGCATAGGCGCGCAGATATGACTGGTACGAAAAGAGTGCGACGCGATAAAGGCTGTCCTTGGCGTTCTTACCGCACACTTTGTCGCGCTGCATCACAAGGCGGGAGATGGCGTGCTCCAGTGCGGCTGTGCTTTGCATCCACATATGGTTCGACCTGGGATCCAGCTTAGTGAGGTAGAATAGAAACGTCTCATACTTGCGCTCCGACATCTCTCCCACCTCCTTGCCAACGCTCTCTCGCATCTGCGAGTGAATAAAGTGCGTCAGGTATGCCGCGTAGCGCACCTCGTCCGGCGCAAGGAACAGGATCGAGTCGCCACTGTTTCCAATGCGCGCCGTGCGACCAATTCGGTGCACGTAGCTGATCGGGTCCGTTGGAGGGTCGTAATGCACGATCCAGTCGATCGCTGGCATATCAAGGCCACGGGCAGCCACGTCCGTGCAGAACAAGACGCCCTTGTCGCTGCGCGACTTGCCAGTGCCAAACTTGAAGGCGTGAAAGACGGCGGCCCGGTCCACTTGTGACATATTGCCGTGAAGCTTGAACACGTTGACGTCCAAAAAAGCGCGCTGCGACGCCGCGAAGGAGTCAAGACGCGCGTCATCTTCCACTTCGCCGTCGGAAACCTCCTCAAATGTGACCACCTCGTCCGTGGCGCTGCCGTGGTCGAGATGACGGTTGGCGGCCTCCACCATTTTCTTCGTGCTCATGGGCGCTCCGCGCGGCCGTGTGACCACCCTGCCCTCGTACGATTTCTTGTGAAACGGGGACTGCAGGCGAGAGGCGAGAAGGTAAAGGAACTCCGTACTGTCCGCCGTGGAGACGAACACGATGATCTTGTGAGCACCGGCATCCAGCTGTGAGCGAAGAAAGCTGAAAAGAACCGAGAGACGGTGTTTCACCGGTACCATCACGTAGTGCTGTTTCAGTGTCGTCGGTACGGAAAAAGTGTCTTGCGTCTCCCCTATGCGAGTGACGTTCTTGCGCAGCGCGAAGTGCGACAGTCGTTCAACGCCGTCTGTGATGGTTGCGGAGACGAGAATACGCTTCACGTCCGCTGAACGGCGGCACTTTTTCTCGAGCTGCTCCATAATCTCACGCAGGGCCTTTTCAAATCCCATGTCGAGCAGCCTATCCGCCTCGTCCATGATCACCGTCTTAACGTGGGTCACATTGAAAGAAGCGGTGGCTTTTAGGTGATCAAGCAGTCGGCCAGGTGTCGTCACCAGAATCGGGAGGCCCTTGCGCAGCCGTGCTTTCTCTTTGTGTCGATTCTCACCGCCGTGAATGCCACCGACCGTGATGAACTGGGCGCAGCGCACCAGAGTAGTCACCGTCTCGGTCACCTGTAGCACAAGCTCACGGGTCGGACACATGATGATGATGAGGGTGCCGACATCTCGGGATATGGGCGTCTGGTCACACTCCGACAGAAGGCGGTGAAGCGTAGGAAGGGCATAAGCAAGCGTTTTGCCGCTACCAGTCTCGCTGCGCACAAGAACATCGCTGTCACGGTCCAGCATCGCCGCCCAGCACAGCTTCTGGATACGCGTGAGGCTTTCGATCTTCATCGACTCCATCAGCGGTCGGTGCAGCTTCGGATGCACCAGCTCCACAAGTGAAGGAAGAGCGTCGATGTCTGTTGGATTGCTTGCGTGAAAACTGGAGGCCTGCGCAGACAAGGCGGCAAAAGCCACAGAGGGCGAGGAGGCCGCACGGGACGTCTTTTGGGGCTCTCGCAACAATATAGCGTTGGCCTTCGGCCGCTCTGCAGCCGCATGAGGCGCACATCGTTTTGTATTGTCCGCTGCTTTCGTAAGCGGTGCCGCCTCCACTCCAGGGAAGGCAGGATCCTCCCCCGAGTCAACAGCATTGCGGGCCTGAATCTTGCGCATCGCATCCATGAGGGCGTTGGATCCCCTCCCGCAACCTCCACTAGACATGAGCAGGCGCTGAAGGGCATCCTCTTCAGCAGAGGCTGATAAGCCGGAAACATTGACGTATGCGGACATGATATGCAAAGGTCTGTGTGGGCGGGCGAGTGCGTCACGCTCCGCTGTGGTTCTCGCTCTCTCTCTGAAGCCTTTCTGTTCTTTCCTCTCAAAAGAAAATGTGTGTTTGTGTGTATGTGTGTGTGTTGTGCACTCAGCGGATGACACAACCATCAAAGAAAAAAAAGGAGCAGAGTATCGGCAGCATTCGCGCACGCCCAAAACGACAGAAAGGCAGCGAAACGGGTATTGATTACTATGGGACTTCGACTGCGGACGCTTCAGTCCCAGTCCATGTGACTGGCAGAGTGGGCCCTAATCAGCATGCTACATGCGGACGAATAAGTGTATGACATGTGAGTTGTGTCTGAAAGGGCAGGGTGCATACCGATCCGTTCTTTCTCTTTCGGCGACCACAGAATAAGCCGTCCTTAGCAGAGGAGGCACCATGCACAGCTTTCCGGCGAATTTCGAATTGTGACACTGTGTGAGATGAGCGTTCCTCAATGAAGAGGGTCACCTCGGTGCGCGCCGTATCGCAGGGATTCAACACCCTCAGCCTCAGGCATGTCATGGCGATGTATCGCCTACGGATGCCGGCGGCCGTGCCCATGGTGGCGTGGCGTCGAAGCGGCCTGCTACCGTGAGCGCGCTTGTGCCGCGCATGTGCTGTGCGAAGCGTGGGCCGCCGCTCGAAAGTGCCCCACCCCCCCTGCCCCCGCTCCCCCTCCGCTCGGCCTGCACTCTGCGTACGTGTGTGAGGGGGCCTGAGCCACGGCGCGGGGGCTGCTTTTGGTGCGGCCTGCGAAGCGTGGTGGCGTGTAGGGTGTGGTGCGGGGGTGGGTGGGCGCCTGTCCGTGGCGCTTGCGTAGGGCAGCGTCGCCCCCTCACCTCCACACACACACACACACACGTCGTCGGGCCCCGTGTGGCAGCTCTGCAGGGGGCGGAGCGACGCATGGCGCATATTTGGCATCAGAAGGAGGGGGGCCATCTGGAGAATAAAACCCTCAGTCGTTTCAGAGATGGTGAGCACACTTCCCAATACTGTAAGCGAATCGAATGGGCGTGGCCAGGACACTTCGAGGGAGGAAGGTGGGTAAGGCACAGATAACAGCGATATTGTGTCAGTCCCTCTTTCGATCGACCTTGGTGCGGTACCCTATCTCTGCCATGAGCCCCTCCCGCAGCAGCTTTCGTTGATCTTGGCGCTGCTTCACATTGTAAAGTCGAAGTCCAATCATCAAAGCGCCTAGAATTAAGAAGGCCACCCAGCCTTGCTCGAAGATGCGAGAGAAGATCGAGCTGTCAAGTTCAACTCTCTGGTAGGCGCGCGGCATGTTGATGGGGACGTCGTCGCGACGTTGAGTAGAAGTCGGGCGGGTCTAGAAAGGGGGGCGGATAAAGAAGTGGAAAGGGCAAACTTCCTTGCAGTCCAGTTGGCAGGAAACGAAAGAGGAGCGGGAAGTCGGAGATTAAGCGAGGAGAAATTGCACCACGCACCAACGACGCGTTGCTCAAGAAGCGACGAGCACAGGAAGGGGGTGGGGGTACGAGTAAGAGTCGCCGCAGCATCAGCACAGCCGGGTGAAGTCTTCGGCTCTCCTTCGCGCACCCATCTCGGCGTTGCGCCGTCGCTGTCACCTGAGGCTGTCTGCGTGTGCATGTGTTTAGTAGAAAGATGGAGCACAAGCACTGGTTGTCTCTGCTCGCCGGCATTATTCGGCCACAGATAGCCTGAGATCAGTTTCTGCTCGTTTTGTGGGTTTCCATACCGACAACGTTACAGTTACAGCCACTCGACGGGGCGCGTCCAGCTCCGCCAGCCACGTTGCCACAACAGTCACCTGAGCCTGATTAGGAATTGGCAGCCCGAGCGGAACAGAAGGAATGGACGATGCGATACGCAATGAAGATGGTCGCGAATAAGATGGAGGTGTAGTAGCGTGAAAGCCATGGTTGATGTGCTGCCGATCGACGAATGAAGCGCAGCGTCACAACGCCGTTCTCAGCCGTCATAGCGTCCGCCTTGGAGACGACCATGCCTGTCATCAGAGTTCGATGCGCACGGCGTTTTCGGGGGCGCTTTTCGTTCTGTGGCACGGATTCCAGCGCCTTCGTGACCTTCCTGCCTGCACAAGTTCCCTCTATGTTTTTTGTATCGATAATAACCTCTATCGCATAGAGGGCCTCCTGCATGTGCCACTCCTTTCCGCTAGTTGGTTTGAACGGCGCGCCCAAAGCTTGAATCGTGACAGCGCGCTCGCTAGTGGTGTCACAAGTGCTCCCGCGGTGTGAGCTGCTCAACACGCCGAAGTAAGCCATCATGTACGTCGTGGTCACACCGGCCAACTGAGTCGGCCTCTGCGGGGTGGGAAGGTAATTATCCTGGCGCTCACAAGCAGCATAAGAGAGCTCATGACTGTCCTTCGTCAAAAAGCCTGCAAGCGCTGCCACGCTCAGCGACGACGCGAGCGGCTGCCCGCTGATCACCATTTCTGGAGCCCCCTGTTCTTGCCAATCGACGACAGCCGTAGTGTTCTGAAACGTGACCGAGCCTAATAACGGCAAGCGGCACGACGAGACCAACTCCACACTCCACTCGCCCGCAGCGTTGTCGTAGATGTCGGCCGGAAGATGAAGTTCACGCGCGGTAGCTGCGGCAGACAGCGCCACAAGGCTCAGCGCAAAGATCAATGCCCGTGCCATCTTGCGACACAGAGGTGATGCGCCACGGTGTAGACAAGTGGAGGTGCAGAGAGCCGGAAAAAAAAAGCGAGCGCATCTGTACAAGCGCGTTTGGGAAAGAGCAAAAGCCCACGAATACACATGAGCCAACGCAGAGCGAGAGAGAAGTAGCATCACAGAACGCGAGGTAGAGAGAAAGGGAGCTGGTGCGGTGAGTCTCCGATGAACTGTGCTGGGACAGGTGCGGACGTCGACGCACACACACACACACACGCATGATAGACTACATGCCAGTCACCGAAAAGACGTGCGCGCTTCGAGTGGCTCTCGTACGTGGCTGAGTCGCGCACATCCTTTCGCAGAGGTGAGTCATGCGGGGAAAAACGAAAGGGGCATTGAATGCATGGCAGCGTAGCGCGCATTGAGCCGTCCCGTCTGCTGCAGTGTTTGCTCGTCTGCTGCAGTGTTTGCTCATCTGCTGCTGTACACTCCATTAGTCATTGGGATGCGAATTGTACTCTCCCTTCTCCACCATCTCATACGCCACGGCAAGGAAGGCGTCATCGGCGTCGCGAAGGCGCTCCTCGGCGTCCCGATCGCGCTCAACGCTGCAACGCAAGACGTCTTTAATGAGCGGGGCGTTCGTAAACCCTGGTCGAAGCGTCGCCACAAACTTTTGCTGTTCTGCCCGGCGATAGGGATTCCACTTGCGCGGCCGCCGCTTTCCGGCCGGCAGTTGTCCTGGGAAATCGTCGCGGCGCACCGCAGCGTCCCCAAAGTCGGCTGCCACAGCGGTGCACAAGGCGCAGTACGCCGCGCAGGCCTCATTAACGCTGTAGTGCGTCCGGTAGAAGCGCCACTGCAGAAAACGACGCACACGCCTAGAAAATGCGTGCGGCGACACGAGAAGAAGCGCGCCGTCAGCCTCCAGCATCGACTCCGCGACGAATAGGCTTTCCCAAAGGTAATCGTCAACGTCCACGTCGGCAGGAACATCTAAGATCATGAAATCTTTGCTTGATGCGCCACAGTAGAGCTCGAGACTACTCTGCACCGTTGCCTCACGCCTTTGCCCTTCCAACAACATCCTAGGGGCTACTCTGCTGCGCGGCGCCACCAAAGAAGGCAGCCGCTCCCTGTGCCTAGCTCGATGATACTGAGCGACGTCAAGCAAGGAGAGCGGTAAGCGCACTATGTTATCACTGACCTGAGAAGCCAGTGAGCTCCTCGCGGTCAAGATCACAAACTGAGTGGCAGCAGCAGCTGAAGAAGCAGCCTCCGGCGAGGAGCTGAATCCCGGAACATCCACGAGGAGATCGACGGCGCGTGGCGTGATTGACTGAGATGCCGGTTGCTTTCGCGAATGGTGCACAGCAGCCCTCGGCGACCATGAAGCTCTGCGTTGCGCCTGCTCAAGAGTGCGTATGGCAAGCAGGGGCTGCGATGTACTGAGAAAAACATCTTTCATCGGTACCGATACGTGCTTTTTCCGCAGCAGCATCGACAAGAAAAGGGTGGCTGCATGCTCAGTGACGGCCGGAAACGCGGGCATCATCGCAGATGCCACGCGTGAGATCCCAGGTGCCCCTTTTTTCGAGATCAGTGCATCGTGCACGATCAACATAGATGAAGGCGTTCCACTCGGTGAGGAGAAAGAGGGGGAAGCTTGAGGGGGAGAGAGGGCTGCCAGGGGAGGGCAGGGTGAGTAGGACATTGCGTCTCGTCAATGCACCGAGCCAATAGTGTAATTTAGGCGGACAGTTCCACAAAGCGGGGACCGAGGTGCGCGCAATGTGGATTACACAAGCCTCGCGAGCTGAAAGCATGGTGGTAGTTTCCGCGGCACGGGTGCCCCATTGGTCCACTGCGCTTTGAGCTCATCGACGGTGCCCTGTGTGTTTCCTTCGATTTTCACGTCTTTTTCTCTCTTGTTTTTGATGGGCTCCCAGAACAGGGAGGAAGTCGAGGGGGGATACAGCGCAGAGGGCACACAGAGAACAGTGTGCTCTGCAATCTGCTACTGACACACACACACACAGGCGCAGGCACAGCCTTTGCGTTCACTCATCTCGAGCAACAGGGGAAGGGGAGACGTCACCGGTGTGTATGTCTTTCTGAGAGAGGATGTGGGAAGGGAGGGGGGATGCTTGGCCGACTGTGGTTCCTTTGACGCAGAGTTCACTGTCGGGGCTATGCATTCGATCAAGAAGGGAGTTCGGAGCGACACGAAGAGGGGGGACGAGGAGCACGTCCGGGGCGCTTTTAGGTAACGCTCTCTCTTCTATCCTTGATACGCACGTGTGCCTTCTGCGCGGTATAGTGCCTCTGCTGATAGCGGCGCCCGCTTGACGCCATACCATCATCGATCTTCTCGTGTGAGTGCTGACGACGATTCTGGCACTGAGAAGAGGAGTGGGGGAAAAAAGAGCCGATCGATCTCGTGAAAGACGTCAGCTGCGATTGGCCAGGGAGAGAGCGAGAGAGCGAAAGGGGGGAAATTACCGGAAACGACGCGCGTCTGTGACTTTTGTGCCGCTCGTCCCAAGAAAAAAAGGAAAAGGGCAGCCTCAAGTCGCTTTGGGGGCACCTTACGTTCGTACTCTTTCACAGCTGTCTCACGTCTGTGTACGAAGCCGAAGTAGCAAGGAGGCTTGTGTGCGCTTGGGGGGAGGGCAGTGTGGCGTTAGACGCACATGCGCTTTTGGGCGGGGTGCTGACCTTTTGCCTCCTTCTTGTTCTCCTGTCATGGTAGTGGTTCTTCATCCGCCTCACATGAACGGCTTCTTGGGCGTGCCATACACCTTCAGCCCGTGATGCGGCACCTGCGGGATGATGAAATCATGGTGGCGCCCGACGGCATCTTCGTATGCCGCAATGTCCCCCTCGTACGAAGGATCACGGTAAATCTTGAGGTCGTAGTTAAGCATCACGTATGCCAAGGCGACTTCTGTTTCGAAGAGGGAGAGGTGCTGCCCAAGGCAGTTGCGGGGGCCGTTGATGAAGGGGATGAAAGCGAAGGGATCTATCTTTTTGGCAAACTTCACATCCTTGGTGCTTTGATTGAGGTACTTTGTGTCGTTGGCGATCTCAGCATCGATAAAGCGAGTTGGGTCAAAGACGTCCGGCTTGCTCCACACGTCGGGGTTGTTGTGCACACCCTCGATGCCCACCGCGATCGTACAGCCGGCGGGAATGCGAACGTCCACGTCCAGGCCGGTGTCCGCCGCAGGCCAGATGTCGTCCTTCGCTGCGTAACGCATCACCAGTGGCACCACGCTGTGCCGCCGCAGCGTCTCACGCAGCACTGCAGGCGTCCACACGAGCTCGCGCACGTCGTTGGCACTCGGAACACCGCAAGGACCGCAGCGAGTCGGCATGTTGCGCTGGCAGCGGGCAGGGTCGAAGAGACGCCTAGCCTCCTCCACTATCTTCTGGCCAATCTCAGGACGGCGCACGACCTCGTAGGTCGCCCAGGTTAAAAGCGCCGCTGATGTTTCGTGACCAGCCAGCAAGATCGTCTTCACATCATCGCGGAGCTCGGCAATGACCTTTCTGTCGATGTGGTCGATCTGCGACATACAGAGAGCCAATATGTCGGGCTTCACCGTGTATTTCGGGTCCTTGCGCTGCTCCCAGCGACTGCAGATGATTTCGCCTAGCACCTTATTCAGCTCGGAGAGGCAGCGGCTACGCTCGCGCGAGCCATGCAGGAAAGGCATGAAAGCGCGCCACGGTGCCCATACACGTCTGTTGCACTCGTGCACAATGGGCAAATAGAGAGCCGGAAAGATGCGGTCGCACTCTTCGGCAGAGAGTGACAGCGCGCTTTCGCTGATCACCTGCAGCGTCATGTGGCGGTACTCCTCATTTAGGTCTAAATATGGCTTCTTTCTGTCCACAGCGTCGAGCTTTTGCAGAACGCGATCGATCGCCCTTATGGCCATTTCTGGGATGTTGTCTAAAATGTCGACTCGTAGCGCATGCGACAACAGCAAGCGCCGCTTCTTCCACTGCTCATCCTCCGAGGTAACGAGGCCGGTGCCGAGAAGACACATGAAGTGCTTGTACGCCGCCGCAAGCGCTTTGCGATAGTTGCGCTGGTGCGTCAGGAGTACGCGGCGCAGGAGGCGGGGCTCGTTGATGTAAACCACTCGCATGCTGCCCACCTTGTATGTCACGAGGCGGCTCGTCTTCGGTGTTTCGACGCCTTTCTTCGTTTTCGGCAGGTTCTTCTCTGGGTACAGACTCCAGTTCGCCATTTTGGACCATGGGGACGGGCCAATGAGCAGTAGAGCGTGGCCCAGAATCGGTATACCGTTCTTTACAGTAGGCAGCTTCGCGAGATAGAAATCTATGCGCAGCCCTGGGAGCACAGCCGTAATGACGATGTATACAATAAAACCAGTCACCATAGCAGTCATCAGCGTGATCACCCCTATGTCCTCTCGCGCCAGCGACAGTGCGTATGGCTGAGCCGCAGAGGGCAATCGCGCTGCGGCGTTTTGGACCGCCGCATCGATGTAGTTTCGAAGTATGTCCGTGGCTATACGGAAGCACTTTTCAAAAAAAGGGGAGTGAGACATACCGCTGAGTGAGTCGCAGGCGAAGCGGTGGCGCCTTTCTCTTCTGAACGTTTTCTTTGATACGCCGTAGCGGTATGCGTTGTGATCGAATCTGTCGCGAAGCGGCGGTTGTCTGCCTCTACGAGTCGGTCGAGGACGACTCTGTCCGCGCCGGCCCACGTGTAAGTGCGGACGGCGTGAACGCGGCAGGAAAAAAGCGAGAAGGCACCGGTGGAAGTGCCTTGGAAAGAAGAGCGCTCCTTAGTGGTGTCGGTCGCCGCGAGGCCGCAACGCAAACCGAAATAGAGGTGAGTTCGTCAAGATGCGCAGAGTGCGGGAAACAGAGCATACAGGCAGCTCTGCTCCCCCCGGGGTTAGTAGTGGGCAGTGAATACGCACGCCGAGTTTGAGAGTGTGAAGAGACAGATGCAACACATGTGAAACAAAGAAGGACAAAGGAGGAGAGAGAACGGCGCCGAAATAAGGAGAGAGAATACAGAAGAAATGGCGAAAAGGGGGGCTTACGCAATTATGTCGCTCTGGCTTTTGCGCAAGCCAACTTCGGTGGTTGAGGGTGCAGCCCAAGAGGAAGAGATGGGAGCAGCGGGGGGGGGGGGTAGCGAGCAGGAAAGAGGGAAAAAGTAAGAGAGACGCTTGAGGAGTAGACTTCGCTCCCGCACAACTGAGAGGGTCGGTCGCGCATGGGAGCATGCGGCGCTGTGGTAACTGCGATTTGAGTGTGTGACGCCTGTGGGGGGAGAGGGGAGGAAGAACAGTCGACTGTTTTTCCAGCTCGCTTGCTCACTTGAGGTCATTGGTCTCTCCCGAAAGAGGAGTGGGTGTTAGGCGAGTTGCTTTTAGCTGTCCTTTCTTAGCGGCATCACGTGCCTTTCAATCTGGCATGGAGACAACAGAAGCGAAACATAAAAGCGAAACGAAAAAAGGGAACAGGAGTGGAAAAAACATCTTCACAGAAAGATGAGGAAACATAGACGGAGAGTGAGGACGGGGACGAGTGCGAGTGCGAGAGGAAGCTATGAGAACGAGGCAGACAGCAATTGCACAATAGACAGAGGAAAGGGGGAACGGAGACAAACGGAAAAAAAACGTTCATTGAAGCCCGAGGCAGATGAAATAGACACACAGATACATTCGACACAGAGAGAAAGACCCGCAAACCAGAGGTCTTCACCAGCGCCCACATACGCACACACCGGCACACGTACTCTCGAGCATAAAAAAAGTGCCGCTAAGCATAATGCGAGGTTTGGCCAGCACAAACAGAGGGAACGAGAGAGGAAACAAAGGGAGAGTGGACGAGGGAGGAGCGTGGGGTATGAGAGAGAGGGAGATAGAACGCAGAAATAGGTGCGTCGGCTTCCTATACATATGAAATTTGCTTCTTTTCGGGTGTCTGATTCAAACACCATAGCAGAGAAGGCGGAAAATGTGGAAAACAAAAGACACAAAGACGCGACATAAAAAAGTGCTGAGAGCGAGGCGAAGAGGGAATGAAGGGGCGCACTAACAAGGTCAGGAGAAAGCGGGGGAAGACAGGGGCGATGATCTGCAGTCGACCATTCTAGTGTATTTGCTTTTGGCCGCCATCTCACGCCACCACGCGCTTTCGCTTTTATTCCCCACGCTCTCTCACTCACAACTAAAGAAAAGAAAAACATAGAGATGGGCGGAGTACGGCAACGCTACTGAAACGCCAGCTCGCTGGCCTTGTGCTTCGCTAGCAGCGCTTTCAGCGATGTGGATACTCCTTTTGGGGACGAGTGGTCTAGGCGTGAAAGGTCATTTTTCACCGCAACTTCGTCCAGCTTTCGTGTATTAAGCGGGCGTGTGGCGCGAGGCGAGTTGTTCGCCTTGAATGGCGGGTCAGCATTTGCCATAGGCTTCTTTTTATAACGGCTGCTTTTCAGCAGCGTCGCCACGGCATCATGCGGAAGCGCTGGCTGAGAGGCGTAGCTTCCGTTGCTCAGGTCGCCCGAGGCGCCCGAGTCGTGTCGCTGCGCCAGCGCCCCCATGGCGTTCATTTCCGACGCGAACTCCTCCATGAGCTCGTCAAGGTCCACCTCTCTCTTCACCGTCATGGGCATCGCCGTAGGGGACATGTTATCCGTTTCTTTTTGCGGGTTGCGGCGCCGCGGTGGCGCCTTGGTGTCGCGGATGTTGGAGATAGGCGCCAAGGTTGACAGTTTTGCCTTGGATGCGGAAACCACCATGTTGGGCGCTGCACTAGGCGAGTGCACGGCGCTGGCGGCCGGCAGTGCGTAAGAGAAAGGCACCTTCCCTTTTCCGGTCTGGACATTTTTCAAGCCCGCGAGCTTCTTTGCAAGCGAGGTGCATGTTGTTTCCTGCGAGCGGCGCTTTCCCCTCGCGAGCGTCGTAGTAGGGCTGGGGCCCTGGTGGCCGTTGGCGATTTCGGGAAGCCCATCTCGCGAAAGTCCCCCGCACCCACTCAGAGGCGATAGAGCGTTTGGAGCCGCATCGATGGAACGCGGCGAGGTAGACAACATGGCCGGGAGCTTTGGTAGCGACGGGGCGGAGTCTTTGAGAGCCCCGAGCAGGCAGAGCTTGCGTGGTGAGGCGTCAGAAAGTGACGCGTCGGCGGAGGACCGTGCCGCCTTCAGCGGCGCCAGCTGGTCCGTGGTGGGACTCTTTAGCGCCGGCGGCGCTGTTTGCGAGCCAGGTAGCACCCGCTTTGCCATGAACGACACTTGATCCAGCACGGCGGCGGATGGCGCGTCGCAGTCGTCAAGGCCGACATTGAAGAATGTATGCTGCAGGCATTGCTCAGCCGTCAGCCTTACTTTCGGGTCGTAGACTAGCATCCGGCGCATCAAGTCCAACGCCGATGCGGGAACGTGCGACGGCAACGCATGATCTAGACCAGAGCCAGCTACCGCTGGAAACGTGTAGCGGATTTTTTTCGCCAAGCGAAGCCCCCCAGCCCACACCTCCTCAGTCGGGGACCCAAGGACAGACATGATCTTGAAAAGCTGATCTACCTCGTTTGTACCCGGAAAAAGTGGCCGCATAGTGATAAGCTCCGCCATGATGCACCCGGCAGCCCACACATCCACTGCAGCGCCGTAAAAGCGATCCTGCAGGAGCAACTCTGGCGCACGATACCATCGCGTCGACACGTAGTCCGTGAACGGAGGGCGAGCGCGGATCTGTTTGACGAGTCCGAAATCTGCCAGCTTCAGTACCTCGTCGCCGCTCGGCTCTTTCCGAACGAGAAGATTTTCGGGCTTCATGTCGCGGTGGAAGTATCCGCGTTTGTGGATATACACGAGAGCCTGCAGCATTTGGCGCATGTAGTTCTTCACAAGCGGGTACGGTATCAAAGGCGCCACTGACGATCTGCTAGCGGAATGCCCACCCTGCTGTTTTGCCTTCTTGATAACACCGAGCAGATCGCCGTCCATGTACTCAAAGACAAAGAAGAGCTCATTGTTCTCACGAATCACCTCGCGCAGCTTTACTACATTTGGGTGGCCGTGAATGCGCCGCACAACTTCCACCTCTGGAAGCTTGATGCACTCCTCCCATGTGTAGAATTTCTGCTTCATCTTCTTGATGGCGACAAGCTGGCCGGTTTTCTTGCTCACAGCCTTGGAGACGGAGCCAAAGGTACCATCGCCGATTTGAGCGAGTATTTCGTACTTGTCCATGGCTACGCAGTGTCTCTGGCAGTCTAATATTTACTGTAAAGAAAGGGGGGGCTAAAAACAACCGAGGGAATGAGAGTGGCAACAAGCGATGCCCCGACAGTCCGTGAGGAGTGACAGTCGGGAAGGAACGCGTGCATGCATGCTAGACGTATGCGTTGATGCGTGTGTCGGAGGGGCGAGGGAAAGGGAGAGGGGAAGACGGGAGAAATTAGAGCAGTAAACGTATACATATATGTATATATATCGCGCACGTGAACGCAGAACGGCAGCAAAAAGAGGAGGAGGGGAGCAAGAGAGGCGAAACATGGATGGCCGCAAGAAGGCGAGCGAGCGAATCGAAACGGGGGGAAGTGAACTGACGTACAAAGCAAAGTCAAAGAAAAATGGAGCATTGGCCAATGCGATCGCGAGGTGCCTGATACACGGAGCACATAGATGAACACCGTTGAGTCGTCGGCATCTCAAAGGGACCTCCTCGGGGAAGATGGGCTGTGCACCGCCCTCCTTCCGTGTCCACATCGTTGTATGAAGGCTACGACTTCATTTGTGCACGTATGTGTTGGCGTGCACTCTGCCCGGCAGGCACACAAGCGCTGGAATGAGTGCCACGTGTCAAACGGTGACGCCCAGCATGCGCCCACATGGAACGTAAAAACTCATTTCTTTTCCTCGGTTGCATTTGTCTTCCGGCAGAAATCCTACGAATACTAAAGGGCAATGGAAAAAAAAAACGAGGGCAGTCCTCGTCGCCGACGGGGACACGAGAGCCCATCAACCACTCCGCTTATATCCTATTTACCACTTCATGCGGGCAAAGACGCACACGCACAAGACATCCTCCTTAAGGGTGCAGAGAATGCGGATCTGGGGGCCAGGCACCGCTCAGGCCGCCGTTGGCAGCGGCAATGATGAGGAACCCAATCCCAAAATTGGTGATCATGTTGCTAATCGACCACGCGCCCAGCACAAAGAACTGGGTTGTGAACGATTTGGGAACGTACGCAGGCTTCAGGCTGTCGAACTTCAGTGGCACCACGCAACCCTTGCCGATAGAAGCGGTGACGCTCTGGTAGTGGCGAGCGGCGGTGCGGCGCAGCATGACTGGAAAGCACAAGCAAAGTCTCGATCAGGTGAAGCAGTTGGCTCCGCTGTGAATGAAGGTGCGTTTGCGCAATGGGCTCGAATACGCAAAGAGGATGACAAAGCGGATTCGATGTGAAGAAAGATATGACGAGGGAGAGAAAAGGCGCGTTGGCATCCATCGCACGCACTCTCAAATGCGCAATGATTAGCGGCATACGCAGCAGCGACAACAGCAGATAACGCGACCACCACCTTCTCCAGCTCCTGCGGTGCTCTCGCCCCCGCTATCGAGCGGGCCTAAAAGGCCCCCACACATGGTGCAACGCGAATGGCGCGTGTGCTCCGTGAGGAGGTAGAGGCTGTCACAAAGGTCAGTAGAACGGCGAGACGCACTCGACTGAGAAGCCTTTGGCGCTACAAGTAGCGCAGCTTCGATTTTTCCTGGTGCTCCGCCCATAGGGCCGATGCGCCAGGAGGCGACACTCTTCAGTATCCGCGTGCAAGGCTCTTCACTAATCCCACGTATGAACACGTTGAGAAAAGGCACTTTGAGAACAGAAAAACTTCCTCGCACTGGCGGCACAGACAGCTATAGAGAGAGACGAAAAGGAAGCGGGCGAGAGTCGACCGCCATCAGCCCCGGGAGCCGCACGAGACGGGAACGTTTGAGCTGCTACAGCGGGAGAAAAAAGAACATTTAAGAGGTTACCACACAGGAAGAGTCACCACTAGCAAAGCAGCGAAAAAAAAAGCAGTAAGCAAAGGACTTTTCCATCTCGACCACAGCGTATACATCACGCGCCGCTCCCCCCCCCCCTCTGCAGAGCTGCCACACGGGGCCCGACGACGTGTGTGTGTGTGGAAGTGAGGGGGCGACGCTGCCCTACGCAAGCGCCACGGACAGGCGCCCACCCACCCCCGCACCACACCCTACACGCCACCGCGCTGCGCGGGTCACCGCCTGGCGCCCCCCCTGCGCCGTGGCTCAGGCCCCCTCACACACGTACGCAGAGTGCAGGCCGAGCGGAGGGGGAGCGGGGGCAGGGGGGGTGGGGCACTTTCGAGCGGCGGCCCACGCTTCGCACAGCACATGCGCGGCACAAGCGCGCTCACGGTAGCAGGCCGCTTCGACGCCACGCCACCATGGGCACGGCCGCCGGCATCCGTAGGCGATACATCGCCATGACATGCCTGAGGCTGAGGGTGTTGAATCCCTGCGATACGGCGCGCACCGAGGTGACCCTCGTTGTGGAGGGAGGGGAAAAGTAATAGTGCAGTAAGGCAGCCTCCCATTCGTCGCAGTAGCGTTTCGAATGTGCTCTGTACTGTCGCTGGTGCATCCATGAATTGCAGGCAGCGTGCAGTGGGCAAAACGGGAAGGTAGCGCTTGAATAGGAGGTAGCAGGTCAAAGACCACGTCGCACGCACAGTGCGAGAGAGAGAAGGACGCGAGAACGCTTATAAAGACTGCGGTGCCTCACGCTCGACCCGCGCGGCGACGACCTCCTGTTCCTCCGAAAACGAATCGAGCAGCTTGGAAAACTGGGAAAAGACGTCCATCAAATGCAGCAACGCCACGGACGCAAGACCGGTGCCGTACGAGACCTCCCACGTGATAAGACGATCAAAGAAAAGACTAAGAAAGGCAGTCATGCTGTAGCTGATAGGAATTTCAATGAACAATAGTGACAGCAGCACAAGCAGCAACTGCACCGGTGCCGACTCTGTAGCCCTCACGAATGGCTCCATGATGCTTATATTGAGCGCCAAGGCAAGCAGAAAGTATGCGGTGAGTACCCAGTGGTATCCCTGGTCGAAGCCCCAGTCGACGCCACTGTCGCAAAGTGTTGATAGGAAAAAGACAGCTTTCAAGCAGTACGCCCCGCCAGTGGCGAAGCCCACCGTCATCGCCACATTGACAAATTCTGCCATAAAGTGCCGAACGGCCGGCTCTATGATTGGGCTTCCAGTGATAAGGTCGGCGTTGTGCGAAACGATGACACGCACTAACGTATACGGTGTTTTACACTCCGCACATACGCGACGGTGCTCTGGGTTGCTCGTCATTTCTCGCCACCGCTCTAGGCAGCTGTGGTGCACAAACCTGCTCGAGCCGTTACAGGCACAAGGGGAAAAGAGATCGTCGCGCGGCTCTCGACAGCGGCAGATGCGACACGCCGGCCCCGATTCCTCCTCCTCTTCAGATAAGGTCGTCAAATTCAGGGCAGTGATCTCTCGCTCTGTCCCTGCAGCGTGCTCGCCAGCGGGTGGACGACTCGGCCGCTCACTCAGCCACCGGAGGCGCGACGCAGCGCACGCACTTAGGCATGTGAGAGCTTGCAGCTTGGCCCAAACGTACTTTGAGCAATCCCGAAAAACATTTGCCGCTACCTTCGCGGCGCGCTGAAGGAAGGCAAAGGGGCCATCGCTGGCCCCTGCGCTGTAGAGCAGAGTCGGCCCCAGCACGCCTTCACTTGCACGCTGTCGAGCCATCAGCGCTCCAACTTCCCGCGCCACTGTGAGGAAGGTAAATGTGGTGACGACACTTACAAGCAGAAGCGTCATGCGGCCCGCCACGGTCTCGATCCACCACCGATGGTTGAGCGGGTTCCACGACGGCTGTCGGGTCAGTACAAGGACAACCTCCACAGCCGTCTCAGCATCGTGTGGAAGGGTGCTGCGGAGGCGGACGCGCAGAGGACTGTTAGCATTGTACTGCTTACGAAGGCGAAAGAGAAATCGGGCAGAGTACTGAGAGGGGTCGATTTCCTTGTAGCTTTTCGTGTACGTCGCTGCGCGCGAGAGGTAGCACTCGTCCGTAATGTCCGTGCACGTGGCGCTCTCCTCCATACGCATGGTCCCGTCGCTCTCTGGGTACACGACATCCGAGCGATTCAAGTGCGCCTTGAACTCTTCCAATGCCTTGGCGGTACCTGAGAGAGGAGTGGGATCTTGCCAAACGACGGCGTGAAAGTTCACTTCATAGCGGTGATGGAAGCGGAGCATCAGGTAAAGGATGTGGCCGTCAAGGTTGCAGTCCGCGGCTGTCCCAGACTCAACTATGCAATAGGGAACAGCGAGGAACTCGAAGGTGCGGGTCACGTAGTTGTTCTCAGAGCCGTAGAACGTGAGAGAGGCGACGGAAACAGAAGGGTTCGACTCATACCGCGATAAGAAGCGGCTACGCTGCCCGAAAGAAACGGTTTCGGATGTGCTGGTCGTGGAAAGTATGCGGGAGTTGTTGATGTCGAAGAGGCCCAACGCTGGAACAAGTTTCGCTGATGGTCTCGCATACGCCGGTGCTAGCGCAAGAGAGCACAGAGCGAGCGCGGCCAGCGTGGCCGCAAGTGCGTGGTGCTGTATCATCGCCGCGCTGCAGAGTCGCGGGGGTCGGTGAGAATAATGGGGAGAGGCAGACGTTTGATGTGTTTGCCGCTTAGAAGACGGAAAATGGGAAGAGGCGCCGCGCACGATGAAATCTGGGCAGCAACAATGCGAAAGGAAAAAAGGTCGATCACACCCGCATGAAGTCAAAGCGGGAGCCAAGCTAGAATCGGTACACAGACGTCCGCAGAATGCAGAGAATGGTGTACCGGTGCACGCGCAAAGACAGACGCACACGCAGAAACAAGTGCACAGCGAAAGATGGGGAGCAAAGTCAAGGTCGTTGAGAGAGTAAAGAAGGCGCGAAAACGAAAGTTAAGCGCGCAGGTCGGCGGAGGGGGGAACAGAAAAAGCGGGCAATCTGTTGGGTTTTCTTGAAGAAAAAGAAACGCCGTGCGCGACAAGACAGGCATAGAGATGATATGAGGACGTGTAAAAGGGATGTGACAAGACGAGGGCAGGGCAATGAGTGAGGAGTCCAGCAGGAAAGACAACATAGAAGGGCAGAGACATCTGCAGAAGCTCAAATGCACGATGAAAGCGGTAGTGACGAGTGCAGCCGCAGACGGCGATTAGCGAAGGAAAGAGTCGCTACACTGGCGCCGGAGCCTCATGCCACGACCCGCACGTCTGGTGACCAGCCGGGCGGAGGAGAGGCTGCGGTTACAGCTTTCGCTCCTCTTACCCGTCCGCTCTCGTTCCCAGCAGCCCCTCTTCGCTGGCAAGTACCGAACCCTCTCTGCGAGAAAGAAGAGGCAACACTCCGCCCCCATCCCCCACGCGTCGTCGCGCAGGCGCGCCCCACGGCCAGGAGTGTCCACTGCGGAAGCAACCCCTTTCAACCCCCGCATGATGCACATCAACACCATCCTCAGGCCGTCACTCACCCCATCACAGCCCGGAGAAAGGAAAGATGGGAGGCAAAAAGAGGGGCAGCGAACAGAGCTGGCGCGCCTTGGCATTCGCACAGCGCCGGGTTTCAGCTTTTGTTTTGGGCGTTCGTTCCTTTTCTGCGTAGAAGTCCAACACATGAAAAGACCTCTTAAGAAAACACTATGGAGTGCACAAACAGGGACGACTACTCGACGCACAGTTTTTCATCTTAGCTTTACAGAGACGAAGAGAATGGAAAGAGGGGTAGAAATGAGGGAGAAGAGAAGCAAAATATAAAAGGGCACTTGTCACACACGCACGCACGCACACACATCCCAACCCGCACGCACGGAGAGAGACAGATGTATATATGTGCGTATATGCACAGACACACGCGCACATACACGCACAAATCAGCTGGACAAATTTTTCTTTACGGTAATCGGTTACGCTTCCTTTTCATATCTGAGTTTTTTTTCTTGTCTATCTGTCTGCCCTTCTGTTACGTTTTTTAGGAAAAGGAAAATTTTCTGATTTCTTTGGTTTGACTTCGCCTTTCGTGCGTACGCGCGCGCCGAACGTTCTCCCACTTCATTTCGTTCGCCCATTCCCTCTTTGCGAAGCGGCCAAGTCCTTTTTTTGTGCGTTGTTGCGCGCTCGCGCTACGGCTCTGATGTTAAGAGGCAAGCGTGAATGAGAGTCATACAAACTCAAGGCAAATGAGTGAAGTCAAAGTCGTGGGCGAAAATACTGAAGACAAAAAAAACATACACGCAAACGCGCGGACACGCAGCTGAAGTAATAATGGCAAGTACCGCTTTCCATATTTTATCTTACGCATGCCGCCAAAGTTTCATTAAGCGCTCGCGGGGGCATCGTTTCGAGCCTGGTTCGCGGGATTGCGGAGTTCCTCGGCGCCGTGCGCAAACGCGCACCGATCGCCCCATGCGCAGTTACCATTTTTCTCCCAGTAGATGCACATCTTTGACTTCATCTTCGACCTATCAATACCCTGGCGGCCGCCACGATAGCCGGTGCCACGACCGCGGCCGTTGTAGTACGACTCATAAGCAGTCGGGGGAATAGTCCAGTGAGTGGTCTTCGTGTTGTGATCGATGTAGTAGGGCTTTCCATCGGCAGTGTACGACAGTTGCCAGCCAGGTGGCAACATGGGCTGCTGACCAAAGTACGCTTGCTGCATTGTGAGAAGTCGAGTTAGTTAGGAAGATTATTATCTTACTCTGCAGGGAAGGTGGCGGCCAAATGCGACGTTGCAATCGAGGGACGCGATCCGGTGGAAGAGTGATACAGAGCGCGCGCGAACGTTGATGTATGTGTACGGGTGTGTGTTTCATGGCGGTGAAGAGCGGGGAGGAAGATGAGAGGAAGAGAAAGAGATGAAAAAAATATGAGAGGAAGAGGTGCGTATGAAGCGAGAGAAAGAGAGAGACAGTGGCATGCGTCGGCGACTCTGATATTTGAACACCCCACAGACAGACGCCAATGAGACGTGGAACACCAGAAGCAGCTGTCACGGGCTCGATGGCAGCGGCGCAAGAACGCACCAAGTCAACCTGAACGGGACACACAAGAGCGAGGTGGAGGTGTATAGGGTCGGAGTTCTTTGCCGTTCACTCTCGCCAGCCGTTGCCATGAACGGGCAACGCGACAGACTTCATGGTGAACTTCAAAGCCGTCTCTCCGTGTCCTCGTCACGGCGCAGGTATTGTTCACCTCTTGTCACCTTTTCCTTTGTTTCAACGGTGGAAGAGAGGCGCAGTACAGCGATGGCTGCTCCTCACGCGAACGAAGAGGGGGGAGAAGAAAGGAAAGGACGGCACCGGCCCTGAAGCATCGCAAGTGAGAAAAAAGAGCAGAAACACACTTAGAGAAACAGGCAAGCCGCCAAAATGTCGGCATAGCGGGGTTAGGTGAGAATATACATAGAGGTCGGCCGGCAGTTCTGCCCTGAGGCCTCGCTGATGTGCGCAAGTACAAAATTAGTGTCTTTGGGGCGTCTTGAAGCGTATTCGCGACTGCGGAAGGGAGAGAGGTCCGTGGCAAGCGACAGGAGAGCCTTACAAAGTCAAAAAAAGCTGTAAAGGCCTTTGAAGGGGCGGCAGCACTGCATTCTCTCCACGTACCGCTCATTCGAATCCTGAGGGAGGTCCGTGAAGCAGTATCGTGTCTGCAGTTTTGCGCTTCGGCTCATCGCGTAAGGCTTGACTGCCCCGAGGGAGCGATTGAAGCTCACTATCGACTCCTCAATGCTCGTCGGGACACGCGGCCGGACGGTGATCAGCGCCGCTTTGTGCTTCTCTGCCACCGCTTTGCGGGGATCGTAGATGGCATTGTCGATGACTTGAGACGTCGCAGCTCGTAGCAGCGAGCCTGAAGTCGCATGCCCGAGCGCGCATCCCTCGAGCTGAGCGACAGCTGGCTGGTTGCTTACTTCAGCCTTCAGGTCATTGATGGCCTTGAATCGGCCGGTGATTGTGGGGGGGCAGAAAGGTTTGCGGGTCTTATCTCGCTGTGCCACCTTCACCTGCGGAGGCGTCCGTGCATGTCTTGATAGCTGAGAGAGACCAAAGGTGTCCTCGTTGGCGCGTATGGCTGCTACGGTTTTCAGCAGTTCCATGCGCTGCTTGAGAAGGGCCGAATCGGCGCTTTCCTTCGGCATCCGTGCCCCGTACGGCGTGATGGCACTACGTGCGACATGACTGGTCAGCTCACAGAGCATATCGGCAGACGGAGAGGCGGCTGGCGAACGCGTTGCCTCACCTGCCACGTACCCATATTCGCCTCTTGGCGCACACATGATGGGGCAACTCATCGTCTGTGACGAGCGGGCATTAGCTGATTGAGAGGAACAGAAAGCGAGTGGGAGAGGGCGGTAGACGATCAGGATTCGCTTACTGCGAGCATAGAAGCAGTGAGAGGCATTTCGCACAGATGTCCACATGCGGCTTCCCCTATTGTGTTAAAATGTTCTTTCAGTTCGCGAAGACGAAACGAGCGGCCGCCGCGGCACCCGTGCATGCGTCCTTCAGCGTAGCGAAACAGCAGAGGCAGTGGCATACGAGTGAATCTATCGGCACATGTTTCTTCGATAGCGACACCCAGTTGGTGCCGCGCAGAGGAATCCTCTCTGTAGGCATGCCCTCTTCGAGATTCGATCGATGGCCGCTTTCTATTGCATTGAAAGGCTCTCTGGATCTCTGGGTGTCTCGCGCTCTTTTTTGTGTTGGGGGTGAGGCGATTGTCGATTAATATGGGCAGTAGTCGTCACTGGTGGTCGTCGTTCTTTCTCTGTTAGGAAGAGGCCGAGAGAAAGCGAAGAGATGGATGATGAGGTAAACAAAGCACACACGGACGAGGAGAGAGGGGGGAGGGGGGAGAGCCGGGACACCAAAGGAGAAAGCAAACTAACAGACGACAGCACGCGGCAGGACACACGACAGAGGTAAAGATATGACAAGAAAGTCGGCAAGAGACCCCCTCCCATAATAGTGAACAAAACACACACGCACACATACCGATGACCCTGGACAACACCTCGGCGGAAGGAGGAGGGGGGACGCGAAGAACGAGGAAACAGAAAAAGAAACGTTACAGCACACCGCTATCAGATGGTGTGATGTGTGAGAGTTTACGAGGACGGCAAAGGGAGAATAAGAGGACAGAAAACAACACAACGGAGGTACACAGAGGAATGCACGGAGGGTAGAGAGAAGGAGTAGGTATCGCAACCTCGAGCACATCTTAGTCGCACGGCACCTGAGTCAGCAGCTACACGCGCGCGAGCGCACAAACTAGAAGGTGTTCCGTTCGCTGCGCGCAGCGTACGAATCAGTATCTGCCCCCACATTTACTGCTATAGCGGGCACACACACACACAGAAGCATGACAAGGGCGGATTTTGAGAAGACAGATACACAGAGAGAGAGAGAGAGACAGATACAGACAACGGTAGACAATCGAAGACAAACATGAAAACGAAGCGAAGAGTTACATTCCGTCACGGCTTACATAGAAGAAGAGCGAAGTGAGCATAGGCCGCGGAAGTTCCGATCACTCATCCCAAATGGAGCCCGACAGCACAGATGACGAGGGTACACGCCCACACGCGTGCCTCGCTCAGCTGTTTTCTTTCCGCGACGTACCGAGCAGCCACGTCTCCTGTCAGCCAGATGACAGGCAGTCATCCTAGTTCTGCAGCATCAAATGAGTGAGCGTCGCAGCGGTGTCTTTCGCCGGCACCTTCAGCGGAAATGCTAGCGCCGGAGGCAGGTTGAGTTCTAAGTACGGCTCCGGTGGATTATACTTGGGAGGGGGTGGCAGTTTACCCATAGGCACCATCTGCGGCGATGCTGAGCTAGAGCCGCTCATCGAGGTCGGCTGGTGCTTTGCAGCCTTCGTGGGGCCGAAGACTCGACCTGGGCTAGCATTCGAGTTACTGAGCATCATCGTGAGAGAAGAGCCGGCCGCCTTCGCCTGCTGGCTAGGCGCGCTTGCCGCCATCTGCGTCTGAGAAGATGCTACTGTCTTCTGTGCATTATGAACGTTTGGATTGAGAATGAAGCCCAGCCCGTTGACATCAAGGTGGCGTTCGTCCGGCAGCTCGTGAAGGTAAGGGCAGTTTGATCCACGCAGGCACCCGCCATTCACAAAGTATTTGCACACCTCTTGCGTGCGATCGTGTGGGAGAACTACACCGGGAATTACACCATTCACCACGCCACCTGATTGAAGCGGCATCGACTGCTTCACCCCCGATGGCATAAAGACGTAGCCGCCAGCGGCCCCAGCTGATGGTCGAGAACCATTCGCGGGGGGGACCGGGCTAGAAGACATGTTCCACATCTTCGGGAATAAAGAGGCGTAGAGAGCGCCTAAAAAAATGGAGAGAGGGGAGCGCAATCCAGACTGCGCAGTCCTGGGAAGAGCTGAGAAAAGGGCGGGGGTGAGCGGGAGGTTCACTTTGGGAAGGGCAGATCTCGGAATGTGGCGCGGCAATGCTGCACTGTGTCGCTGTGCACTGACGTATAGGGCGTGGCAGGGTGACGGGTGACGGCGCGCACCCGATTACCTCGGCGAGTAAAACGAATGAGAGCTCAAATGCGCGCCTTGCAGCAGCAGCAGCAGGTACGAGGGAGGCGCCTTCAAAGGTGCGGAGGTGGATTCGCAGGTACGTCTGCCCGCTCGTGGGTCCCTTTTATTGCTGCTGCTCTGCCGTCGATATCTTCGAGCCACAGTCTCCTTCACTTCTCTGCCTTCTGAACGTGCCAAAGCAAAGATGAGAAAAGACAAGAGAAGGCAGCCGTGTGTGTGTGTGCGCGCGCTCTCCTTTTAGGCGGTGGATGAGAGACGGCACAAACCTGCGCAGGGTGGGAGGAAAGAGCACAGAGTTGCGTTCGAGAGAGAGAGACGCAGAGAGCGGAGAGTGAACAGGCGAAGGCGAAGTGGAACATCATGCACAGGAACACCGCACGCAATGTACACTTCACACACCATGTGCACAGTGCAGCTACCGCGCCTACCGTGTGCTTACATTCAGAGGCCACAACCGCTTGGGAACTGTACACAGTCTCCCCAGCAGCGCATACCTAGATGGTCGGGTGCCGCACAGTTCCTGTGAGGATCGCATTCTACACCATGGCCGAGGCGCTTCCGCGTCGTTCATCCCCTACCGTCCTTTCACCGCTTTCCTGTGATGCGCTTCGCACCAGTCAGCAATACAGAAAATATACCTGTAAGAACAACGGTTCACAGCGTCCCCTCGCTCAGCTGCGCAGCATTGCACGATCTTTCTCAAGGAACAGCCACATGACAACCACCTCGTCGCCACCTGAGACCCGAATCACTGATCGGCATGGGCACATCGAAAAAATAAGTGCCAACCCACCAAAGGCCTCGGCCATCCTTTCCTCCGGTTCACCGCCCTCAGAGGGCCGCTACAGCCTATCCATCACAAGCTTCTGTGCTTCTCCTTTGTTCGCTCCACAATGAAGCAACGGATGTACACGATGATGGGGACGAGCAAGACAACAAAAACAACGGTGACGGCGCCCACCGCACGACTCTTGCACTTGACGCATGAACACTCGAACCCCCAGCGCTTCTTCATGGCCAATGCCAGACGGGAGAGAGGGAGGTTGTTGCCCGGCATGTAGTTGATGAAGAGCTCCTCACCTTCGCGAATGGGCCGAACCGCACGAGCGCTAAGGAAAAAATTGTTTTTGACGCTGTTATAGGTAATGGACAGCTCCACGTTCGGCTCGCAGCTGTGATTCAGGTACGAGGCCTCTGGAAAGAGGCAGATGCCCCGGCGGCCGCGGTAGTCTACCTCGAAGCGGTTAAACTCGACGATAAGAGGCAGTTTCTGCAGGTCATAGGAGGAAAACTCGCCGCTCATCAGACAGTTGGAGCCATTGCGGAAGGCCCCGTCAGCCCCAGGAGCGCGCACCTCCTCCGCAAAGTCAAACACGTCGCGCTCGCGAGTAAAGTAGGAGAAGCCACCAGACATGAGCGAGAGGATGCGGTGCTTGACATACTGCTGTTCCTGTGGCGTCCCGCAGACAACTTTGCTAAATATCTCCTTTGTCATGATAAGCACCTGTTCTCGCAGTGGTTGGCGGTCATCTCCGCCAATGTACATGCAGTACGCAGGCAGATTCATGACCTCCCGACCATATCCGATCTCCCGCTCTGCAAACACGCCGCGGGCAAAGGCGCCGCCAATGCTCGTATTCATGTCGATCCTCACATCTGCCGTCACAAATCCACCAGGGGGCACCTCAATTTTGCCATGAACGGACGACACCTTTGCGAAGCTACGCGCAGGAAAAAGAAGCGAGTCGCCGAAGCATGAGGAGACTACGGTGCTAGGTGGTCGGTGAAAACCGCGAGCAGATTTGGTACAGCAGCGATACGGCCACGCCGCCAATCGAGAAGTGGCGCTCATCTCGAGCAGTGCCAAAAAATCTACTGCGAATGCGATGAGAGGTCTTCTTTCCCAGCGATTTCACCAATGGGGCTTCCGTAAAAGGCCTAAGTGAGTAAAGCGGAGAAAGACCTGAGACAAAACTCGGGTGTAACGGACATGCTCCCCCGCAGAGTGTTAGTGCGCCCTCGTGTGAGCCCGAAAGCGTGCTTTGTCGCCGTCGGGGTAGCGCTGGATCTTAATTTGCAGAGGACGAGAGAATCACACCTATGGAGCCCGTAAAGCAGCAGAGAGAGGGTAAAGGCACCATTCGCAGGAAAAAAGAGTGGCAATAGCGGAAACTCACGTTGCCGGAAGCGCACGACAAGCGCTAAGCTAAAGTGATTTGTTTGTGACGGAGTTCGTGCCCGACGGCATCACCTGGTGCAGATGCGCGCACTCGGGCTCGCACGTGCCCTTTTCAAGACAAAGTCGACGACGAATCGATATGGCTTCGCTGACGTGACATCACCCGCGTTCGGTAACGCCTCTCAAAAATGCCGGATGGGTACGTCCGAGCGCAAGCCACCCTTCAGTGATGCGGACACCCCCTCACGACATCATTTCGAATGCGACGCGCACAAAGTCTGACCAGCCAGACTTCTTTTTTCACGCCTCTCCTCTGGGCCACAGAATACGCGCCACGCGCCGCTCCGCCTCCCTGCAGAGCTGCCACACGGGGCCCGACGACGTGTGTGTGTGTGGAGGGGGGCGACGCTGCCCTACGCAAGCGCCACGGACAGGCGCCCACCCACCCCCGCACCACACCCTACACGCCACCGCGCTGCGCGGGTCACCGCCTGGCGCCCCCCCTGCGCCGTGGCTCAGGCCCCCTCACACACGTACGCAGAGTGCAGGCCGAGCGGAGGGGGAGCGGGGGCAGGGGGGGTGGGGCACTTTCGAGCGGCGGCCCACGCTTCGCACAGCACATGCGCGGCACAAGCGCGCTCACGGTAGCAGGCCGCTTCGACGCCACGCCACCATGGGCACGGCCGCCGGCATCCGTAGGCGATACATCGCCATGACATGCCTGAGGCTGAGGGTGTTGAATCCCTGCGATACGGCGCGCACTGAGGTGTGCTCGCTCACCCTTCCGGACACACGGACCAGCGCAAAAACTGAAATGTGCAGAAGGAAAAGAAGTAACGAAATGATACGGCCCCATCGACGCTTGAATGCGCTGTGCGCGTGGGTTGCCCAGCCCGCCAGAGTTGTTTGCACTCTCTGCGATAGCAGTGCAAGCGGTAGTCGTCCGAGAGTGAGGTGTTAAACGATGAGAGAACAGCAGTTGTGTACCACACCGAAACCTCCCCCCCCACTCACTGCGGCTTTAGCAAAATCGCCGTGTTGTGCTCCACGACAGCGACTGAGAACGGCTTACCCGTCAAAACGCAGAAGAAGTGTCGTGGGGCAGCCATCAAAGGTCTTGTGTGATACCAGCTGGCGTCCGGGGGTCGCAAGCGATTAACGGCGCGGTGAACAGACAGCCGCACCGTCTCCGCATCCAGAAAGACAAGTGCACCGCTCTCCAGAAGCAGCATGATCGTCCATGAAAACGAGCAGACGAGGTGGAGCTCGCGGACAGGTATGTCCTCCGTGCAGTAAGTCTGGATAGTGGGAATTATTGTCACGGCGAAGGCTGCCTCACCGCAGTGGCGCTGCCGCTCCTCGCCATCATGACTGGCGCTGAGTCGCACCGTCAGATAAAAGGACGCGACGACGTTGTGTTCTAGCACCACGGCGACGAGACCAGCCGAGGCGCCATCAGGTCCATCCTCAGCACCCGGCCGGGTCACTGCAGCGTTTGTCACCGCATTTGAGGCGCAATGCTGCAGTAGACGACTCTCGGCCATCACCTGCATTTCAGCCGCATTCAAGAACTGGAGCGCACTGTTCGACCAGACGCACACAAGTGTGTCCACAGACCACCACCCGCAGTAGCACAGCTCGACTGGAGTGCCGCAATGCACGTCTCCACCGGCACACGGAGGGGCAAGGGTGTGCCACTCCTTTTCGCATGCGTATTTGCTCTGCAGTGTCACAGATGCATCGGGCGACGAGAGAACGGCCGCGTAGTATCGGATCAACGGCACATCCGGCGCCACCGAGGACTCTTCCTCGATGCAGAGCAGTGCCAAGATGCTGTTACCTTTTGAGTTAAAGCAAACGGACGAGTGTAGCACTGCATCGGCTGCCACCGCCGGATACGGCTTCACCTTGGCCATATCACTGCGCGACACCTTCTTGCGCTCCAGCACAGCCGACATATCCATGGGGCACACGCAAACGACATTGTCGAGCGTCATGCACAGCAGTGCCTGTACAGCAGCAGGATTAGCGCCGGCTGGAACAATGTGCGTTGCCACAGCGACGAGCTGGTGTGAAACACAAGGTAGTGGTCCACGTCCTTGCACTTGACCTCCACGATCCTTGTCGCGCGGCAAAGTACGGCAACTACGATCGGCCTCGAAGAGGTAAATCTTGGAGAGGTTTGATGTGTTCAGGAGGCAAACACTTCCGTTGCTCAGCCCGCAGCACAGGTATGATGGCTGGGCAACCGACGCACCCATGATCCACGTGCAGTCCGACACGAAGACGGAGTTCGACGTTGAGGACGAGGTCACTTGGCGTTCCATTTCGCCTTTCACGTAGCGTGTAATCGACTTTTCCGTCATGTCGCGCCGCGACCTGTGGTCCTCCGACTCGACATCGAGCTTCCACTGGTCCAGCATGGCCAAGACCGCTGATGAAGCGGGGGGAGAGGTGAAAGGAGGGGGAGAAGAAGGATACAACCCTTCCTACGCGTTTTGACTGCGGAATGCGACGACTTCTGAAAGAATAGGGAGCGGGCAGCGTTGAGGAGAGGGAAAGTGGTGGAGCGGGTAAAATGGGGGACCACAAGGGGTTATGGGCACGTCCACTTACATAACGGAAGCTGAGAAGCCACGGGAAATCGACGAGGTACGATAAGCAACGCTATGCTGCCCATAAGCTGTCGTTGATGCACCCATTCGCCAAAGCCATGCCATATGCTCGAAGAGAGGCAAAGAGAGTGATAGTGAAAGTAAGGGGGGAGGCGCATGCACGCCGGCAGACTTACTCTCAGCCCTACAGCAGTCTCTTCCTCCACTTAGGCACGTTGCATGGCTGTGGCGGAAGGCAAAGGAGGTGCTCGCCTATCGACTGGGTCGTCGAATAGCGCGTTCGATCGGACACGCTGCATCACCGCTCACGTAGAGCTTCGCTGTCGTACCCACGCGACCCTGACAAGCACGCGAACAAAAGGGGAAAAACGACTCTCTCCAATGCATACGAAACGCAGCCCGCTACACGAAAAGGGCAGCAGAAAATGCGCGTCAGCGAGGCGTGCGCATGCGCGGCACGAGATGCGCAGAAACAGACACAAGACGGCAGCGTCCGGCGGTCCACATCGCACGATACCATGACTACAGCACCTGCGGAAGTGAGCCTTAGCACCGGGCACGACGCCACCAACATATTTCGAACTGGCGGGAGCAATGAGAGAGAAAGGCGGCCGCCTGATCCTCTGCTCACTCGTCTTCCTCCTCGCCAACGTCAGGGAGCGGCTCGAAGCCAGAAGGCGGATTCCTGGAACCGCTCGAGTTGAGCACCTTGAAGCGATTGCCGGTCAGTTTCCGGTCGTTACGCTGTGCCTTGTTAATGTCTTTATGCATCCGATAGAGAGAAGGCAAAGATGTGCCGTGAACCGTCATGTCATAGAGAAGTTTTCCATACATGGCGTTGTCCTCGTTAGGGATGTCGCGGCGCGCAAAGAGTTCGTAGTGCGTGTTGTTGGGTAGCCGCTTCTTCATGATAAAATCGGGCAGGTTTTGACCGTAGCCGGGCCGCATGTTGCGCATCGGGTAGCCGGTGAAGGTATTGAACTCTGGTGACATGTGGTGCTCGTCCTCCAACTGCCACGCACCCGGCGCCTTCTCCTCGATGTACTCCTGAAATATGCGAGCACGTGTGAGTCGGAGGTCCCAACGCTGCGCACATGGAACCGGGAGGTGGTGAGGGTGAGTGTAGCCCACCTTGTGCACTCCGTAGCGCAGAGAGCTACGGAGCATGGGCGACTCTTTCAATCGGCACGATTGCAATGGGCCGTGTGGTTTAGAGGTAGCAGCTGCCGAAAGGGGCGGAGGAGTCGGTGGGTAGATATGTGGGTAGAAGAAGCAACAGTGGAGCACGCATAACGCTGCTTGCGCCAGCAGAGCGCGCGCTCCTCAAGCAGCCAAGAGTCGATTCACTTTCGAATAAGTGTCTTACTTCCCCTCTGCGAACCCCGCGGAAAAGAGACAAGCATTTCCCTCTCCCGCAGCGCACACGTCATGAGAAGAGGAGGAGAGGGTGGGGGAGTCAGATGAGGAGCCTCCGCAGCACGCCCCTCTCTCTCGCACAATCGGCACGTTTGCTCACAGCGATGCATTGCTGCAACTTAACATCGACTCAGCCATTCGTAATCAACAGTTCTCGCGGTCACGTCCTCTGGCGCGCGGCAGGGCAAGGGCGAGGACACAGGAGGCGGTCAGAGAGGAATACAAAGAGCGCCGAGGGAGGGCGTTGCAGGGCGGAACAAAACACCATCGTAGGTCAAGGGCGTTCCGACGATGCTCATGCATGCCAGAAGGGCGAGAGTAAGCATACAAAATTCTAGGAGTCGGCAATACTATCCTCTCGATTACGCTTGCTGCGTATACGCGCATGAGCTCGGCGTCTCTCCCGCCTCCCGCTTCCCCTCCCCACTCACTCGCTCACTCACTCACATATGCATAGGCTATTTTTCTGCTCCACTGTTCTGTCTTCCGTCACACTCTGCTTTATGAATGAGGCATGCGTGGGCATCTCCCACATGCACAGGCGGCAAGCACAATGCGAAAAGAAAGACAGGAGAAAAGGAGTGCCCATTCGCCTCCGCGCCGACGCATAGACGCCCGAGAACATTCACAAATAAAAAAGGAAAGAGAGAAGGGGACAAGGGAGAAAGACGCAGCGGCAAGGCGAAAGACTTCGAGGAAAGGGCGTGCGTGAGGTATGTCACCTGCAGAGTGGGCGCCGCGCGACGTTAATGCGCCCTCGTCAGCTCCCTCGCACAGCTCACATGAAGCTCGAATGCGCCACTATACAGCAGCCCCGCTTTCAGCTCGGCGGTGGCGGCGGAATCATAGAAAGCGGCACGTGAACAAACTTTCGATCCGACTTGTCGCAGACCCACGCAACTTCCACCTCATACAGCTTGTCTTTCTGCTTGTCGTGCACGTCGTGCAAGATACTGGCCAGCTTCCCTACCGCCTCATCGCACGTAAGGTTGGCAAAGTCGAGCTTCTCCAGCTCGCTCTTTGCTACCGTCTTGGCTTTGCCGAGCGCAATGCCGTAATACCCGGCCACCGTGCCACTTGGATCGCTGACGAATAGCTGCGGTCCGTCGTCGGCATACGACGCGATAATCACCGAGCACCCAAATGGGCGATACGCAAAGTGTGTAGTGTACACGTGCATGAACTCGCCCACGCGGTTTGCCAGCACATTACCGCGGATAGGCGTGGAAAAAATGTCGCGACTGTTCTCTGCCTCCAGCCGCGCGCGAGAGACAACGGCACGCCCGTCGGGCAGTAGACCGCAGATGCAAATCCCTGCCTGGCGGTCCACGGCGTAGACGCGGTTGTTCGAGCCATTCTCGAGCATGCGACTCGAGAGAATCTTCTCCACCGCAACGACAACACCGTCCTTGCAGCATGCCGCGACGGCGGTGCTGCTGTTGTCGACTGCCTTGCCGGCGTATTCCACCTGGAATACGCGGCCCTCGGCCGAAAAGACGTCTGTCGATTGATCGTGGCCGCTGCCTGTGCCCGCCATTGTGAGAAGCCTCAAGCTGTCCTTGGAAATTAGAAAGTGGCTGCCTTGGAGTCCGACGCTATCGTTGAGCCTACAGATACGCTGAGAAGGACGGTGAGCAGGTGAGAGGCCTAGAAGGAGAGGGAAGCGTTCTCCAGCGAAAACAACTGCGTAGCCGTGCGGCGCGACTGTGAGTGCGGCTAAGCGTGTATATGAAGAGAAGGCGCGAGAGATGCAGACGAGAATCCCTCTTTGTTCGCGCTTGCCGGCTCAAAAAGATAGACGAAGGAAAAACAAGACGGTGGAGACGGAACAAAAAACGCGACCACAGTCCTCACAAGGCCGCAGATGATGAGGCAACAGAAAAGCGAAGAAAAATAGGCTTCTGTGGTTCATATATATATATATATATTTGTGGGAAGCGGGGGGAAGGTGGCAGCCATGTCCGTGAAGAGAGAAAATGGCAGAGGTGCAACAGCCAGGGGGATGAGGGAATAGAGAGAAGAGCGAACGACAGGGAGGGGACAGGAGAAGTGTGCACGGCGCAAGCGCGGACAAAGGATGTGGCCGAGGCCATGCATGTTGCATTGAAGCGAAGTACTCGAGCCTTTGGTAACGCATCTTGCCAGGAGAAGAGGCGGGTACAATCATGCCTACCACCAATGGTGTGTGAGAGAGAGGTAATGAGCTGAGCGACGAATCAGGAGCTTGTCGGCATGAATGCGCGGAGAGGCTGTGCGACGCGTGTGCGCATGTGTGATCTATCCACCAAGAGCAAGGGTTGCATTCCAACAAGGGGGGAAGGGCGGCGGAGTGGGGTGCGCAGATGCTGGAGCGCACGCACCTCACTCCGCGTCCTTCTCCCGCATTCGTCCCCGTTTTTAATGTACAAAAAATGCTCACCATCGCCATGAGCATGCTGTGACACCTTCGCTAACTTGTTTGCACACGAGGTGAGAGGTGCCGCATGACAACGCCCGCGAGCCCCACGACAAGAAACCCACAGCACATACCCGCTAGCCCGCCCAGCATCGGCGACCATCGCGGCTGATGCGCCGGCACCGCCGCTGACGGGGCAGGCACCGTCGCGGGGGTGATGCTGCAGTGAGCTCTTCGGCTCCCTGCTTTATTGGCGCGAGAAGCTCGTCGCACCTCGTCTTCTGGGTTGCGCCAGGAAGGACCGTCAGTTGGGCGCGGCGGCAGCCGCTCCTCCCAATCGCCGCCGTTAGCGAAAAGCTCCGATATCTTCGCAGAGAGCGACGTATCCATCACATCCGCTCCACTCTTGCCGAGTGAGTGGGCGTAGAGGCACATCTCACCGTTCGGACAGCACCCGAACAAGTGAGCGACGCAGTAGTGTATCTTCTTTTCCCGAGCCCGAATGATCTGCTGGAGGCGGTGCTTCAAGCGACCGACATCAGCCGGACGGAATATCGATTCGTCCACCTCTCCCCTGTTGCTTTCGAAATTGCTCTGGTTGAATTGGCAGGCGACGTCGATCTCGTCCAGTACGTCATCAGCGATGAGGGTGTCGTCGACGATGACGGTGCGCAGGTACGGGTTAATGTGGGCCAAGGCGGCGATAGACCGACCCGCTTCATCTTCAAGTGGCGTATTTGAGAGGTCCATGAAATTTACACGGGATCGCACGAGTGCCTCGCACAGGGAAGAAATCGCCTCGTCGCTGACGTTGACGCCCCTCAGCGTGAGCGCCTCCACAGATAGATTGTATTGAAACGCCATAGAGAGGGAGTACACCTCGGCATCACCAAAGTAGCCGGAGAAGTCGTCGTACACAAGAATGGATCGGATTAGGTTGTTCAGAGTCTCCTCTGCCAATACGTGAAACTCATCTTTGCCTACATTGGTGTAGTTGCTGTTGTGGTTCGTGAAGTAGCACAAGGCCTGCTCCAATTGATGCAGGCTGAACGACTCGCAACTGCCTGAAACGACCCGCATTACCAGCCTGCGCGCCTCCTCGCTCCTGATTTGCGGCGACAACGCTTCAGAGATAGTGCGCACCGCGCCAAGCACACGCCCTCTCGGCTCCATTTCGGCAACCTGTGTCACCTGCGCGCGAGCGCGGCCTCTGCCCGCTTTCTTGGGGGGGAGGGGGGACGATAGGCGGCGCCGCACCCGACGGCTCTCAGAGATTACGGCAGGCACACACCGTCAGAGATAGGAAAGGGGGAGAGAAAGAGGGAGTGGTGGAGAGAGAGGAGTGGCGCAACGGTTGGCGGTATCCCCATTGGTGTCGGCGAGGCGGAAAGCATCCGATCGACGCCCAGTCGTCCGCGCCCGCATGGGAGGTCGACCTCGAAGCCAAAGGCCAGAGAAAAGAAACGGCTCGCTGCTCGCACAAGAGGGCCACGATCGGCGCCGTACTATCCTCCGCAGCCGGCATCCACTTTGCTCTCCACTTGAAGGCGCCGTGCTCCCCGCTCCCTGTTGATGTGATGCGTGATACTGCCACACACTGAGAAACTTTTCATTGAAGGAGACGCGAGCCTGTGGCGGGTTTGATACCCACAGCGACCGAGCAAACTTCCATGGCCGCCCTTCTTTTTCGTTAGCGCACTCGCAACGGTTCACCATGTTTCAAAGTGCAATTCATGCGATAATACTTCGTTGACGAAGAGGACGCCGGCCTGTCCCGCACTATGGCTGCCCTTTGTCACTTTGCACAGAGGGTGGGGGGAGGGGGAAAACAAAGCAAGCAAATGAGAGGGGGAGAGGAAAGAAGCGTCAGGAGCAAAGATGTGTGTAAGCGTGTGCCGCGCGGGAAGTGCTCAGCGTAAGTGTCACGTCCCCCTCCTCTCACTACAGGGGCACAGAAGTCGGGGCGTCAACCCCTTTACTGAGCGCCGCTTCGATCGCGTGGCCCGCCAAGAAGCTGACGATACCGCTGATTAAACCATTGAGCATCATAAGCAGCGCCGAGCGCACTATGTTGACACCGACGAGGTAGCCTTTCACCGAGCCCAGAAAGACCAGTGAGACCATCGTTAAGAGGCATGACGCAAAAAACACGACGTCTGTGCCCTGGCCTTTGCCCAGGAGATATGCTAGGAGAGGGACGGAGCCGAAGAAGAAGAATGATAGGAACATCACGATGCCTTGCTTCTTGGGGCCATCAACGTCGTCGAGGTCCACCAGAAGCCCAAGCTCCTCCACCATCATGAAGTCCACAAACATCTTCGGATCCTTGGAGATGATGCTGACAATCGTGCTCGCGTCGTCGAAGGAGAGCCCCCGCGCCATATATATCTGGACCATTTCATCTATCTCCAAGTCGAACGAGTTTTCCACCTCCCACTCCTCGCGTCGCCGCTCCGAAATGGCGTTCTCACGCTCCGCCTCGCCAGACACGTACTCCCCGAACCCCATAGAGAATCCATCAGCGATGACGTTGGAGAAACCAAAGATGAGCACCGTGGCATAGTTGCCTCCACTGCCGGCTGCCGCGGAGATGATGGCAAAAGTTGTCATGATGCCGTCAAGACCGCCAAACACGACGGATTTGACATATTCAGAGGCACTTGAGTTATGGCTTTCCGTGTGCATCGGTTTCATGTGCTCACGACGCGACGCCTCCACATCACCAGCACGGAAGGCGGCGCGGGCGGCATCGCAGCTCTTGTAGTCGGTATTCTCTGTCGCTGGCACATTCAGCGCCGTCAGCTCGGACATGACTGCCAATGGACAGGGCAGAGAAAACAAAGCGCTTCAATGAAAGACGAGACGCTTTCCGCCCTCCTGTATGGGTGTGGCTGGGCGATGGGAGGAGGATGAGGCGAACGATGGCGAGTAGAGCGCGCAGAAAAAGAGGTGAAAAGATGACAGGAAAGCAAAAGGCTGAAACGAGAGAGCACGAGAAACGTTCGGCCCAAAAGACGCTCACGAGAACACACTCTGTTGCACAAAGAGTGAAGAGGGAAACGCCGGTGTGCACGAAGCTGAGGGGGAGGGGGGAAGGGTGAAGCAGCCGGCGGACAAACCAAACGCAGAAAGAGGGGTCAGGAGGATGAAGAGTGGGCGAAGAGGCATTCGCAACGAAGCATAATCGCCAATGCGGGCCTGACGGAGAATAGCGAGAAGAGAATCAGTCGACGAGAGAAAGGGAGCACCAACAGTGATTTCTTCTTCCCTGCGCCTCTCCTCTGGGCCACAAAGTACGCGCCATGTGCCACTCCGCCCCCCTGCAGAGCTGCCACACGGGGCCCGACGACGTGTGTGTGTGTGGAGGGGGGACGACGCTGCCCTACGCAAGCGCCACGGACAGGCGCCCACCCACCCCCGCACCACACCCTACACGCCACCGCGCTGCGCGGGTCACCGCCTGGCGCCCCCCCTGCGCCGTGGCTCAGGCCCCCTTACACACGGCAGAATGCTGAAGTCCGACACTACGTGCTGAGTTGTCACGCGTCACAGGGGCCAGAATGTGTAGCGCTGTACGGAAGGAGGCGTTCCGTACGGAGTCGCATAGGCTTCGGCGCGAAGCTACGGAAGATGCGCTCATTCGCCACTCGTCACGTGTGTGTTGATCTCTGCTTTTTTTACCTATGGGGAGGTGTGGCACGTGCGCATGGGGAATCGAGGGGTCAGAGGTCAAAGGCATCAGAACAGCAGGAGGAGGAGAGGAGCGGGTCGAGATGGGTGAGGAAATTCGTGTGTGACATGCGTGCACAATGGCGATCTGGTACGGACACCGATAGGTGCACACTGCCGAGCACCGCCTTTCCTCTCCGCCGTGCACCAAGGTGGAAACTGGAGAAACGGCAGCATAAAGGCAATTGAGCTCTGAAAAAAACTCACCGCCTTCCAGGCGAATACGCGCACCATTCCTGACCCACTTCGAAAACGCCGCAGAAGCGCTGGTGGGGCCTCTACTCGAACTCCATCAGTAACTCCGCCCCCTCTCTGAGTGATTTCGTAGCGCAAACCACCACCCGGCGGGCCGACAGTGGTGCCGTCTCAACAATCACGCGGCGCCTGCTCGACGGCGACAAAAAGTCCGACTGCACACAGGTGAAGATGGCACAGTTGCCGCTGCTCTGTGCTGCTGCCTTCCCCTCCGCCTCGGGGCGCGAATCGAGCGGGGCCGCTCGTATCAGATCAATGACGGGTACAAGAGACGGAAAGAGAGGAAGGTCAGGTGATGCCGCAATCAGCTCGGAAAGCTCCTCCGGCGCGGACGGCTCCCCGTTTACCGGCAGCAGCAGCGCGCGCTGCATGACGGTGCGGTGCGCCTGTACCAGCATATCCCTACTTGGTCGAAGCTTCGAAGGCACACCGCGGCGCTTCATGTAGTGACGGAGCATCGAGTATGCCAACTCGAGCTCATTCAGTACACGCCTCTCCATCGATTGCAGCTCTGTTGCTGAACTACAACGCAAAGAAGGGCACGCGAACTTATTGCTTTCCAAAAAGAGATTCGGCAGCGGGGGATACACAATGCTACTCAACAATGACTGCAGCGGCCACCGTCCCCCCAGGTTATCGGCAGCGCATTGCTGACGATAGCACGCTACAAAGCACGTGAGCCACAGGCTGTGTGCGGTGACAGTACCCATTCGGCCTCGTCGGGTCAAGAACAGAACCATTTTGCGCAGCGGAGGAAGCGCACGAGGTAGAACGTCTCCTCTCAGCGTTTGGCCGTTAAAGACAGAGTTGTATGGAACAGTGACAAGCGGGCTGCCGTGATTGATCGCCTCGCCGGTAACGAGACTGATTGGCGAGGCAGCCGCTGCCGTCTGGCGGAGGGCCAGCCTCTTACTGGAAACACCGCAGCCAACACACGCGGCCCAGAAGCCTTCGACGGAGTCGCGCATGCTTCTCAGCACCACAGAAGAGCCGTGTCAGAGGGGGCGACAGAGCTGGGATCTGCGCGTCAGCAGCGGCTTGTGGGTGTGCTCGTCAGCGCGCGTGTAGGTGCGCCCGTCGCTGAAGCCCCTGCGGTGGTGTCCCACCTGCTCAGTTCTTTTTTTCCGGTCACTGCGCCACGTCAGCCGACTTTACCCAAAGAGCAGAGGGAATGAGGCAGAAGCCAAGAGAAGATAAAGTGGCAGAGAGAGCGCCCACGGAGGCGGCGCTTCTCCTGCTTCGTTCAGTACACTGCAATCAGTCGCATTGGACTCTACAGAAGGCGCCCTTTTCTTCGCGTTGAAGAGCACGCGAGTCCGTGGCGTTCAAAGGCTGCGCTGGAGCCACAAAGGAAGTCCGCCCGAGTTAGCGGCACTTGCAGAAGGACGCGTGTTAATGCTACCAAGCGCCTTTCCCTCACTAGAGTTGACCACTGACGAGTTTGCCGCACGCATGCAAGCGTCATAAATTCACCAGAGCACTGAAGGGCACTCTTTTTTGTTTTTTCTCTTTGCTGTTGCGTGTCCGTCGCCGTCCAATCGAGTGGATCGAGCCGTAGGAAGAGCGAAGACCCTCATCAAAACTAGTGTTGTGGCCAGGAATCCCTTGCAGGTACCTCGGCACGCACACTCGATAGCACTAATTCGATAGCGACGGAAACGCCGCTCAGAAAGGCAGTCGAAGGTCTGTAGGTCCCACCTGCTCGCCCTTCCTCGCGCCGACGCACACACCTTCACATACACATGCACACACACACAGATGCTCCCACCCTCAGGTGCCTAAAAATCTGCAATAGGGGTTGCTACGGCGTCACGGACGCGCGTTATGCCGCCCAACTCCGGTTCGCGTCGCCACCGCGGCCTTGGCACGACATGCTTCTCTGTGGGATGCTGCCAGTGGTTGGGCCAGTTGTTTGCTGCCGTGTACTCCTGTGGGCTAAAGTAAGCCGCTGCGTCCGGGGTGCGGTACGAGAAGCGGTCCTCCAACTGCGCCGGAGTGAGTTCTTTCTTGGCGTCGTCAAGAATGGCCCTGTTGATGGCGCGCTGCTGCTGGATGCGCTGTGCCCATATAGTGCGATGCCGAATCGACTCCATCAGCTCACGCGTGTGGAAGTTGTCTCTCTTGTTGGGAACCATCTTGAATAAGCCGTTGGCTAGCGCACAACCTGGGAATTTATTGTCGAAGACCTTATCACGGACGAGAAAGTTGCGCGTCACGTCTCGGTGTGCACGATGCAGCTGAATCAGCTCATATGCAGAATTGTAGTAAGTGGGGATTCGGTTCGAATTCGCTCTCGCCACGACAGAGTGAAATGAGCCGCGGCCCAGTGCCCCACTGGACATCCTAAGGCAATGAAGCAGGACAACACGCTCAAATGGGCGGGCACACGAAAGCTGTAAGTGCGCTCGTGAAGTCCCGACAGCAGTTGTCGGTACACGCTTCGAAGCCAGAAATTTTAAAAAGGAGAAAGATCGAGCAAGAAACGGGGCTAACACAGAAGAGAGAAGAGGACCAAAGACATCACAGAGTTGACAGTGAAGGGCGGAGCCTTTCACACAGCGACGTGCGTGTTCGCAGCAATCACAAACGTACCTTCACTCCAGTCGTCAGATATGAGACGGTATCGCTGGCGTTGGCACACCGAGGAGCTGTTGCCGGGGGCAGCATAGGGTCGGGAAGCACTGCTTGCGTCGCACGCCTGACGAAGAAGAGCGCGTTGCAGCGTGCGAATATACGTGACAAAGAGAGGCCCGATCTTTTTAAATCGCACACCGTCCCGCTAAAGAAAAATGTCGAACAATAGAGACGAGATGAACGGTGAAGCACGAGCGCAGGTTGTACACTATATGTGCACGGACGCGGAAGTCTGCGGAGCGCCGAAGAGTCTCACCTCATTCAGCCCGAAAAACGTTCGCAAATACAGAGAGGACGGAAAACAGAGATGAAAAAACACACACATAGCTGAAGATATCTAAGAAAGAAGTCAGTCTCTAGCGTCACAGGCGACATTTCACCAATAAGGGAACGCCCACCCTGCCGGGAACCCCGATGTCAGCATGCCCGCTAAGAAACCACGCCACTGCAAGTGCAACCTCGGCGACATTGCCTCACAGGTCCCCCTTCGGCCACAGAATACGCGCCACGCACCACTCCGTCCCCCTGCAGAGCTGCCACACGGGGCCCGACGACGTGTGTGTGTGTGTGTGTGGAAGTGAGGGGGCGACGCTGCCCTACGCAAGCGCCACGGACAGGCGCCCACCCACCCCCGCACCACACCCTACACGCCACCGCGCTGCGCGGGTCACCGCCTGGCGCCCCCCCTGCGCCGTGGCTCAGGCCCCCTCACACACGTACGCAGAGTGCAGGCCGAGCGGAGGGGGAGCGGGGGCAGGGGGGGTGGGGCACTTTCGAGCGGCGGCCCACGCTTCGCACAGCACATGCGCGGCACAAGCGCGCTCACGGTAGCAGGCCGCTTCGACGCCACGCCACCATGGGCACGGCCGCCGGCATCCGTAGGCGATACATCGCCATGACATGCCTGAGGCTGAGGGTGTTGAATCCCTGCGATACGGCGCGCACCGAGGTGTGCCTCCTCAGTTGCTCGAAAGCCTCCTTCATGATGACAAAAATAAGAAATAAAGAGCGAAGAGATGAGCATCGAAGAGTGGTTACAAGACGTCATGGCTGATTTAGCGGAATACCGCTCACGAGGAAGCACCAGCCGCAGTAGCTAGACGAGCACACACACCCGAGGCGATACAAGTGAGCATCGTAAACAAAAAGGTGCACAACAGCAGAAAAAAGTTGAAGTTCTAAAGGAAAAACAGGAATAAAACTGAGGAATGACGACACAAAGCTTCAGCTAGACGTTCCCGCGGCATAGGGCGCCTTTCACCTGCCATCACACACTACAGCGCTGCTCGCCTGGCCGAGTAGGAAACTATTTCGCACATCGCTGCGACAGTTGATCTCTAACGTCGTGGCGCATTCATCAAAGGACAGCGATCCACATAGAATGGAGAAAACGCGGTAGCAAGAGCTGTACCATTGTTCAGCGGAATACAATTCCGCATAACACAAAAAATGCCAAAATTGAAAAAAAGATTGACGCCATCGCCCGCTTGTGAGAGCCGCCCACACCCACAGACGCTGTCTTTCTCGCAGCATTAGAGCTGTTCAGCCGTCCTCCAGATCGATCAACGAAATGCACTAAAAACGCTCCGCGGTTCCCCTTGCCACGTCGTCTCCCCACTGAGCTTCCCTTCATAAGCTCAACATCATCTCCAGTCTCACTCCACACCTCCGCCTGCTTGCGTGCAGCCTCCTCAGCCTCCGCCTGCTTGCGTGCAGCCTCCTCAGCCTCCGCCTGCTTGCGTGCGGCCTCCTCAGCCTCCGCCTGCTTGCGCGCGGCCTCCTCAGCCTCCGCCTGCTTGCGTGCGGCCTCCTCAGCCTCCGCCTGCTTGCGCGCGGCCTCCTCAGCCTCCGCCTGCTTGCGCGCGGCCTCCTCAGCCTCCGCCTGCTTGCGCGCGGCCTCCTCAGCCTCCGCCTGCTTGCGTGCAGCCTCCTCAGCCTCCGCCTGCTTGCGTGCAGCCTCCTCAGCCTCCGCCTGCTTGCGTGCAGCCTCCTCAGCCTCCGCCTGCTTGCGCGCGGCCTCCTCAGCCTCCGCCTGCTTGCGTGCGGCCTCCTCAGCCTCCGCCTGCTTGCGTGCGGCCTCCTCAGCCTCCGCCTGCTTGCGCGCGGCCTCCTCAGCCTCCGCCTGCTTGCGCGCGGCCTCCTCAGCCTCCGCCTGCTTGCGTGCAGCCTCCTCAGCCTCCGCCTGCTTGCGTGCAGCCTCCTCAGCCTCCGCCTGCTTGCGTGCGGCCTCCTCAGCCTCCGCCTGCTTGCGCGCGGCCTCCTCAGCCTCCGCCTGCTTGCGCGCGGCCTCCTCAGCCTCCGCCTGCTTGCGTGCAGCCTCCTCAGCCTCCGCCTGCTTGCGCGCAGCCTCCTCAGCCTCCGCCTGCTTGCGCGCGGCCTCCTCAGCCTCCGCCTGCTTGCGTGCAGCCTCCTCAGCCTCCGCCTGCTTGCGTGCAGCCTCCTCAGCCTCCGCCTGCTTGCGTGCGGCCTCCTCAGCCTCCGCCTGCTTGCGTGCGGCCTCCTCAGCCTCCGCCTGCTTGCGCGCGGCCTCCTCAGCCTCCGCCTGCTTGCGTGCGGCCTCCTCAGCCTCCGCCTGCTTGCGTGCAGCCTCCTCAGCCTCCGCCTGCTTGCGCGCGGCCTCCTCAGCCTCCGCCTGCTTGCGCGCGGCCTCCTCAGCCTCCGCCTGCTTGCGCGCGGCCTCCTCAGCCTCCGCCTGCTTGCGTGCAGCCTCCTCAGCCTCCGCCTGCTTGCGCGCGGCCTCCTCAGCCTCCGCCTGCTTGCGTGCAGCCTCCTCAGCCTCCGCCTGCTTGCGTGCGGCCTCCTCAGCCTCCGCCTGCTTGCGTGCAGCCTCCTCAGCCTCCGCCTGCTTGCGCGCGGCCTCCTCAGCCTCCGCCTGCTTGCGCGCGGCCTCCTCAGCCTCCGCCTGCTTGCGTGCAGCCTCCTCAGCCTCCGCCTGCTTGCGCGCGGCCTCCTCAGCCTCCGCCTGCTTGCGTGCAGCCTCCTCAGCCTCCGCCTGCTTGCGTGCGGCCTCCTCAGCCTCCGCCTGCTTGCGTGCAGCCTCCTCAGCCTCCGCCTGCTTGCGCGCGGCCTCCTCAGCCTCCGCCTGCTTGCGCGCGGCCTCCTCAGCCTCCGCCTGCTTGCGTGCAGCCTCCTCAGCCTCCGCCTGCTTGCGTGCGGCCTCCTCAGCCTCCGCCTGCTTGCGTGCAGCCTCCTCAGCCTCCGCCTGCTTGCGCGCGGCCTCCTCAGCCTCCGCCTGCTTGCGTGCAGCCTCCTCAGCCTCCGCCTGCTTGCGCGCGGCCTCCTCAGCCTCCGCCTGCTTGCGTGCAGCCTCCTCAGCCTCCGCCTGCTTGCGCGCGGCCTCCTCAGCCTCCGCCTGCTTGCGCGCGGCCTCCTCAGCCTCCGCCTGCTTGCGTGCAGCCTCCTCAGCCTCCGCCTGCTTGCGCGCGGCCTCCTCAGCCTCCGCCTGCTTGCGTGCAGCCTCCTCAGCCTCCGCCTGCTTGCGTGCAGCCTCCTCAGCCTCCGCCTGCTTGCGTGCAGCCTCCTCAGCCTCCGCCTGCTTGCGCGCGGCCTCCTCAGCCTCCGCCTGCTTGCGTGCGGCCTCCTCAGCCTCCGCCTGCTTGCGCGCGGCCTCCTCAGCCTCCGCCTGCTTGCGCGCGGCCTCCTCAGCCTCCGCCTGCTTGCGCGCGGCCTCCTCAGCCTCCGCCTGCTTGCGCGCGGCCTCCTCAGCCTCCGCCTGCTTGCGTGCAGCCTCCTCAGCCTCCGCCTGCTTGCGCGCGGCCTCCTCAGCCTCCGCCTGCTTGCGTGCAGCCTCCTCAGCCTCCGCCTGCTTGCGTGCAGCCTCCTCAGCCTCCGCCTGCTTGCGTGCAGCCTCCTCAGCCTCCGCCTGCTTGCGTGCAGCCTCCTCAGCCTCCGCCTGCTTGCGTGCAGCCTCCTCAGCCTCCGCCTGCTTGCGCGCGGCCTCCTCAGCCTCCGCCTGCTTGCGTGCGGCCTCCTCAGCCTCCGCCTGCTTGCGCGCGGCCTCCTCAGCCTCCGCCTGCTTGCGTGCGGCCTCCTCAGCCTCCGCCTGCTTGCGTGCAGCCTCCTCAGCCTCCGCCTGCTTGCGCGCGGCCTCCTCAGCCTCCGCCTGCTTGCGTGCAGCCTCCTCAGCCTCCGCCTGCTTGCGCGCGGCCTCCTCAGCCTCCGCCTGCTTGCGTGCAGCCTCCTCAGCCTCCGCCTGCTTGCGTGCAGCCTCCTCAGCCTCCGCCTGCTTGCGTGCGGCCTCCTCAGCCTCCGCCTGCTTGCGTGCGGCCTCCTCAGCCTCCGCCTGCTTGCGTGCAGCCTCCTCAGCCTCCGCCTGCTTGCGCGCGGCCTCCTCAGCCTCCGCCTGCTTGCGTGCAGCCTCCTCAGCCTCCGCCTGCTTGCGTGCAGCCTCCTCAGCCTCCGCCTGCTTGCGTGCAGCCTCCTCAGCCTCCGCCTGCTTGCGCGCGGCCTCCTCAGCCTCCGCCTGCTTGCGTGCAGCCTCCTCAGCCTCCGCCTGCTTGCGTGCAGCCTCCTCAGCCTCCGCCTGCTTGCGTGCGGCCTCCTCAGCCTCCGCCTGCTTGCGTGCGGCCTCCTCAGCCTCCGCCTGCTTGCGCGCGGCCTCCTCAGCCTCCGCCTGCTTGCGCGCGGCCTCCTCAGCCTCCGCCTGCTTGCGCGCGGCCTCCTCAGCCTCCGCCTGCTTGCGCGCGGCCTCCTCAGCCTCCGCCTGCTTGCGTGCAGCCTCCTCAGCCTCCGCCTGCTTGCGTGCAGCCTCCTCAGCCTCCGCCTGCTTGCGTGCAGCCTCCTCAGCCTCCGCCTGCTTGCGTGCGGCCTCCTCAGCCTCCGCCTGCTTGCGCGCGGCCTCCTCAGCCTCCGCCTGCTTGCGTGCAGCCTCCTCAGCCTCCGCCTGCTTGCGTGCAGCCTCCTCAGCCTCCGCCTGCTTGCGTGCAGCCTCCTCAGCCTCCGCCTGCTTGCGCGCGGCCTCCTCAGCCTCCGCCTGCTTGCGTGCAGCCTCCTCAGCCTCCGCCTGCTTGCGTGCAGCCTCCTCAGCCTCCGCCTGCTTGCGTGCAGCCTCCTCAGCCTCCGCCTGCTTGCGCGCGGCCTCCTCAGCCTCCGCCTGCTTGCGTGCGGCCTCCTCAGCCTCCGCCTGCTTGCGTGCGGCCTCCTCAGCCTCCGCCTGCTTGCGCGCGGCCTCCTCAGCCTCCGCCTGCTTGCGTGCGGCCTCCTCAGCCTCCGCCTGCTTGCGCGCGGCCTCCTCAGCCTCCGCCTGCTTGCGTGCGGCCTCCTCAGCCTCCGCCTGCTTGCGCGCGGCCTCCTCAGCCTCCGCCTGCTTGCGTGCGGCCTCCTCAGCCTCCGCCTGCTTGCGTGCAGCCTCCTCAGCCTCCGCCTGCTTGCGTGCGGCCTCCTCAGCCTCCGCCTGCTTGCGTGCAGCCTCCTCAGCCTCCGCCTGCTTGCGTGCGGCCTCCTCAGCCTCCGCCTGCTTGCGTGCAGCCTCCTCAGCCTCCGCCTGCTTGCGTGCGGCCTCCTCAGCCTCCGCCTGCTTGCGCGCGGCCTCCTCAGCCTCCGCCTGCTTGCGTGCGGCCTCTTCAGGTTTTTGAGGCAGTTTGTGTGTGTCCATCTTGAATTGGTGATGAGCGGCCCGCTGCTGAGGGTCACTCTGATTGCTGCTTGAGTCGCAGTATTTGGAAAGGCAGCAGCCGTTTTTCAGTTTCTCGGCACTGACCTGGGTGCATCGGCGCATCATCTTGAGGTGTGTGTAATGATCTGTGGCGTCGAGGAAGTGCTGGTCTTTGCGGCTCCTTGTCGCGGCAGGTGTGCGGGGTACACAGTTTTTTTTCGTGTTGATGTTCTTTTGCCAAGTTCACTCTCCGTATGGGGAGTTTTGGGGTAGAAGGGCGGACGTGCGTATGCACACGTGAATGTCGGGATACTGGGGTCAATCTGTCATGAGAAGACGACGCCGAGACTGAAAGGAGAGGGGAAAGCGACTAGCAGGCCAAATTCTCCACCAGCGTTATTTGAATGGATGATGTGAAGTGAGCTGACGGTAGCAGCGAAAATGAAGCGAGACGATTGACAACGTCAAAGCGGTGGTGGAAAGTTGTGTGGAAGAGAGTCGATGTCAAGAAGAGTTCAGAGGTGGCATGAAGGACACGCAATCGCAGCACGGAAAAAAAAACGCGGAAGAGGCCATGAAGATGGAGAAAAGGATTCAAGGCGAACATCACGCAAAGCGGTGCGGAGAGAGTAATTTTCCCTTCCTCAACCTTCACGTGATACGACGAGCGAGTGAGCACATATAGGTGCCCTTACAGCCGCGACTCACTCAGCTCTCTTGCACCACAGCTGAGTATCGATCATCGTGGACAGGTCGTGAGCCGTCGGAAGAGGTCAGGCGTCTAGCAGGCTCTGCCCGTCTTTCCTCGTTACCTCTTCAAGCACGTGCGACTCCATCTACAAGCGAGCGGCGGGGATGAACAGCGTGACATGGTCGGAGCGTACCGCGAACAGGATCCTTCTGGATGGCAGAGCCCGTGGCGACTGTCAGTTGCACAGCGGGGTGGTCTACTTGCATGCCGAATGGACATGAGGAAGTGCGGCAAGTCCAGATCAGGAACTTCTCAGACCCTGTGGCATACACCTAGGGCAGGTCTCTGCCGGTGCAGCCTCACGCTGCGGCGATCCATAGTATGCCATGGCGGCTCTTCACCTTAGAATTCGGAGGACTCGATGATGCAGCCGGGAGACTTTCCACCCTTCTTCCGGGAACGTCGCCCCAACAGCCTCGCCGGTGAGGTGTTGGAGAGACCGAATGCCTCCAGCAGAAGCCCTCAGCGACGGCCTCGTAGGAGCACACCTTCGCATCATTCACATCCATCCCTCTTCTTGGTCTTACGTCCGAGCTCTTGGCGGAGGTGCGGCGCGCCATATCGGCTAAGCCTCGCAGCAGGTGTGCCTACCGCTCGTACTCTTGAACTCCGTAGTCTTCTTTAGGGCGTCGCTGTCCCTAAAGGGGGATGGAGAGTGCGCCCGCTGTCACTGTCTTTGATTTCTGTCCGTACCACCGCTAGCGCCTGGATGCCTTGCCCGCATGCGCCTCGAAAGGTGCAGCTCTGTCATGCGCCTCTGGCGAAGGGACGCTCCCTCGTATTAGAAGTCCGCATGCCTGTCAAAGGCATACACATGTCCGGAGGAAAGGGGGTCTGTGCAGAAGTGTGTGTCAGCGCGCACAGAGCTCATGGCCTGTCGTCCTGAAAAAACACAGAGGGCCAGCATTAGACGCCCAACAGGGAAGGGCTTATGCAGCGCGAGCGAGATGCTCGCGTTAGCGCATTACTTTGTGCGACACCTCCGCGTACAGTAAGTGTTCTGTGCATTTCGAGTGATCTGCACGTCTGGCGCAGCATATGGGGCACCGCCTCGCGGCGGACGCTTTCATCGCAAACACAAGTGAGGGCTGTGGCTCTGCCGGAGAAGGCGGGTACGGCAATGACGGCATATTAGGCGGCAAAGTAACACCCGCGCCCCCTGCTGCCACTCCTGGTCGCCCGCCGCTGCAGCAATCAAAAGTAGGGCGAGCTGCTGCTGCAGGAGTGGGTGAGGATGGTGACCGCGAAGGATCCCGTGCCGAAGCGTACTGCATTGGGTATCGTGGCTTCGCGGAATATCAACCCAACTTCTACGGCTAGTCACTCAGTCCGTCATGCGTGCATTAGGCACCGGCTGCTCTAGCCAGCGCCAGCGCTGTAGGCTGGCCTATTTTGTCGCTGCGCACCTAATCACAGTGTCCCACGGCCGACTTCAGCGAGACACGTCTACTGCGCGTCGGTAGCGCCGCATCGTGTGCCCAGATGCGTTGTAACATGCCATCATCCACACTTGTGCGGCCCGTATTGGGCGCCCTGAGAAAGGATTGCACGTCCGTCGCAGCAACAAAGAAGTTTTTTTCTGCGCCCCTGCCGGTCGAGTTGTCCTTGCAGCAACGCAGTCACACCCTCTTTTAGCTTTAGCTATGAATCTGCTACGGTTATGAGGCATCGCGAATGTGCCGGTCTTGATGTCTGTCTCTACTGCGTCATCCAGGGAAGCGAGTACGAGGGCTTCGCGACGCGAGAAAGTGGTTGCTTGAACGACGCCCGTGTTTCCTTTGCCTGGAGAGCCCACCAGGGAGTGGTGCGCCGAGGTACACACGACCGCGGCGCTTGAGGGGTTTTGTGCGACGCTATGAGGAGGGTCGATGCCTCCATACCTGTATACGGGCTGCCCATGTGCTGTGACTACACCGCCATTCGGCGTCTAGACCTCCTGGACCAGATGCACGAGGCAACCTCCTTGCGTGGTCATCAAGATGTAGACGCGGGCGCTGCACGGCATACGTGTAGATTTGAGGTGTCATAGATCGGCTTCATCGAGGAGATCTCTCTTTTTGTCTGAGCATTTTGCGGGACGTGCGATGACTGAGGTTGCTTTGTCGTGACGGTGTTCGGGGGGGGCTTTTTTGCGGGTTCCTGTACCAGAGCACAACCGTGCGGTGGCGCCGCTGCTCTGATTCAATCGGTGCAGAGTAGACAGGTCAGAGAAGGCCGTTTGGCGGACCACTCGTAAAAACAGGCCGGCATACGCATGTCATGTAGAGCTGCTGGTACTGTGCAAGCCTCCCCCAGCGTGTCCGCCAATGCCAAACATCGACCGGAGGTCCGCGCCGGGGAAGCAGGGGTGTCGATTCTCCTCTGAGTGAGGCCGTGCAAGAGAGAGCTGCCGGTCGCTGCACTGCCGAGCGCCAAAGAGAAAGTCCTTGGCTATGAGAGGGGCACCGTGCTCCACAAAACCTTCCGTTGTCGGGCGTGCTGCCCTCTAGAGGGTGAATAGAAGTGTAGCTTGCACGTCATTGTTCTCTGCAGAGGATGCGAGGAGCGAGAGGTCTCCAGCAGAGGAGGCGTGATGCAGTCCGGGTACCTTGACGAGCTCCGCGCAGAGCGACTCTACCAAAATAATCGAGGAAAGGGGGGCACGCCTATCTCTGGGGAGCGCCGGATGTAAACAGGGCGGAGTTACATTTCCTCTTGCGGAAGCGAACAGAAACGAGGCGGTCATCCAAGAAATCAATGAGCTGGCGAGTAAGGCGCGGGTCTACGCTGAGCTTCCTCGGCGCCATCTCGATGGTAGCCCAGTCTTGGGTGAAGCAGTCGACTGCCAGGGAGGCGTGCGGTGATGCCCCCGTGGCCCCGTCGGCAAGGTGGCGTGTCAGGGAACCTTTGTCGCCCCCACACGCCAAGTACTTGTCGTTGTGTCAGTCTTTTAGAATGAACTCGGCCCAAGCGTAGTCGTCCGTTTGAGTCCCTCAGGAGGCGGTGCGAGTCGGCCTCCATCACAATTACCTGCGGCCTGAAGGCGATGCCACTTGGTATCCCACCGTGAGCTTCCAGTTTCACCAGGTTCCTCGCAGCTCCGCGGTGGCTTGTGAGGTGTACCCTCCTGGTAGGAGGATTGGGGCCCAGCCGTACCGTCACTACTGGAATGTCGCCCCTCATAGCGGAGGGGCCAGCACGTATACGCAGGTTCGGTTCCATACGCACAGAGACACCACCATCATCACGCTTCGTTTCTCTTGCGAAGCCAGAATGCCGAAGGTCAGCGAGGCGAAATGCCCTACGGTCCTGATGGATGCGAAGTGGCTCTCTTGGCTAATACGAGCCTTTGCAGCTGGGAGAAGATAAAATTTGAAAGAGCACGCTGTTGAGTGCATGCGCCACACCTCCGTCAAGAGGCATCGTGTGCGGTCATGTGGCTATGCGCCACCGACGCCGTTGCCCCGCTCAAGGACGAGAAAACAGAACGTGCTAAAGAGAGAAGAAGGCATAGAGAGATGCGGAACGCGACACTGCGAGGGGGGAGCGCGGCAGAGCGGTGGCGCTGAACGTCGAGTACCCCACATGGTAGAGAAAGAGATGTACACGCGACCCAGCGCGTGAGACCCCTCGGTGGCGATAGAAGAGTGTACGCACAAGGCGGCGCGTAGCGATGTTTATCCCCGTCGGAGCGGCACTTAAGTTGGCAAAGCCACGTTCCTCGCGGCGCCACTCCACCCTCTCCTTCGTCTACCACAGCATGGTTGCTTCCACTGGAGTTGCACCGGAGGTATTCTCGAGTGCGCACATCTCATGTGGTACGCACACACTCTCTTTTTTTCGGGGCTTATAGCGGATGCGTGCCGGTTGTTTGCCGTCCTTTTTGCTCAGTCAAGGTGCATTACTGGCCGACAGTGTGCATCATCTCAGCAGAGAATGGAGGCGTCGCGGCTCCACAGATCGTGCACCCACGACCGCACTCTCGCCGGGTGCAGCCGTGCCGTTTCTATGTTGATTTCAGGCAACCTCTATAAGGCGCGCATTTATTTCTTCACAGCCTTTTTGTGGCCACTTGTCGCCTTTCTTAGGGTTCCAGAGACGTGCAGGGATTTGGCGTCTCGCGGCCTCTTTGTGCCAGCCAGCGGCGCACGCGTCACGGCTACCTGCGCTGGTATTTTGGTGATTGTGAAGAAACTATCCAGTCGCCCCTGCGTTTTCTTGGTGAGGGCAGCTCGCAGCCGAGCAATGCCTTTCTTGACGCGGTCAAGATTGAAGAGCTTCTCCTCGACGAGAAATTTAATCAGCCCAACCTCGTCTGGCTCCGAGAATTGAATGTCGATCTCCTCCGCTCGGATCACCTCCGGATTCTGGAAGAAGGCGCGGGCCTCCTTGTAGTAGAAGTCGGAGGGCACTGCGTGTTTGGTGGGGTCGAGAGACTCGAGAAACGACTCGATGCTGCCATAGCGTCGAATGCCCTCCCACGCCTTTTGAGGCCCGATTCCGGGAACCTTAGGAACGTAGTCGCATCCGAGAAGAATGCAAAGATCAATGAATTGATCCATCGACAGCCCTGTAGCCTGCAGCACCTCGTCGAGATGGATTTCTGCAATGGGCCGCTTCTTGGCGTCGCTCGTGTTCAGGTGGCGGAGCATGATTGTCGAGCCAAACGTCAAGGCATCCATATCCTCCGTACCCACCGCCCAAGCCTTGCCCTTCTTAACCAGCTCAGCGCACTGCGCCTCGGCTTCGGAGGGCGCCTGAATAACAGGGACGCCCATGAGTTGTAAAAGCCTCTTGCTCTCGTCGATCTGCTCTCGACTTACGCGCACTGTCCGCTTACTCATCTTCTCCATCATTTCATCGTCCCCAGCATCCCTTGCCTTTTCGAACTCTCTTTCAGCCTCGGCAGCCTTTTGACGGCGCATCTCCAGCTCGTCCGCCTTCAGCTTCGGAGGTTTGCCATCAAAGACATAGATGGGCTTGATTCCCTCATCGATCATGCGGAGTGTTCTGGCAAAGAGTCCGTTGAGGTGTGATGTCACATCACCCTGCTCATTTGTGAGTTCCATTCCCTGCCCGTCCTGGAACCCCTTCATAGCAATGATGAACTGGTAAATGCTCATGGAGGCGTCGATGGCGATGCGACGCCCGAAGAAGTTCTTTAGCTCTTGTTCGCGTATGGCATTCGGGGACTTGTCGTAGAGCAGTTTCGATAAACCTAGGATTCCCATCGCCCAAAAGGGCCACAAGGCACCAAGTAGCAGTTGGGTTTCCTGCGCGTCGAGATGAGAAGGATGAGTTGGGCGGCTTCGGTTTTCTATGCACCACGCAGCAGGTGATGCAGCCTCTTCGCCGTTCAGTCCGTGATGTTGAAGCGCCGCAGGAGCGCAATGCCCTCCTCCGGGTTCGTTTTTTTTTCAATCGGATTCCGATGCGGTGCACGAGGTACACTATCAGTAAGTGACTTGACGCAAATTCGTCCAGCAAGAAAAGGGAAGAGAGAGCCATGCGTCAGTGGGACGCACACGCATACGAAGATCAGAGGGAGAGAGGGGGAGAGAGATGCTGTCACAGGAGAACCCCAAAGCCCTGCCATGCAAAGAGAGAGGGAGGGAGAGAGAGCGTGAGTACGCGCCGTTGTGAACGTCCTGCCGCCGAGCAAAGGGCGGTACGGTGGCTACCGACAGGGCGCCACAGATGCAGGCAAAGCGACGGAAGCGATCCAAGTGGCATCTGATGCTGCTGCTGCATTTCATACCAAGAGAATACCCCCCTCCCCTCCCTCTTCCCCTTCTACCCCCCTCGCCCGCCCACTATCCATAGTTGTTATTCGGCTTCGTTTTTTTCCTTGCGGCCATTGCGGCTGCGGGTGCTGTCCTGTGAAGCACAACGGCTACCAAATTTCTTGAGACCGCTTTGTTGCCGTGCCTCACCGCATTAGCACAACAGCCATCAGCACAACTACCACGCCAAGGAGGAGATAAAGAGGTAACTGCGCAGGCGATTTCTTTGCTGCCTTCGTCGCGGATGCACCGCTCTCCTGGCAGGATTTGAGGAGCGGTTTCACACTACGAACATCACCACGCAACACGCGTTGTCCAGTGGCGTCCTCCATCATTTCCAGCACCTCCATCCACTCGTCTTCTGTGAAGGTGTCTGTGCCGGCAGGTGCGTCGGCCCTGCACTCAAGGCGACAGCAGTAGGATAAGTGAGCGTTGTGAGCGTTGAGCTCGATTAGGCGCGTAGTCCTCGCCTTCGAAGCCGCCTTCAGTTGGCGAAAGAGAGTCTCGTAAAGCCCTCTAGCACTCGTCAGCGAGGGGGCCACAACGACATGGATGCGAAGAGTACTCGGCACCGCACCTGTCTGGACCAGCTCTATCCTGCTCGAAGCGGAGGGTGCATGCTCCATCAATGGAGCGCCGCTCTCCCCGTCCACGACGTGCGGGGGTGCGTTGGAGCAGGAGAGCAACAGAGGCGCGGAGCGGTCGTACGAGTGCACCGCGAAACGCGCCTCAACGAAAGATATCTCGCTGCTAACCACCTGCACCTTTTTCTGCGGTGCACCAAAGATGCGGCAAACAGGCTGGCGGTGTTCTGTTCCATTGTGCATGACAGCCTCAACGAGCTCTTTCCCCTTCAGATCAGGCACCTGGACTGCGAGGGATGCCAGCGCAGCCGTGTCTCCCGAAAGCCCCAAGACTTCGATGCCAAACGGGAGCACTTGCTTCAGACATTCGATCTGCTCTTCCACCACGCTGGGGTCGTTGCACGGCACATACCCAGCCAGCACGCAGACGGTGCAAGATTCCTCCTTCGAAGAGTAGACGCAAGAGCGCTGTCCAACAAGAATCGAAATGTTACTATCCGCTGATGCCTCCGGCAGTGAGGTTGGGATGTAGAGTTGCCACATGCGATATCTTTGCGAGTGCAGGCGCAGTTTCTCTGAGAAGCGCTGGCGAAAAGTGAAACACACGCCAAGAGAGGAAGGACTCGTGATGCAGAGAGAGAGAAACAGCCGAAGAATCCTTTTTTTTGAATGGTGATGGTCAGGGAAGGCATCTTGGAGACTTAGTCGAGCTCCGGTGCCAGTGCTCATCAAGGGTGGTACTGCGAGATGCCAGGGCAGTGAGTCGACCGCTTACATGAGCAAAAATCACGCCTCTTCCTGGTGGTTAAGGCGGGATTTCTGCGATACAGTACGAATGGCACATTTTTTTTCGGCCTTCTCGGATGTGCGTGCGTGCGTGCGTCTCGATGAGCCTGACAGAGGCATGTGAGTCCGCATTCGCTGTGTCTACGAGAGGTTGGGGGTAAACCACTCAGCGAGATAGTCATTGGGGAGAGGAGGGAAGGGAAGGGGGACAGAGAGCCTGCGCGTGCGCGCATGGACGAATTCAGCGCACCACAGCACCACGCTACTGACGAAGGGGGGGCCACATTCGAAATCACAAACTACGCCCATCCTAAAAACAGAAAATTGAAAAGAGAACAGTCATGGTCTCCAGATGAAGCGTGGAAGTGAGCGAAGAGAAAAGAGGTGACGAAAAAGATGCCGGTGCGTGAGAGAACTGCCAAATCAAGCAACTTGGGGAGGAGGGGGCACAGAAATTCGAACACAGAAGTAGTAGCTGAGAAAGGTATGCGCTTGGATACGGCAATTCAGTCTTAGCTGTTCAACGCCCTCGCCTCGCTTGTTGGTGCCTTGCCGCTGTCAACGGTCCTTTCAGTCATATTCTGCGCACGCACATACACACGCACAAGCCTCTCCGCTGCCCGCGGTAGAAAATCAAAAAATCGACTTTCCTCGTGTTTCGAGGCCCGCCCCTGGTGTAGTGAGGTGCAGAGGGAACATCAGCAGCACACCATGAGAGAGAGGGGAGAGAGAGACACACAGAGAGTCCGGCATCCATCGAGGTCACTATGAGAAAGAAGCCAAAATAAAGAGAGAAAAAAAGATTGGAAAACAGATGCACACAGGACTGTTATACATGCCGCTGGCTTCCCTCACGCGCCGAGGAGTTTGTTCGAGTACACTTTCTTTGGTCATTCTGCCTTGGAAAAGGCAAGGTGGCCAGTGTCGTCCTTAAGCCCTAGTGGCCTCTTCCTCCACACCTTGAAAGGATGTGAACACGCACAGCCCACTTCTCTGCCACAGCGAAGAAAAAAAAGCGGCGATGAAACGGCGGGTAGCCCTACGATATAAGGGAGGAGTGAAAAGAAAAACAAGACAGGCCATCACAGGCTAAGCTGCACGCGCGCAAGTGTGCAAGCGCCGAGACAGAGACAGAGAGAGTTGAGTAAGGGAAAAACGGAAGCGCACATCTAGAAACGCAACGGCAAAAGAGAAGAGTAATCACAAAGATTCGGACAAACGGCGTACCACAAAATAAGTGCGGAAAGGCAACTTGCGTCTTATCTTTTTTCCCCATCTTGTTCCGTTTGCGTGAGTGAGCAGCTCTTCTGTGAATAAGTTTGCGAGCGGGGGAAGGAGAGGAAGCGTCACCGCTGCTAGCAGGGTCGATATCACAACTCATGTGCATATGAGCACCCCCTCACCTTACACAAGGCACAACAAAAGAGCGCGCGCCCACGAATATGCATAGACAAAGTCATATCCACATGCACCGTCAGAAGCGACGGCTGCACACGAAGAGATTCAGAAAACTGGTAACGACAAGGAAAATGGACGCGAAAGGCACATAAACATCTGAAGAAAAATTCAAGTCCACATACAGACACACACACACACACGACAGCCAACAACTGCTGGGGACTCTCAGGACCCTTCGAGTCCGGCTGAAGCCAGAAAACTTCAGAGAAAAGCAAAACGCCCTCACTCGCTCGAAGCCAGAGATGCCTCTTCTTTGTGCATATATATATGTGTGTGTGTGTGCCTTTTCTTTCCGGGAATGAGTTTTACGGCACTCATACTACCCCGCCAGGCTGCCCAGAGGCACAATAATGTCGCTGCCGTGGAGATGCAAAGCAGCAGCGCTCCCAATAGTGCTTGCAGATCCACGGGTGTGAAGATACAATGCGCAGATGAGAAGGAAGATAAAGCCCATCGTTTGAGGCATCTTAGGCCAAACGCGTTCCCTCGGAAACGTTATTGCTTACCTTTTATTCAAATCGGCTGGCCACCGCCAGTGCACAGCCTTCTCGTAAGCTGCGTCAACCTACTACATCGATGTCCATACTGAGGGTATGCGCTAGACCCCCTCAGGAGCTGTGGCGACTACCATGGGGCCGCAGGGTCCAACCTCCGCTGACCGACGGAGAGCTCCCGACGGAGGTAGTGGTGGATTGTATATCAGCTCGGGTATAAAGGAAGCATCGACTTTCGGCGTCATGGCCCGCCCACGACTCTTCGTAAACGGCCTCGGAAAGGAGGCGGGCGGGTCGACGTGGCCTAAACAACCTTGCCCCACGCCGTTCAGCACAGGCAATCGTCTCGTTGGACCCGTGAGGGCCTGTGAAGGACGTCCATTCAGGAAAGAGTTGCTTGCGGGCCCTATTGCAGCGAGCGAGTCCGGTGCATACTCAATGATCTCACCTGCCAGGTCTTCTGGAATGGCCGAGACGCTCAGTTCCTTGCTCATGTGAAGTCGATGCCGGCGCTTCCTCAAGGTGGATACGACATCGCACATCCCGCGCGACAGCGTGTGGATCTTGGCTGGGGTTGCACGTCCGTTGACACGCCTGGCATTCCACTCTTCAGGGGCAGGGGTGCTTGCACAAGAGGAAGTGTACAGGATAAGTGTCTCATCCGGCTGCTCGAAAATCTCGCCACTCTTGAGCTCAACGATCACAGAAGTGTTCGTGCTGCGAGTGCGATGCACCTTCACCCGCCTTTTCTTCCTCGGCTTAGTGTTGGTGTGTTCAGTACCCCCAAGCTCGCTGGCCTTTCCTTTCTCTGATTCAGCGTAGTCCCGAGCACGTCCACCACTCCTATCACCAGAGCCCTGACGCCGGGCGAGCTTCTTGGACCTCTTAGGAAGCGGCGTGTCGTGCAGCACCTCGAAGCCCTTCAGCTCAGCAGCGCCCTCATCCTGAATCTCACGCACCTCGTCCAAGTCCACCTCCAGAAAGCTGCACGATCGGCTGTTGTTGTTCATCCGCGCACGCCGCTTCTTTTTGTGCAGAACGGCGTGTGCTTTACCCCGAAGAGCGGTGTTGCCGTCCTTCACATCACCAGTCACCTCCTTCGGGAGTTGATCAAACTGCGTGCTGTCACCGGGGGGATGGAGATGCGACAGCCGCGGCTTTGCTCTCGTGGCGAGCCCTAGATGAGCCGGGGCAACGCCTCTCGTGTTCAGTAGGGTCGACGACTTTGCAACCGGCAGTGACGGCTCCTCCAACACCTCTCCAGTTTCCAGGTCGGGGAGGCTAGTGATCGAGAGGCTGCGGCCGGGGTGGTGGGGTGCGCGGCGGCGGCTGTTTTTGTGCTTGCTCCTTACACACGTGTCCTCCTGAATAATGTCATGCTGCTCCATGGGAATCCCCTCACGCAAAATGTTGTTGAACTGCCGGCAGTTTCGGAGGCGCCGCTCAGGTTTCATCACCCTGGTAGGGCGGGACGGCACATGCGAAAGTCGTTGCGGCGCTGTGCTAGACTCCGAGGGCAGCGGTTTGCCGCTCTCTAAGAACTCCTGATCACCCTCGACGATCTCACCGGGGGGGGTGTTGTCTTCCGCTATCGAGATCGAAATGTCGCGGCAGCCTCCGCAGCGCCGGCGACGCACTCTCTTAGCCGGAGTCGACAGGGTGGTGCTCTCTTTTGCTGTGTACTTCGGTTGCTGCGACAACATCACCATCACACCGACTTGCATCACCTGACTGCTCGTGGCCGATAGTTTGCCCGTCCTTGCTTTCGGCCTTTGGTTGGAGGTTGGCATAATAGCGCTTTCTTGCAGCTTCTTCATTCTCCCAGCTGGAGCAGAGAGTTTCGCCAACTTGACTGCTTGCGGGCTTTGCGCTGTCGCGGTCGTCCTCTCACGCATCTTCAGCATCTGTGTCTTCACAGCGATGGCCTTTTCCGGCGGCAGCGACATGATGGCAGTCTTGATTTTGTCATTCAGCGCTGCTCGATTCGCCATCACGTTCTCGCCGGATGTTTCTTGCAGAGTTTCCATCGCTTCCATGTACGCACGAATATGCCGCAGTGGCCCCAGCTCTCGGATGAAGCTTCGGTCACTCCAGTCCAGCTTGTCAAACTGGCACTGCGTCACCGCATGGCCTGATTCCTTCAGGAGTCCTATCAAGTGGCGAATGGCATCACCATTAGATGAGCTACTCGACATACCACGGGTGTCCGCCCTGTCAATCATCGCTACGACAGCCTCTTGCGAGGGCAGCGACATGATCGCACTCTTGATCTTGTCATCCAGCACAGATGTGCCAGCCATTGTTCCTTCCACAGGTTTTGCCATGGTCACCTCCTTCGCCTCCACGAGCGCACGGATAGGCAGCAGCATGGCGAGTACCGTGTTGAGCTCACGATCGCTCCAGTCCACCCCCTCGAAGGCACGCAGCGATACTTTCGTGTTTGGATCCTTCAGGCGCCGCACGAGGTCCATGATTGCCTCGGTCTTCTGCATCTCAGTTTTTCCTTCGCTGTAGAAGCCACTCTGTGATTGTGAGGGTCTGATTTGACGACTCTTGACAGCCTTCACTTTCGCAGCGATAGCCTTCTCGGGCGGAAGAGAGTGAACAACCTTCTTCACCTCGCGCTCACGCCTCGAGTTCTCCACCATGGGATTGCTCGCTTTCTCCTCCAAGAAAGCCTTGATCTGCTTGAGCGGCTCCAGCTCTTCTTTGAAATTCTCATCGCTGAAGTTGATAAACTCAAACGCCTCCAATGAAACTTCATCTGATGGGTTGCGCAAACGCTTGATCAACGTGTGGATGAGCTGCGCATTCAACGGGGCTTCCTCTTCATCGGAAAGTGAAACGGATGGCTCCTCGCCCGATACCTCGTACTCTGGCGGCTTTACTTTTCCAATAATATAAGTCCTCTTTCGCCTCTCGAATGCGACCGGGAGGGAAGCGGAAACCGTCGAGAAGGAGCCCTCCGCACACTCGGTATTACTGGTTAGGGAAGACGTCACCACCACCCTGTACGAGTCCTTGGCTCCGAGGCCGCAGTGTCGACGTGTTCGGCCGCGCTCAATAAAAACTTCAAGTGGCGCATCAGAGAGAGAGAGGCTTTCGTGTTCGTCCGCCTCCTCCAAAGAGCCACAAGGAATTTCAGAGTGAGCTGGCGCGCCAACACGGCGTCTCGGGTTGCTGTTGATGAATTCGAATGCCAATGGAACGTAATCTTCGCTCTTGTCCGAGAACGAGTCGTCAGACATCTCCGTTTCCTCGTACGATGAGGCCTCGTATTCTTCATCACTGACTCGCCCAATACGCCGAGAAGCGCCGCCATTGACGAAGCGCATTGGTAGCGCCGCTTCATCACTCGACTCCGTAAACGAAGTGGAGAAGGCTTTTCGGACGTCACGCATCGACGTGACCCTCTCGGTGACTCTTCCTCTGTGCTGTATGGAGGTTGTGCTTAAAGAACTATGGCTCGAGTCGAGCTTCCTTTTTCCTCTCAAGTGGAACTAAACAGTGATGTGAGTAGTGACTGGCCAAGAAAACAAGTTTGTGGATGAAATTGTCGAGTTGAGGTAACAACATTGTATATATATATATATATATATACAATAGGACTCAGTTTAAGGAGTGACGCACACGCACGATTTTATTCGGGGCATAATGAAGATGTTCTGAACCTCGATGAAGGCTTCACTGTCCGCTCTCCGATAGCAGTATCTAAGGCGACATTGCTGCTTTCCGCCGCAAAGAGAAAACAAGCGATGATATCACACCCATTTCTTTTCTAATGAAGATGCTTACTCTCAGCGACACAAAGCCAACCAATGTGTTTCAACATGGTGGCAGTGTTATCATCCCTTACCAGAGAACCTGTAGAAAGGTAAAAGCGCGCCAGAAAACGCCCCTTGTTCCAGATCGAAAAAAAAAACGAGAGCGTCACGTCGAGAACAATCGCTGGCTATCTTCACCTCACTGTCCACGTTCATTGAAAAAGGAAAGAGCGAGGGGTAATAGCTGAGTCAAGCACACCAATGCTGAAGAGCAGGGGGGGAACGCTTTCCAGCAAACTTGGTATCTCTGCCTGCCTCGCTTGAACCACGCAAAAAGCGATGCGATAAGAGGCTCTTCCGACTTTTAAAAAAATCCTAGGAAAGATAGGTGTTCACTTGCTTCACGGCAAAGACCCTATGTGCTATTCTCCTTTAGTAACAGAAAGCTAAGAACAGTTTTCCCTCGCCACATGCATTGCTGACTGGATAAGAGAGAACAGTGCTGGTTTATCAAGAAACAGAAAGAGCTGCCTCCGCCACTTACTTGGCCATGGGGTTTTGTGCAATGTACTCGACAGCATCAGGAATAGACTGAATCTTCTCTGCATCGTGATCTGGTATGTCTAGGATGAATTCCTGCTCGATAGCGAACACAACCTCGACTACATCAAGAGAGTTCAGCCCCAGATCATTCACAAAGTGGGATTCGGGAGTCACCTTGGAGGCGTCGACTTTCTCGAAATTCTTCACTACCTCCAAGACACGAGTTAGAACATCTTTTTTGTCAAGCAGGTACTGACCACTGCGGGAGCCTGGCTCTTCCTGCTGCTCGCCTGAGTACATGCGCAACGAGTACTTTGAAGATGGTGCAGCACCGGCATACATTGCCGTTTCCACGCGGGCAGCAGATTGCAGCTGCGATAGCCTGGCGACAGAGGCGACTAAGGGAAGCGCTAAGCGCTTGCCCAGACGACGAATAAGCGTGCGCTGCATTCTTTCTTTTCGGCTAAGTTCGGTTGCCGCGCGTATTTCTCCGTCTTTATGTTCAAAGGGGAAGTGTATAGAGCAGTCGACAGGTATGATGGTTTCTGTGAAGAAACAGCGACCACATGAAAAGTGCGCGTTGTTCGATATGGCAATGCGACAAGAGACACCGATGTGTTAAATAAGGTGATGGCATAAGCAAAGCAATAAAAGTAAAAAAGCAGAAAACAGGTAAACGGATATAGAGCAATAGCTCAGGAACCATGCAAAGCAGGTGCACTAGACGCGCTAGTTCGCACCAGTAGTGCTGCGACACAGCAGCACGGTCATTAGTACCTCATCACCCCAGAGGAGACGACGGGTAATAATGGCGGGTCAAGAGAGAAGCTACATGGTGCAGCCTGAGCCGTGAGGAGTCTACTAACATATGCAGCGCATTTTTTCTTGCCGTAATATACTCAGTCTGAAGCGAGATCCATGAACAACACTAGCGGCGTGCAAATCATGAATGTTGGCAATGGAAGTCATGCGGTCACTTTTTGCGCCGTATGCCAACGATAAACATCATTCAGAGATGCAATATTTCAAGAACGTCAACTGTGAGAAACCAAACTATGTACTCATAGCGCCGCCACGTCCAAAAAAAAACGAGAAACTAGAGATGCTAGAGGGGCAAACACAGCCCATCAGTGGAGCTTCAAAGACAGCCATCTAGAGTGGCTATCCACACCTAGCCCTCCGGCCCTTTCACTATACAGTGGATATTCGATGCTTACTTATACACCAGTCGCTGAATGGGTCGTTCAGCGGTGGTTCGCCACCTCATGACAGAAAGGTCAGCCACCGGTTACTAAAAAAAAAAGCGGTGAAGACTGTCAGCAGCAGTCTTCGAGCGTTTTAGACTTCTTAATTCCACAAGAGCGACAGCTGCTCTGCTTTTTAATCTTTAGCTCAGCTGATTCTGTGCTGACTATTCTCAGGCAATCCCAAAAATGCGGAATATTGTTAGTTGCTAAATTGAGCCAGGAAGCCCCTTCACCACATGAGAGCCAAGCAAAGTATTTGATGATGTGAAGCAGCATCAGTGCTACGAGAAGAAACAGACGAAACCCATTGAACCTAGAAGCGGTCAGCATAAAAACACATCAGGACACTTGAGAAGAAAAACCTCTTCACTCTCGTGTTGGGGAGACATTCTTGCAAACCACCGAAGAGCAAGAGCTCCCTTAGAACCTGATAATGTCATAGGGGCAACCTTTCGGAGCTCTTCCTACAAAAGAGCCTTTTGGCCTCTGAGAGACTGCACAGTGCTATGAGCAGACTACAGGTACTAAACCTAATCCTTTTCTTTTCAGAGCAATTTGGACAACATGATTGCTACCCTCAAAGTTGCTCTTATGCGCAGGACCAATCGAAAGTAAAACAGCCCTCTTGAGTTACCTTACCTTTGGCAGCGCAAAATCACCCTAAGTCCAAGTGCCTATGCCAGTAAAAAGGTGCCTCAAGCACACTCGATAAATATGTGACCTTGGCAATACGCGCAAGCACAACTTTTGTGCACACTTGCTACCACTTACTGTGGAAGTAAGCTTTCTATCACGCTATCCTTCCTTTTACAGTCACAATGGTTCTACAACACCTCAGTGCGCGTGATATCTCAGGCGCGCAGCACACCACTCTATGAGAGTGAAGGGGCACCAAGCAGCGCTTATCCGTGACAGTGCCGAGCCATCTCTGGCTGCGACAGAGGGTGGCGGCGCCCACGATGTGGGGAGGGCAGAGCGACTTATGGCTGCTGATGCCGGCGGCCGTGCCCATGGTGGCGTGGCGTCGAAGCGGCCTGCTACCGTGAGCGCGCTTGTGCCGCGCATGTGCTGTGCGAAGCGTGGGCCGCCGCTCGAAAGTGCCCTACCCCCCCTGCCCCCGCTCCCCCTCCGCTCGGCCTGCACTCTGCGTACGTGTGTGAGGGGGCCTGAGCCACGGCGCGGGGGCTGCTTTTGGTGCGGCCTGCGAAGCGTGGTGGCGTGTAGGGTGTGGTGCGGGGGTGGGTGGGCGCCTGTCCGTGGCGCTTGCGTAGGGCAGCGTCGCCCCCTCACTTCCACATACACACACACACACACGTCGTCGGGCCCCGTGTGGCAGCTCTGCAGGGTGGGAGTGGTGCATGATGAGAAAACGCAATTCAGGCTGCAAATATGGGCCGGCTAAAAAGCGGGGTGTAGTGTTTTTTTAAGGTTGGACCAAAGGGTTTTGTTGTCAATGTTGATATCCTTAAGGAAAAAACGCAGAAAAAAATGTGTTAAGTGCTTGTGTAGGAAGTGTCCTGTCACTTTACTATTTTTGAGCTGGCATGTGTGTTGTAGGCGCTTTCTTTGGATTGTTTGTTTAATGTTTGCGATTACGCATGTTTTTGCTACTTTCGTCGAAAGAGTATAGACACTTGTATTAAGCACATCTGATTGCTGAGGACATTGGTCGGCGTGTTTTTTCTTCACGTTTGCACTGTTGCTCTCTACTTTCCTGGTTTTTTGTAGTGTTCGTTAATGTGTCGTGGGTTCTTCGTGCGCTTTTGGGTCTATTGAACAGCTTTCAGGAAACATAACGACTCTACTTTCGTGGCTTCGCGAAGGAGGATGCTAAGGCTGCCATTATCAAGTAGAGAATGCATTACGAACTCATAAGGTCTCTTGGCTCGTTCATGCCAGGTTGGCGAGTGTAGTTCGTTTTGTTGAAGCGAATAATCCTGGTGTTACTGTTGTTGCTGGAGGAGCGATTAGGCTTACGGGCAGCCTGCTGATTTTTTTTTTTTGCAGTGCTGACTCAATGTGCTTCTTTTTTCACAGTGGAAAGGGCCACGTTCTCGTTGTTGCTCGTTGGGAGTCTGCCGAGAGCACCTTTCTCATGTTACTGGCCCATGATACACAGGGCACAAGTGGCATGATAGGGCGCCAGCAGCCTCACGACGTCTAGTTATTCTGCCTTTTCCTTTATGGCGCACTCCTAGCTCATCCCTCTGTGGTAAATCGGTCTGCTGAAAGCGAAAAAAGGTAGGACGTATGTTTTTCCTCTCCTTTCTTGCGGTAGGAAGGGGTACTTTATTTCACGTCTTTTACCGTTTTCCAGATGCAATCTAATCTCTCCTCGATGAACCACGGTTAATGTGTTCTCTTTTTGCTGATTTTTTTCGCTCCTCATGGCGTTTAGTGGTCGAGAGTAACCTGGGGTATTAGTATTAGCGCTGTGAAAGTACACCCTTCAACAAAATCTTAGGGATATGTTTTCCGGAGGAGGAACAGTGCGTAACTGCGTTGTAGCGGAGCTGCCAGTGACTCATCTTTGCGGACGAAAAACAGGAAGCGATTGCCCCTTCACTTCTTTCCTTGCCAGTGCATCTTTGCTCTCAAGAGTGCTGAGCTTTATTCTTCTTTGCACCAGAGATTTCGGTATGGTGCGCCGCTCCATGGTTGTACTGAAACTTGGTGTTGCAGCTGTCATGTGCTTCCGCAGTGTGCTTCCCTACTTTCTTTTGCCCCTTTCCTTTACTACTATCAAACATGAAAGTTTAATTTAGTATCTCGTTTTGAGGAGCTGATCTGAAGCGCACTAATCAAGCGAAGAAAGATTCTCGTCTGGAGCTGAAGCTCACATATCATTTTTGTGTTTCTTTCGTTGACTCGCTATCGAGGCTGCTCTATCAAGCGCAGAAAACAAAAAATGATGCGCCGTAGCTGCATTGTGCTATCCGCGGCACTCCCACCGGAGTGGGTGGCTGCGGCAAGAAAGGAGTTGAAGAACCGTGACCCCGCGACCTTGGCCACTCACTCCAGCAACGGATTCGACATAAAGCCGCTCTACCTAGCGGAGGACGTGGAGATGCACCCGGCGATGCCTGGCTTTTTCCCGTACACCCGTGGTGTGCACTCGACGATGTATGCCGGCCGCCCGTGGACGATTCGACAGTACGCTGGTTTTTCCACGGCGGAGGAGTCGAACAACTTCTACAAAACTGCTCTCAAAAATGGACAGCAAGGCCTATCAGTTGCTTTTGATCTACCGACACACCGTGGCTACGACTCTGACCATCCGCGCGTCTCCGGTGATATTGGGATGGCTGGCGTTGCGGTGGATTCTGTGGAAGACATGAAATTGCTTTTCAAAGATATCCCTTTGGATAAGGTGAGTGTTTCCATGACCATGAATGGCGCTGTTATCCCTGTTCTCGCCTTTTTCGCGGTGGCTGCAGAGGAGAGCGGTGTTTCGCAAGAGAAGCTGTGTGGCACCATCCAAAACGATATCTTGAAGGAGTTTATGGTGCGCAACACGTACATTTTCCCTCCTACCCCCTCAATGCGCGTCCTCGGCGATGTTATGGCCTACCTGAGCAAGCGCCAGCCGAAATTTAATAGTATCAGTATCAGCGGCTACCACATCCAAGAGGCCGGTGGCCACGGTGCCTTGGAGCTAGCGTTCACCCTCGCCAATGGCCTCGAGTACATTCGGTGCGCCGAGCAGCGTGGGCTGACAGTGGACGATGTGGCACCGCGGTTTTCGTTTTTTTTCGGCATTGGCATGAACTTTTACTGTGAGATTGCGAAACTTCGTGCTGCAAGGACGCTGTGGGCGACATACGTGAAGAAGAAGTTCAATCCGAAGAATCCGAAGAGTCTGCTTCTACGAACGCACTCACAGACGTCTGGCTGGTCCCTGACCGAGCAGGACATGGAAAACAACATCATTCGGACAACTATTGAGGCCATGGCGGCTGTGATGGGGGGTGTGCAGAGTCTGCACACGAATGCCTACGATGAGGCTGTGGCACTTCCATCGGTGCAGAGCTCTCGGACTGCGCGTAATACCCAGATTATCCTTCAGGAGGAAACACACATTTGCGGCGTTGTGGACCCATGGGGCGGGTCGTATATGATGGAGGCACTGACGCAGGATATGATGAAGAGGGCGTCCGAAATCATCGACGATGTGGAGGCGAAGGGTGGCATGACTAAATGCATTGAGGAGGGTTTCCCGAAACTCATGGTGGAGGAGAGTGCTGCGCGGCGGCAGGCGGCCATCGATTCGGGCGCAGAAACCATTGTCGGCGTCAACAAGTATATCAATCCAAATGACAAAGTCCCTGAGACACTTCGTATTGATAACGACAAGGTGCGCAATGGCCAGATTGCCGCATTGAAGAAGCTGAAGACCGCACGCGACAACGCCAGGGTGCATGAGATGCTGAAGAAGGTGACGGAAGCTTGCAGGGACGACAAGATCAATATTCTCGAGGCTGCCATTGAGGCTGCGCGAGTGCGGGCAACTCTTGGTGAGATTACCTCCGCTATGGAGGAAGTCTACGGCCGCTACGTTGCGAAGAATCAGGTAGTGCAAGGCGTGTATTACAACTCCTACCTGAAGGGAGGCGGCAAGGAGGAGCAGAAGCACGTTGAAGCCATCAAAGCCCGCATCGACGCCTTCGCGGCGAGGGAGGGTCGTCGACCGCGGATTATGGTGGCCAAAGTTGGCCAGGACGGACACGACCGTGGCGCAAAAGTGGTTGCCACTGGCCTCGCCGACATGGGCTATGATGTAGATATTGGCCCGTTGTTTCAGACTCCCGAAGAGGTTGCCCGCCATGCCGTCGAAAACGATGTGCATATTTGCGGGGCGAGCTCACTTGCTGCAGGCCATCGAACGCTTATTCCGCAGCTCATAGACGAGCTGAAGAAGCTCGGCGCTGACGATATCATCGTTACTGCCGGTGGCGTGATTCCACCCGAAGACTACCAGAGTCTTTACGACGCCGGCGTTAAGCTCATCTTTGGCCCCGGCACGCCCATTCCGAAGTGCGCTGAACAGATGATCGAGGTCCTGGAGGCTCGTCAGAAGTAAGCGCACGCGCTACGGGGCTTGTCACTCTTGGAGTGGCAGCCTCATCACCAAAACATTTTTTTACTCTTCCATACTGGCTTGCAACTTTCTGCTTCCTTTGTAGAGGCCGACACACTCTGCCTCAAGCACGCTGCAGCTTTACTCCTTGATTGCTACTCGCTTTCTTTTCGTGTGTGCTTCTCATATCTTTTATTTCTGCCATTGCTACTCTGAAGTCGCATGACTGTTTTGCTCTTCCTTCAAATGCTTTTTTCTCGTTTTCGATGAAATTCGACATCGCCAAACTCTTGCTTCCTCCCCGAATTCGACATGTACTACCACCAGCGGAGGCTTCTGTGGTTTCCTCGTACTCGTGCGCCCGTACACGCTCCCAAAGAATCAGTGAGTGAAGCTCAATTTAGGGCTAGAGAAAAGCACCTTTCTGGGGACCTGCAGCAGGAACGGCACACAAGACGAATTCTCTTTACCTACTTGCACTGTGAAAGCGAAAAAAAGGGGAAATTCTTTTGAGGTGTCATCGTGGTGTACCAGACGTTTTTATTCTCTGCTTGCCCGCCGGCCGGTTCCGCTCGTTTTTATTTTCTCGCGCCCGTGCCTTTCGCTTTCGTGACGAGGGATGGAATTAGCAATGCTGAATATCACCGAAGGAAAACCTCTCTGCTTTTTTCTTCAAAGGGAATAAGCGAACTAAAACGAAGAAAAACGAAATGCGCACATTGACGCACTTTCCAGCTCTCCGCTCAGATATGCATTTGCACATCTGGGCAACCGATATATATATATATATGCGCTCATTCATTACTCTTTGCTATCGTGGAGGTCGCAGCTACCCCTGATGAGTGGAAACTGGTCTAGGCGCGCGTGATATCTCAGGCGCGCAGCACACCACTCTATGAGAGTGAAGGGGCACCAAGCAGCGCTTATCCGTGACAGTGCCGAGCCATCTCTGGCTGCGACAGAGGGTGGCGGCGCCCACGATGTGGGGAGGGCAGAGCGACTTATGGCTGCTGATGCCGGCGGCCGTGCCCATGGTGGCGTGGCGTCGAAGCGGCGCATGACGCGTATTCTGTAGCCGAGGGGAGAGGCGCACGGAAGAGAAAAATCACAGATGTAATTGAGAGCTGTTTCCTCGGAAGGGGAGAGTGTGAAGAAGGCTGACTGTGACGATGTTTAATCGAAGCTCAGCCGTCTCTGCATACACTCTTTGTGCGTATGCGGAGGCGCATGCGACAGTGAATAGCAGATGGCGTTAGCACGCGATGCGAATCGTCGGGCGGTCTGCTTAATGGAAAAGCGATTGCAGAAGCTTTAGCTTCCGTACCTGCGTCTGCGATGTGTTCTGAGGCTGCCAAGCGATGCACAAAGCAACAGGCCATTTCTCTAGACACTCACTGCCTCCACGCATTTCCTTCTCACTCGCATCTTGCCTTCTTCAGTGCAGGGTCACGTATAGCGGCACTCCACACAACCAGAAAGGAAAGGGAAAGGAAAAGGCAGAGCAACTGATGACATGTGTGGCATCACGGCTTTTACGATCATCTCATTCTGCTATGACATTTATTTGGCTGACCCCTCCTGTTTTCACCCTGAAGTTGTGTCAGCTGTTGCTACAGCGACAGGAAGCGTCGGGCGGTTCAAACACGGCCCCTCCTGGTGACTTTTTTTAGCTCATACTTTCTGCTTTCTCTCATATCCACCCCATGTCACTCTTTTCAACCGCTAGTTTTTTGAGGGACATCAAACACGTCGATAAGGACCTGCGATTAATGGCCCTGTTTGATCTTCAGCGTCACCTACCAAGTGCGGCTGACGACACTATCACCAACGACGTGGTGGATCAAGTGCTTCGTTGCCTTTCTCTTGACGAGCGGTGTGAGGAAGTTCAGAACGAGGCCGCTAACGTGCTTCCCTATATGGTGGTAAAGTGCAGCCAGAGAGATGTAGTTTTCCAGTACCTGTTGTCAAATATCACGAAAAAGCGTGTGCCGGATGGCAGCTATGCCGCTGACTTGCAGTACCTCAGTGGAATGGCTTTTCGAAGGTGCTGTACTGAGTTCGCTAGCGAGGCTCGCAGAAACGTGACTTTCTGGCAAAAGCAAATTAATGTGGCTCGGCATCTCTGCGCCGGCTGTGCAGCGCAGCTTGACTTGGATGACGTGGAGGACACGCCGCGCGAGATTCTTTACACCGCGGTGAATGTGCTTGTGCCCGCCTACAAAGAAGCGCTAGGCGAGCGTGATGCCCTCATAAAGCGGGCGGTGAGGGACTTCCAGAAAACCAATTCGATCCGACACTCAAGCCTCACCCTCGTCGAATCCCTGCTGCCGCTTGTGAACACCTCGACGCAAGAAAATGTGATAGGAGAGTCGCTGAAGCTGCTTGTGGCCGCGACATCCAACGAACAGTACGTCGCCTACCTTCAGCTCTTCGAGGTCGAGATGCGTGCGCTGCGGTCGCCTCCCATGCAGGCGGTTCAACAGGTCATCGACTCCGCTTGCGAGCGTCTTGCCCATGCCACGGAGCAGTACGATGAAAGGGAGGACAGCACAGATACGCTGCTTGAAGTTGTCTACTCTCTGGTGCAGATGCGAAAAAGTGGCGAGACCCCTTTGTGGCAAGGCACCTTCGCCGCTGTCAAGGACTTGTGCACTTTCGATCCGTACGCGTCAGGTGCAGAGGAGGACACCTGCGCTACCGGCAGCGGATACGATAACGACTATGACGAGTACTACGATTACGACAACGGGACGTCAGACTCTACATGGAAGATTCGCACGTGGGCGATTCGTATCTTGCAGGTGCTTGTGGCTCACCACGACGATAAGGCGTTGGGCATGCAGTCCCTAATTATAGCGGCGACCGCGCTCCAGGACCGCGCGCAAGCCGTGCAGCTGGAGGCCGTGAAACTGGTGCGCACGGTGGCCCGTTGTACCTACGCGCGTGACGCGGACTGCGTCGCATTGGTTACGAGCCTCTGCCATGAAATCTGCAAGCGCGTCGGTGTTGAGGATGACAAGATTACGACCTCCCTCGTAAAGGCTCTGAATGACATATTTGATGCCCTCGCGCACGCTGCGGGGCTTTGTGAGAGCACAGTGCCGCTAGTGCTGAATCAGGTCCGCGCCCACTTCTCCCAAGTGGCAACCAGTGCGGCCGCCGTGGAGGGGTGCCGGAGCATTGTGGTGAGCGTTGTGAGGTCAAGGGGAGATGGTGCATTGTTGGACAGTGAGATCGTGAACCTTGCTAAGGAGCTTCCGGCGTTGTGCCTGTGCGGCGGCAAGTCGAGTGCCATAGCAGTCTGCATCACCAAGGTCAGCGACACGCTTGCGCAGGTGTATGAGATCACCCACGACGTATCGGTACCGGCCGCTCTGAGCAGCAACTATGGCGCTCTGCTAGAGAACCGTAGCTTTCCGGCCGCGTGCCGAGCGGCAGCGGCAGAGGGTCTGGCGAACTGGGCTGCAGCCTATGGTCTCCCCACAGGGGAGCAACCCGTCACCTCGCTATGGCGCGCACTGGACCACGAGGAAGTGAGGCTGCATACCCTCCGAGCATTGAGCACGATTGCGAGCAGCAATATATCGTCGGTATCGCTTCCGGCTCCTGCGCTGGAGAAAGTGGCGCTGCTAGCTGATTCCGAGTCGGCAAGCGTGCGGGCGTCCTCCGTCGACGTGCTCTTGCGCTACTTGACAGCACACAGCATGCCATCTTTAGCGGCGCCACTTCTGCAGCACTTGATGACCATGTTTGCACCGGGCCATTCCCTGTCACTGTCGTCGTGTGAGCTAGCCGAGGTCTGCTCGCTGGCGCTTCTTCTCGCAAAGCTCTTCCAGCTCCAAACAGAGAAGGCTGTATCGTTCTACGAGACGTACATTGTGGAGTCGTGGGAACACATTGCTCGACTGGCCGATGCTGTGCTATGGAGTCGGAGCCTGATGAACCCAGCACTAGACAGCCTCACAACGCTCGTGGCCACCGTGTATGAGCATGAGTTTGCGTCACGAACGGCGATCGAGGATGATGTGCGCCAGTTTTTGGTATCGAACCAGCCACACATCTCATGCATCTGCAGAATGGTGCGCTGCGTGCGCGCTGCCTCCAGATCCACTATTAACGCCTTTTTGCTCTCTCTTTCTGACCAACTGGCGGAACGGGCGCACCTCCTCCTTTGTGTCGGCGAGGTTGGCCAGGTGAGCAGGCTGGATGCCGAATGGTCCGCGCTGGTTCTGAACAGTGTGCAGAGCAAGGAAGGCGAGTTGGTGCGGTCTTGCGGAGAGCTGTCGCTTGCGTTGTGCATGCTGCACCCTGGCAACACCGAGACCATCTTGACAACGTGCGGTGAGCGGGCAGTGGAAGGCGGCACCACTGGCAGGTACTATTATGTGAAGTCCATCAAAGAAGCTGCAACACGGGCCCTTTCGCAGCAGCGCACAGCGTTTCACGACGCTGCAGTGAGCAAACACCTCCTGTCCCTCCTCCTTCAGTCATCTGCGGGCGCAGACTTGGTGGAGCTATACGGAGCGTGCGCTGGAATTCTTAGCGTGTTCTTGCTTGACGTAGAACCCGGCTTGATGATCGCCGATGCCTTGTTCAAGACAGAAACGTCCCTGGATACGCGAGTGACGTGCATGGTGGCCCTGCGCTACTTCCTGAGCACGCTGGTGGAGCGTTCTGCAACGATTGAGGGTTATCGCTCCATTACCTTGCGGGCACTTTTCCAGCTGCACCGGCCTACGGACACAAAGGAGAGCACCGCACCGTCGCTGCCGCTGCGCTGCATGGCCTTGAGACTTTTGACCACGGTGCTTCAGATCTGTCCGTGTTGGCTCCTTTGCGAGGAGACACGCTCGACAATATTTCCGAATTTGTTGCAGGAGCTGCGGGAAGACGCCAAGCTGCTGGGAACGTATGACTTGAGTGGGTACACCCACCGTGTGGACAAGGGGCTGGAGTGCCGCAAGCTGGCGTTCGAGTCGCTCTCTGCAGTCTTCGGAGCCGCTCGCCAGCACAGCGTGGATCTGGTGGAATACTGTGAATCGGAGAGTTCTGTTGTCAACATGCTCATTGTGGCTTGCAGCTCTCACGGCAGCGGTGATCGCGAAGCTTCGATCAATGATACCGCGAAGGATCTGCTTGTGCTATTTGTCGAGAGGAGGCCCGAGTTCATCTTCTCTGCTCCGCAGGTTGACTCCTTGGTCTCAAAGCTATCGCACGACATCAAGTGGGGTGCCTCACTGACAGATGCGCAGAAGACGACACTCTTGCACACCATCCGATGTGTCATGAAGCTGAGTAGTCAACCTGCTTTTGCGTGTCACGCAGGCTTCCAGGAAGTGGCGGAGGTCGCCCGCAAATCTACCTTACTGCCGCAAAGCCTCAAGCTGTGACGCATGGACCCTCTTGTCTTTCGGCGCATAGTAAAGCTTCTCCTCCCTATTGAATCTCGGCACTGGTCCGCCGGCAACACCCGCCCCGTGAGCGTCTACGCATCAATATGCACGAGTACCTGCGCGCCTGTCTGCGAGGCCGACGCAGTTACGGTGCAGGTTGTATGCCTGCCGTCTCTTCAGTGAGTGCTTTGCATGCAAGGCACCTCCCCTCACCCTTTCTCGAAGGCGGTCTATTGTACGTCGTCTTTCTTACCGTTGAGTATTCCTGCTGGCTGGGGACACGCTTCAGTGCGCGTGATATCTCAGGCGCGCAGCACACCACTCTATGAGAGTGAAGGGGCACCAAGCAGCGCTTATCCGTGACAGTGCCGAGCCATCTCTGGCTGCGACAGAGGGTGGCGGCGCCCACGATGTGGGGAGGGCAGAGCGACTTATGGCTGCTGATGCCGGCGGCCGTGCCCATGGTGGCGTGGCGTCGAAGCGGCCTGCTACCGTGAGCGCGCTTGTGCCGCGCATGTGCTGTGCGAAGCGTGGGCCGCCGCTCGAAAGTGCCCTACCCCCCCTGCCCCCGCTCCCCCTCCGCTCGGCCTGCACTCTGCGTACGTGTGTGAGGGGGCCTGAGCCACGGCGCGGGGGCTGCTTTTGGTGCGGCCTGCGAAGCGTGGTGGCGTGTAGGGTGTGGTGCGGGGGTGGGTGGGCGCCTGTCCGTGGCGCTTGCGTAGGGCAGCGTCGCCCCCTCACTTCCACATACACACACACACACACGTCGTCGGGCCCCGTGTGGCAGCTCTGCAGAGGGGGCGGAGTGGTGCGTGGCGCGTATTCTGTGGCCGAGGGGCGCAGGGTAGAGAAAATGCGTCATTTCTCCGTTGTCTCGTTTGCTTTTGAAAAGTTTCCTCCTTCACTGTAGATGCGTCTTGGCGCTTCACTACGCCCTCCCCCTCCTCTCGCCCCATCGGCGGCCTGCGCGGTCTGTGTGCAATGAGAACGGAGACAGGGGAGAGCGAGTCTCGTCCTCTCTTTTGGGCTTCTCAGTGGGAAGGGAGATGAATGCAAGGGACAGTTGTTAGGTGTGCACCTAGAGGAACATATGGGCACATGGAGGCCCATAGCACGTCGCGCGCACACGTGCACACTTACACTTACACGAGGACTGTAACGTCTCTCTGACGATGGCTGGCGGGGAGAAGGCATCGTTCGCTTAAGTAGAAGGCTCTCATTGCGTTCTTGGTGCACTGCGAAGCTCCGCCCTGCACCTGAAATTTCCGCACCAGCACTGCCCATGCTTCAGGCAGTGACAAAGACGCTCTCTTCGTTCGAGTTTACCGACCGTACGAAAAGGGGAGGGGGTCGTCTCTCTCTCGCTCTCATAACGTCACCGCATTCTTCATTCCTGACTTTGCACTTTATATTTTCACGTTGACGGCTTTCACCTGAAAAGAAGTTGCCGCCTTTTTGCCTTCGATAGCGGATTTGGAATTATCAACACGAAATGTGAGCCAGGGCTATGCGGCGTTGTATTCGCTTCGTGTGCGCGTGCACCGGACGCGCCATGTGTAGTTCTGCTCTTCCGCCTGCTTTGGTGGAGGCAAGCACTACCTCGACTGCCAGGCTGTACCAGCAGTGTCTCAGCCCTACGACATCGCCAGGCGATGTGTCGCGGTTTACAGCAGCTTTGCTCCTAGCGATTGATAGAGGAGAGCTGACACTGCGTGAACAGGTGGAACTGCTGAGAACGCTTGCGGCACGCTCGATTCGGAACGAGGATGCTATGCTGAGGTGCCTGTGGGCTGTTTTCAAAGCCTCCTTACCCGTAGACGAGGACACTTCCGGAGAGGCGTGCACGACGATGCGATGCGCGTCGCTATCCGAACTATCCGAGCTCACGAGTACAGCCTTCCAAGTGATGGCGGAACAGCGCTTTCTCAACGACCCGCAGATGACGGCAGTGGCGCTTGGCCGCTGCGTGGAGTTAATCCCTTACGCATGCTGGGATGGGCTGCGCAGCACGTACTGCGGCTTGCGCGCCGTAAATCACATGTTTTTCAGCGTCGCGGAGGTGGAGCATCACAGTAGCGAGGTGACAGGGCAGATGACAGCAAAAGAATTTTACGAAACAGCAGACGCGCCCGACGAGGAGACTCTGCGACACCAGCCGAACTTGCTTGATGTCCTGTGTGGTGAAATGGAGCTTCGACTGCGATGCCTGTGTGACGCCATTACGAGAGCGGCTCCCGGTCCGTTCGAGACGACAAACGCTTTATCTGTACCGAGTGCGAGAGGGGCGTCGATTAACACCTCTGCTGCGCGAGAGGCTCACGGGGAGCAGTGGCTCTTGGATGTGCTGAGCGCACTTGCCGTGGTTGGGGTGCTGCACGCATCCACGCTGGACAGCTTGACCGCACTCATGATCCGTTGTCGCGCCGAGTCTTCCGTGGGCTTTTTCATCAAAGCCCTTACTCACGCCACGCGCATTGAGGAACGGGTGGTGGACCCGCTGACTTATGAGGAATCGGCCGCGGTGCGCGACGCGCGCCGACGCCTCACGCTGCATCTCAGCGAGGCGGTACAGAAGGCGCGCAACATTCATGGATACCTGCAACACCACCCCCAGGAGCTTCTTCTGCTTCGCCGCTTGTTCGAACGCGACGCCGCTGAACCCCTCCTGTCTCTCGCATTGTGGGACACTGTGCGCACGATTCGCGTAGCCCATCGTCACACCATCGCTGCGTCGCAGGCAAGTCATCGACCCTCTGGGGCGCTGTTTCGGAAGATGTACGACGTGAAAGTGAAGCCGATTTCAGTCAACAACGCCGAGACAGAGCGCTTCGTGCCGCCAGCGTTCAAAACCTGGCGGAGCCCTGCCGCCTCGCCGCGGGGAGGCCACCACCGGCACGGGTGCTCGCCGGCGCGCACAGCATTTGGCACGCGCCGCATCTCCAAAAACTACATCAAGAACAAGCGAAAGAAGTTTTGCCCGGCGGTATTTTGAGCCGCGCACACTCACAACAGAAACGCATGGGCCACGGCTCCCGCCGTGAAGCATAAAAAGCGGCGGGCAATGTTTCGTATCCCCTCTCCCCAACTTTTCGCTGTCCTCCTTCGTCATTGAGTCCTGGAGTCGCTGCTTCGCCGAGTAGCACAGAGCAGTGGTTCAGTGTGGGCCGCGTAAAAGCAGCGGCGGGTGCGAAGAGGATGGGGGGAGGAGGAGGAGGTCAGGGGAATGCCGCTCTCTGTGCTCTTCTGATCTTCAGGCTCCTCCGCATGAAGAGGATTCCTCGGCCACTTCCGCTTGAGTGTACTCTGAACTTGCTTGTGTCGCGCGGAGCCTCACCTAAAGCAGTTGTGCGTGCTGGCTTGTGTCGTCGTCCATGACTTGACTTGCACCGGCGCTTCAGTCAACGGATGTGATTCGCCTCAGCGCTCTTGACGTTAGGGTGAGCGATATCGCTCCTCGCTAGGTGCAAATGAAGCACCCGCTCTCTGGGACACCCGGCAAGTAGTGGATCAACCGGACCACAATCGCAAACGCCGTGATCCCGTGCGTACCCGTCTCAGATGGATCTCGTCCTTAGTGCCACGCTCCTCCTTTCTCCTCCTGTCGGTTTTCACGATCTTCCATCATGCACGCTTTTCACGCACCCCCTTCTCTGTCACGCACCGTCGCCGTACCCATGCATTCTGGTGCTGAATCGCTGCGTCAGAGGTGACGCAGTCGCAGCGCACTCTATACCAGAGGTTTCTTCGCCAAGCAGCACCGGGATCCCCTGTGTTGTAGCGTCACGAGAGGGACATGAGAGCATCGGGTACGTTTGCACATAGGGCGAAGGACCACAGTAGCTTGAGAAATGCTGGATCACAGCGAGTCAATTCACGCCTCTGAGAATAATGGAAGGGTGCCTCAGAAAGCTGGCGGTGCTCTGTCGCGGGGGCGTCGCCAGCGACGAAGCCAGAACGCGCCGTTCATGGGCCTAGGGGTGTACCACTTGGCTCCTCTGGATCGTGCCTTCACGACAGTAGCGGCACCGCACTCTCCAGCCTTGACGCAGACCACATCTTGCCCTCTCGTACTTCCCTCTGCTCCGCCCTCCCACCAACTGGTGTCGAGCGGTGCGGTAAGCGGGCCATTACGAATGTGGCCCGCAGTGGCGTCATCGCGTCAGCGCCGCCGCCAAGCAGCGCTTCAGTCGAGGGCACCGTTTGCCTTGCAACTGGAGGCTTTCGTTCGCCGCGAGCATCAGCAGTACCTGCGCGAGCACCCAACGTGCTCTCGGGCGGATTGCCTGCACATCTTCCGTGAAGTATTCAGTACGTTCGTGAACCACTTTTCTGAGTACAAGGGCATTCTCTCCATTATTCGCGACGAGTACGACGCGGCCCTGGACGAGATGTCAGAGAAGGTGAAGCAGATGCAAGTGAAGTACCTCGAAAGCCAAACAGATCGGGAACTGCACGCCACGGAGCTCATTCAGCTGAAGGAGTCCATGAACGCGACCATTAGCAACCAAAAGGCGCAGCTCAGCGCCGCGCAGGGGCTCTTGCACGCTCTGCGCGATCAAATATCAGCAGCCGAGCACGCGAACGCCTTGATGACTATGGAGATGGAGCAGCAGCGCGAAACACACATTGAGGCGCAACAGCAAGTGAAGCTGCTGTCGCATGCGCTGGTCGAGGAGAGCGCCCGTACTGCGGCGGCGCGCGAAGCCACACGCAAGGTCGAGAAAGTGAGTCAGCTGCAGGAGGCGCGGATTGCGGTGCTGAAGGAGAACGTAGCGGAGCTCGAAGACTCCCTAAGACGGCAGACGTACGTGCAGTTGGAAGGGCGCCAGCTCTTGACTGAAGCCTGCGTGACAAAGGTCGACCGCTTCGGATTACCGCCGCAGGTCGATTCACTTCTCCGCGAAGGCGGGGACACGGCAGCGATGACCTATTCAAAGCATTTCGTCACTCAGCTACTCGCGCGCATCGATGCTCTGCAGATGAAGGTAGGGGAGTCCGAAACGGAGGCTACGGCTGCGCCCGCCGGGGAAGCGCCTCCTCTGCGCGATGTGGCGAGTCGCCCTGCCTTTCCGTCCAATCTGGCGAGTGGCGATACCGTTGTGTGCGCTTCATTGGCTGCGCAAAGCTCTGCGGACACTGTACTCCCTGCTCTACGAGAGTGGCTTCGGCAAGAGGGTGTCGGCGAGGCCGAGGTGGAGCCGACGAACGTCATTGTTCCGCCGGGCCGCAACCCTTCGGAGGCTATGGGCTTCCTCTGCGCTACGGTTCCTGTCAAGCACCGTCACCTCTCTTTGCAGGTGACCCTCCAGCTGATGGAGTCCTTTTGGAGGGCGCGGGCACATGCCCGGGACGGGCCACGGCTTCCGCAGCTTTTTCTCGAGTGGCTGCAAACGCGGGCAGGGAACCTCTCGGAGGCAAAAGCGCTTGGCGTGAACCTGTTAGACACGTGCCAGCACAACATTCACCACCCCGATTGCCGTGTTCTGCTCGCCGTGCTGAGGGGTTTTCTTCCAGAGGACTTGGTGTACATGTGTCGGAACCGCCTCGCGCAGCTCCGTCGCTCGACCTCCACATCTGCCGCCACGCTTCACGGCAAGATGGCGTTCGACGCCTTCTTTGCAGCAGTGCGCGAGGTGTGCCCGGAGAAGTCGTTGGCTAACATGCTGCATCTACGCTTCACCATTCACTGTAGAACCAGAACGGGGGAGGTGGAGCTGGACGAGGTACTGTCCGAGGATGCCTACTTTGTGCGTCTCTTCAAGCAGCAGTGGGTGCAGGAGGTCGAGGGCTTCACACTGCGCGTGGTCGAAGGCATCCGTGATGAGGGCGACGAAAAACGAAACAGCGTTTCCCTCACAAAGGCGACTCGTGTCCTGCAACGGCTTGACGCGGCTCTGGGCAGCGAGGTGTACACATACATCTCCCTCGCTTGCCAGCGACCCGTCATCGATGTTTCCTCCGCTGAAGGGGTGGAAGTCCCACTGGACGCAATGCTATTCCGCTTTCGAACCTCTGTGCTGCTCTATCGCCGGAGCCCCGAGGACGTCATGGACCCCTGAGCCGCGTTCCTCATCCTCGGAGGCACTGAAGGCGGTTGCGCACTTCACTCTCGTAAAATTGTGTGCGGTTCTTCGGTGCTTCCGCTAAGGTGCCCACGCGACGCATTCCTGCTCAGGTAGGGGCGCCCGCATGCGTATGTGGCTTTGATGTATGCCTTTTTCGTTTTTTTTTCGCCTTTGGGCATTGCCTTCACATCTTTTTGGCTGCTCACGTCGCCTTTTCGATGTGCCGGCCGGTCGCTTTCTATTTCCTTTTCCAAACCGGATCGGCCGGACTTCGCATGACCCGACATGAGCTGCCAAACAAATACAATCCGGCGGAGATGCTCATCGCACCGCTTTCTCCATGGTCCCGTCATCCCTGCTGAGTGCGTTCGTCCATTTCTCTTCGTTATCGTCTTATTCCTCCTACCACACCGAAGTCAGTAGACTCCTTCGATAGCGTTGACGTCTTGCTGGGACGACTGCCTTTTGTATCGCTGCCACGTGAGCGAATTTTGGGGCTGCTGTTGCTGACCCCATTGGCGGTTGTGGCGGGGGGGGGCGTGCGCCGGCTGCCTCGCGTTCGCGTGTGCGCCCCGCCTGCAAACACTTGAGTTTCAGCTGACTCACTCGAGCACCTCTGCCTTTTCGTTTCCGATTTCTTCTTGCACGACGCCGTTGCCCTGATCTTGCCATGTGCGCGCTAGCACACGTGTCAGGCTGTCGTGAGGTCATCTGCAGTGCTTCACAAACACGCATATGGGCTCGGACAGAAGCGAGTGCGGACGGACAGGACGAGTGCAATCACAGCCCAGCATCCACAACATAGCGCGACAGTGTGTGAGAGAACGCCGAGTCGGTTCTTGTCGTAGCTTTCCTTTGGTGGGCCATGAGGGGAGCCTCTTTTTGTGGGCGACAGCTTGCTTCAGGACTGCTGGACTTGCCCCATCTAATCTGCAAGAGCTCCGTGCTTGCTTCCTCCGCTCGCTCAGCCTCATCGCAACTTTCCGTTACACGGCGCGCAGGAAGTTCGTCTCTAAAGTGCCACACCGCGAGAACGGCAGCGCCGTGGGGGTATCTTTCACTGGACAGTCGCCTGCGAAATGCCCTGAGAAGTCTGCTCATCGAGCGGCTCTGCAGCCCGACGCAGCCGCTTCCGGCAAAGCACTTGTATGATGAGCTGACGAACCGCTCGCGTCTCGTGGAGGAGTTCCATTTCTCGAAGACGTCGCGCCGCCTCACCCGCCAGCGTCTCGCGCTGCAGTTTTTGCGTCGCTACAATGTGCTGCTCCACGGCCTCCTCTTTTACTCGGAGGGGACGCGCACGTGGAACACAACGAGCGAGTTTCATCGCCTCGCCATACTTGGAGAGTCGGTACTGATAACGGAGGTGCGCACTCGGCTGCTGAAGCTGTTTCCTACCATGCCGTATGCGGCGTACGTCGAGAGTTTGCCTCACATGGTCGGTGAGGAGGCTCTGGCAGCTGCGTTTGACCGGTACGAGATGCAGAGTATTGTGGGTGTTCGACCATCGAACCGACGCTGCGGCACACGGCTTACTCGTGTGCAGAAATGCCATATGCTGTGTGCCGTGATAGCAGAGATGTACTGGTTTACGGCGCGTACAAAGCCAACTGACTTGACGCACAACAACGCGCTTTTTCCCCCATCCGACGTGCTCATTTTGCACGTGCTGTCCACACACCTTCTTGAAAACGTGCCTGCAGAGCTGATCTACAATGTTGTCGAGCCGATTTTGGCGGATATCAAGCGTGTGTGGGTGAACCAGCCCATGTCTTTGCCTGCGCAGCTGTGCCTCACCCCACGTACGGTGGGTGCTCTCTCTCTCAACGCCGTTCCCGTTGCACCCCCGCTTATTACCGAGTCAGACGCAGCCAAATCGTTGCAGGAAAAGCACACGGAGGCGCATCGCCGACAACATACGCTTAGCCGAGAGCCAGACAATAGCTGCGTCAAGTCATTCATGCGACCGTCGTTGAACTACCGCATATTTGACAGTCCACGGTATCAAATACTCGGCTCAGATAATCGGGTCGCGCCATTGCTGCTTGCGCAAGAGCAGAGCAGCTCGCCCTCTTCGGTGGTAGTTACCGTGGGTGATGACGCAGAGAGCGCTGCACGTGTGATAGAGCTCGCCAAGATGGCGGAGAAGGGGTGCTGTGCTTCGCAGCGTGAGTGACAGCGGTGACCTGTGGCTTTCTCAAAGGACCTTTGCGACATCTTTGGAGCAGAGCTGCTTTTGTTTGTGTGAACGCGTACGTGCCTGTATGTGTGTGTGCGTGTGCCTGTATGCATCTCTCTCTCGCGTGCGACTGATAAGCCACCATAACATGAATAGCGCAGAGGCATTTACAACCCGTCATCGCCGATGTCCTCACCTCTTCTTCGCCAGATGCTTGCGTTGTGGTGAGATACCGGTGCTCCATCAGCGGTTTCGTGTGGTGGTGGGCAACTGCCCACGTGGGCAGTCGCGCCTGCAAGCAGCTGCGCGGCTCCAGCATCCAAGCACTGCAACGGGTTGGTGGCTGGCGAAGCGGTAGGGAAGGGATGCGATTGAGGCGTGATCTGTCGACTCGGGCTGGATGAATAGCCATCCTGCGCCTCCCAAAGGTACCACCACGCTTCGGGTGGACACTGCTGTTCTCTTAACTGTTCTGGCACACTGCTCCCCTGAGCTCTTCTGCCGCCTACGCCTCTTCCACGTTACATCATTCATGAGGGCGAGGCAAGGCTGCGCGCTTGTATTTGCCGCACCCCTCATGGCCTCTTTGGACGGTTTCCTGCCATTGCGCAAGTCACCTATCCACTTGAGAATACACACGTGCACGCCATCTCGGCCTTCTCCAATTTGTTTCCCTTCGCTTGGCCGCACTCTTGGCGCGCCCGTGTGCGCCACATCTTCCTCTTTTCCTCAGTATTTTGTAGATGGCGAAGGCGCTGAAGTCTCGCCTCAGAACCGGGGAGAGAGATGCCCGCCAACTTGCCGCTCACAACGACTCTTTCCTCTGCTCAAACACCGCTCTTTTCCCTTTCCGCAGTCCGTCAGCGTGCCTCTGCTGCACCTCGCTGGTGGGGGACAAGCTTCTTCACACCGCCACTGAGAACGCGCCCCTTTACATCGCTCTCCTCTTTCCCTCAGGGGCGGTGACAGCATTTTTCTCTATGACCATTTCGGCATGCGCTATACGGCGATGGAGCTCCCCCATTCAAACGGGGCCGTTGCCGGTCAAACTCGCTCGATCTGACCCAAGCAGCACCCACCCGCATATGGGCTGATGCCACACAACCAGGATAGTATCTCCGTTACGGTTGGAGCGCGCTGCGAGGGCTGAAGAGGTGCCATGCGGTATCCCACCTTTCCGGATGAGCGGGGCCGGGGAGGGGCGGCCTTCTCCCGCAGAAATCCTTCACCCGGCTCATGGCGGTCCACCGCCCGCCTTTGCCACACTGTGGGCGTTGGCGGGCGTCGCAGGCGTTCGCTCCGCGGCGGAATTCGCCTCGAGGAGCTTTTCTCGGAGACACTGAGGACGGCATCGCTCGCCCCCCTCCCCTTCCTCTGCTGCGAGCGAAGCAAGCACTTTATCGTGTGAGAGGCTACAGGACGTGTGGAGCCACCGGGCACTCACGTCGCCCTCGGCCCGCAGCGGGACGAAGCGCTTCACACCGAGGGCGACGTGAGGCCGCTCGCTCACCTCTCCACAGACGCCTTTGTAAATCACTGCAGGAATGGCGGCATGCCGGGCCAACGGCAATGCTCTTGACGAAGCGGCGCAGCGGTGCGTGTGTCAAAGCACGGGTCGCATCAATGAGCGTCTAAACGGCCAGCGAGTCGGACGCCCATCGCAACGCTCCCATTTGGCTGGAGTCCTTTGGATGCCGTGAGGTGGGGAAGTGAAGGGGAAGGAGGGCTATGGCGGTTGTGGGGGTAGCCCCGACAATGCCGCTGCATGGTAAGGACGATGGGGTGGGCAGCCACTGTGGCCAACGCGAGACTGCCCGCACACGGTGCGGTCCCTTAAGGGGGAGTCGAGACCTTTTCGGATCTGACGAGGAGAGCTCACCGGATAAGGAGGGACAACTTCCTCGACCCTGGATGACACACCAGGCAGGTTGCCTCCAGCAGCATCTCCACCGGATACACCATCGTGCTCACCCGAGCAACAAGAGCAGAGTGGTCCGCCCTGATCGTGGCGCTGCGCCGCGTTTTTGGCGCCCCCACCCTATCGCGCTGAAGACGAGGCCCTCAAGGGCCCCCACCTCACCCCATCCCGACCGGGCGTTCCTTGTCACGTGACTCTGATCCAGAGAGGCACGCTTCCCGCTGTGCTCGCCAACACCGATGGCGTGATCCGACCCGCTACCCATTAGCAGCCACGCGGCACCCCCAGTGGATCCTCTGCTGCGCTTCACTGAGGAAGGGGGAGGAGGGGCACCCAACAGGCGAGACGAGGCTTTGAGGCTGGCCCTGGAGACGTTTCTAAGCGTCTGCCGCGCGCAAACAGTGGCTTACTATTGGGACGGAGACGATGACGGGTCGGGTGCGGCCCTGGCGGCAGGACCTTTTGTGTGTCTCGCGTGGCGATGGCGCGGCAGCGCTGGAAGGGTGGGTTGCAGAGGCGATAGGGGAGACGAAATCGTGAGACGAGCCCCCCGTTTTACCGTGCCACCAGTGGGAACGTATGCATCCGACGCTCAGGCCTCGGAGAGGGAATACTCCTCCGCACGATCATCCAGAAGCTGCAGCAGCTGCTGGTAACGCGGGACGCCTCTTGGACTGGGATCGTTGGCCTGCCTGCTTTGATAGACGAGAGGTGCGGGCCACCCCCTCCCTATTCCGAGTCGCAGCACTCCATCCCGCCCTCCTGCCACGTTTGACTGCCGCAGTGAAAACAGTGCCAGCGCCAACGCGTGCAGAGAGACTTCGGCATCTCCTCCGCTGGTGCCTCCCCACCAACAACACACCACACACCACACCCCCTCCGCGCGCTACACCGCACCAGCGCGGCAGAGCTGTGAGCCGCGGCCTCTGCTTTCTGAGGATTAATTTCGCGTTGCGTCTTCTCCCCCACTCTTCCTCCTCCTCTATGCAGAGCTCGCTGACACGGCAGCCGACGGAGCCCTCCAGTGGCGATGCCGCATACCAAAAGACAGGGGGCGGGTGAGATGTCGGGACCAGAAAAGACGTAGCACCCTCGCACGCGTGTGAGTGCCGAATGATGTGTCTTTGCACATACAGTACCCGAAGGGCCGCCTCGAATCATACGGCTCCGTCCCCGCTTCATCACCGCACAATGCCCTTCTCATCGGCTCATCCGACTGCAGATATACCACTGGTGACAAGACCTGTACACTTCACTCGTTTCCTCTCTTTGCCCGCTTCTCCCTCGCGTTGGTGAAGACAACGAAGTAATCGCGCTCCCTCACCCTCCCGGCTCATACACCAAACGTGCGCAGATCTCCTTCCGGCCCTCTCCTCTTTTCCCAGTGCGCTAACATACGCACATATACAACCGCATTCATAAAACGAGGCGAAGAAAATAGTGTGGCACACAAGCACTCGAACGTACCCGCAACTGCACCATTTCTTCTGCACATTCCGTATCCACCACTTCCAATTTTCGCCGGCTTGCGTCTCTGCCTCTCCGTCCTGGACTAACGGCAATCGACGCATCGAAGAGAGGGCAAAGCGATAACGACCTCGTTTCGTCGGCGCACATCCTTACCGGCATCCCTCAGTTGAATAGACCCCTCATCTCATAGACTTTTCATTTTTTCTCTTTTCTGTTTACCAACCTGCTCACCTTCACGTAAGCCACGCCCCCCCTAGGCAGACAGATACACATACACACGTGAATACGCGCTTTTCGTGCCCTTCATCGTTCTCTTTCTCTTTGCCCTTTTCATCTCTCTTTGCTCCTCTTTGTTTTTTTTCTCTGTCTCGCTGCATCGTCGCCTTTCATCTGCGCACACAGGCAGACGCACCGTATCACAGATGAGCTCAAAGCAGGCGAAGGTGTGGGAAGACGTCTCCATGTGTCGCTCCGTGTCTACCATCAGCAGCTCTGCCTCCACCGCTGAGGCCACCGCTGGCAATGATGTGTCCTCGTTCCTGTTTGACGACTGCCGTGACGATGCCGTTTGCACCAAGTCGCGCTGCAAGCACTGGCTGTCGGTGGGCCACCTGAGTCTCAACACCACCGATTCAGAGCTCAAGTCTCTCTTCTACCCGTACGGCGCCGATGAGGCTTTCACAGCTTGGGAGGGAGCGACCATGACGGGGTTCGTCGGGTTCGACTCACCCGAGATGGCGGAGCTGGCGGCGCAGAAAATGCACGACTTCATCCCTCGGCGGCAGTCACAGGCCCTGACAGTACGCTCGGTGACACTGGAGGAAGTGTCGCAGGCCCGCTGCAAGGGCCAAAAGTCGCTGATGGCGGTTCTGTACAGCGAGTGTGCCACGCAGGGTATCAGCGCGGTGATTAGGCGCAGCAAGTCCCCTGTGGCCATGGCCAGGGACGTTGCGATGGAGGTGGCGCGCGCGTCCCCGGTGGTTCTGCAGCGTCTCATGGCGGCCTTCTCTGAACTCTCTCCGCAGTGGCCTGGCTTCGCCGCGTTTAATGCGGAGCTGCTCAAGTCGCTGTTGGGGTCGCTGCTGGAGGTGGGCGAGCTGAGTGCTGTTCAAGCCATCAACTTCGGCACCGTGATAGGCAACCTCTTCCAAATGAACATGATCGCCGGCGACCCTTATTACCTCGCAGCGCGCCTGCTGCAGAGGGCTGGGCACAGGCTTGCGCAGCTCGAGGGCATTTGCGCGCTGGCGCACACGTGTGCGCTGCTCTCGGACTTCCACATCTCTAGGGCATCTTTCTGGGCTCAAGTAGCGGACATCGCTACGAAGGTGACGGACACCGACACGAGCAACGCCTTGCTTGATCACCTTCGCCGCTACACCAAGGCAAGCGCCTACGCTGCAGCCACTGCTGCCAGCTCGTTTTCGTCTTCTGCACCGCCTCCGTCGGTGTTCTCGACCATACCGTGTACGCTGCCGACCGCAGAACGGCAGCAGGTGGCCTCGCAGCGTAACCTTCCGCAGCACCCACGCCAGGACGAGATGAAGCGCCGCACCGTCTACGTGTCCCACTTGCCTGGCCTCCTGCCACAGAGCATGCTGTTAGAGCTTCTCACTGCCGCTGGCCCGGTGAACAAGGTGCGCATCTGCGCCGGAGCTGGCTACTGTACGTTGTTCGCCTTTGTGGAGATGCGCACACTGGAGGGGGCGCAGCGGGTCATGTGCATGAATGGCCTTCAGCTGATGGGATTTGCCATTCGTGTGCAGACGGCCCGAAACGCTGTGCAGGACGTGCTCAAGGAAGATGCCCGATTCGATGCGAACGGGACTTTGATTCAGCCGTGCCTCTTCGGCATGTCTCAGGCCCCGCTGTCCAAGTGCCTAACCCCTGCCGACTGAATCTGCTGATTTACATGTTCGATGGTGGACTCGCTCTCGAGCCATCTTCTTCCTTCAAGAAGGTACTTTCCACCCACATGGTGTCACCGATGTGCACCACTGAAACCTGCACGCGTACAACAGTGTGCCTATGCGCGCCTGCTCGAACTTTTTCTGTCTATTTCTCTCTCCGCTTCTGCTGCAGAGGGGTTACACACGCCTCTTTGGCCCGTGCGTGGGGGTCTTTGTGGCTGCCGCCCTCTCTTCCTTCGTGGGCGGCCACTTGCAGGATCAAGGGCGGCGAGACTCACCGGAAGGACAGGGTCGGTGCGCGGTTGTCGGCGTGGGTGCGATGGCTGATTTGGAGGTGGTGTGATGTCCGATGCGTTTCGCGCAGCGGCGTCTTGTGTACCATTACTGTATTAACCTTTTTGTTTTTGTGTTGTGTCTCGCGGAGGAATGGTCTGACGTGACCGCCACACTTGACCGTTTACTTGCTTTTTCTGTGTTGTAGCTCACCTTTGCCTTGTGAGAAGTGTGGACCTCTGCCCGGGCAGCCCTGCATAGGATAGGTGGCAGAGCGAGTGATGGCTAGATTACACCCAGTAGGCGTTGACTTGAGGCTGGAGTGCGCGGATGGCTTGATATTGTGACCCATATAGGCCCATACTGCGTTGTATCCGCGGGCGGCCTCCCGGACGCTGTGATTCAGGGCCCTCGAATATATCTGCTCTCTTTCTTGGCGCATCCACACACGAAGACTCCACAAAGGCGCGCCAGGGCCGTCGAAGCGCCATCTCTTCTCCCCCCTCGCAGTCGCATTTCGTGGGCATTGCCCACTTCTCCTCTCCCCTTTCGTCTGTGCTTATCGCCTTCTCCGCTTTTTTTCTGACTGGTTGCGCTTTTCTCCCTGCCGTCGCGTTTGGTGCGTGTGTGCGTGTGTGTACTGCACGATAGAAGACTCGCACCTTACGTTAATTTTGTCCTTTCTCTGTGGCTTTCTCTTCCACCACAGCCACTTCGCCATTCGTGCTGCATAGAACGGTGCCTCTCTGCGTGTGCCCTTGTCGCCTTTCCACGTTTCTCTCTCTCCTGAAGTGTCTCTTCTAACCGCAGTTCTTTTGAGCGCGTGTCTGCCTCTGTTGGCCTCTTCACTGGTTGCTCCCGCCTCCCCTCTCCCTTATTTTGGGGACTCGACGACTCGTTTTGTACGCGTGCATAGATACACGTTCACCCCCTCCCGTCTTCTCCGGCTAGTCCGACACGCACGTACACCATACACACACTTTTGAACCATACATGCATGAGGCTGAGAGGGGCAAACCGTGGCGGAGCGAGGCACTGTACCACAGTACCTATCCCATTCCTCCGCAGTCAAGCGTCGTGTGCGACATTCACGGCATCCCTCACGGCTGACTTCAACAGACTCGCTTGCTCACTGCGACGACGAGAGAAAGAGAGGCTGCGAGTGCTGCTGAAGAGGGCCAATTTATTTCTTCCTCTCTCTTAAGCTCCTTTTTGTTTGTTTCACCCCTTTTTGCTTTATAGATTTGCGTTGGCGACAGTTTCTCTCTCTTTATCGTTGGCTCATCACCCCCCTTCCCGCTTCCCGCCGACATTGCGGCGCGCTCTGCGAAAATGTCGCGCCTCCCTGTTCGCATTCCGTTCTTCCACCCTCTTTGTAAGTGCAGAAGCGAGCGCCCTTCCAAGCACCAGACGGCGCTGCTACAGCCCGGCGTTTTGTGTTTCTTTTCTCCTGTGTGTGCGTGTCTGCGTGTACACCTCGGGCGCTTTTTTCCTCTCGCCTAGTGTGTTCCACTTGATTGGGTGGTTTACGGAACTGCTGTAACCGGTGGTGGTGGGTGAAGAGGAGGGGAGAGGGCGGGGTGGTGAGGGCAGAGATGCCTTCGTGCTTGGGTATCTTTTGTGTGTGTGTGTGTCTTCGTTCATCTTTGCGCTGCTTGGACCCACGCAGGCGCAGAGGAAAGACGCCACAATTGAGCGCCTCCGCCGATAGCACATCGCTCTTGCGCTTATTATATCCTTCTCTCATATGTGCATCTCTCGCACCCTTCCGCTGCGCAGCTTCTGTTTCACTTCAAATCTGTCTCCAGAAAACTGCACATTCCCCCCTTTCTCAACTGCAACCATTTCCCAGTTCCCCATTTCAAATTTCACATCAGTGGCTCATCGACTTGCTTCCCTGACGCGGTTGCTCCCTCCCGCTCCATTTTTACCTCTTTTTTTTGTTCGTCTTAGATTTGCCGCTGTGCGGGCCCGCCTGCTCCTCCCACCTCTTCGACGCCGCCGTGCTTTGTGACGCAGTGAAGCGGCTGTGGTTGGGAGGCAGCAGGCGGCAGGGGTAGGGCGAACAGACGAACACAATAGAACTATTTCACTTCCGTTGCTTGTGTTTTTCCCTGTCGATGTCGTCATTCATTATTATGTCTTTTTTTGTGTGTGCTTGGCGGGTGCGGCGCGTGTGTGTCGCGCGCGCATGCGCGTTCTTTTCCCTCTGCGTGTTCTATCCGTGGCCGACCAATCGCCTCGCGCTTCTTTCATGGGTCATCTGCGCGTTTTCGCACCCCATCGCTCACTGCCGTCGTCCACGCCCCCTCGCGTCACCCATGTATGCGTCTCCGCCATCCCTTGGCTCGACAGGGCAGAGGGTAATCGAACAGAACGGTCGTGGAGAGGATAGATGTCGGCAGGGCTCGGGCAGAATAGGTGCACGCCCTGGAGGAACGCGCTCAACTGCGCATCGGTAGTCGGAGCGTAGCAGAGATTGGAGGGGAGGGGGAAGAGAAGCACAAACGCTTTTCGGGGCACTTGGGACGCTTCCGTTTCTCCTGCGCCTCTTTGACTGCATGCCCCGCACCCCCCCTTGTGCGTAGCTGCGTGTGTGTTCCTGCGCCTGGGAAACGATGCTGGGACCTGATTGATCTCTCTGTCTTTGGTCTCTCCTGCGCCGCGGCGTGCGAACACCATCGCTGCTGCCACTGGTGAGCAATGCTGCAGAGCCGGACATCCATGTGAAACTTACGGAGACTGGGGATGGGGGGTCCAGCGGAGGCTAACGTCAGGCTTCACAGATGGTCTTCTTCCTCCCCCCTCCTCCTCCTCCTTCGCTTCTCTCTCTCCTGTGCGATGGCGACCGCTATCGCCCGCGCCCATTTTGTTAGGCAGCGTTTTGTGCATGGTGTACGACTTACCCCACCGTCTCGCGCGATTCCGTGGTGGTTGACTGAATTGCAGAGTCAGACTGTGCACTGAGTGTATGGGTCTGCTGCAGCTTTCATTTTCGCGGCCGTTGCTTCCCTCTCTCCCCTCTTCCGCTTCCTCTTCATTCCCGCGACACGCCCTGTGCGGGTGCCACTTTCTTCTCTCACGACTTCGGAGTGCGCCGCTCATGCACGCATACACGCACACGCTTGCACACTAAAGTAACATGTAAGCTGAACTGAGGCCTATTGCCGCTCGCCATGATACGCGTGCCAGGCGACTGGACGTGCGCCCGTTTTCCCTGTGCACTTGTTGAGGTTCGCAATGAGTGTTATCTGTGCCGCCTTGTGCCCGTCTTCGCCGCCACCTTGAGATACCAACTGGAGGCTTCCGTTCGAGTGGGCGTGCTAGAGGCGCGGCGCCTCGCGAGCCAGGACTTTGCCCTTGCAGAGACACAGCACGTCGTGTGCGCGCCGTCCTCGTGCGGCATGGCATATCGCCCCTGTACTGCAGGGGAGTGCTCGCAAGAGACTTTGGTGATTCGCTGCCCTCTCTTCCACTATACGGCAAAGGAGGTGACGGTGGACGGGCCGCGACGTGACACCCGCGCGACCGCCGCCCATGTCGCCGCTGCGCTTATGGGGCGCTACGTTGTAGTGGGAGCTCAATTTCGCACGCAGGATGGCGTCTACACGGTTCGCCAAGTGACACTGCAGAAGGGTTATCGCGGCATAGCGCTTTTCAGCAGTAACTGCCGTGTGCGTGTGAATGACGCACAGCGAGTCGGCAGCCGTGGCTTTGATGGGGGAGCGGCCGCGCGACCCATCGGCCTCGAAAGTGAGACAGACCAGCTTCTCCAGCTGTTGGTGTGCGCTGACAAGTCGGCGGGTGCGTTTGTCGGCGTAATGGCGCGCGGCCCCCATGGGTGTGGCGTTTCCAGCGCGGTGCGCTACGCCCTGGAAAGCGTTTCTGCCACGCACACGGTGCTCAGTTGGTCAAGCTGCTTTTCGCCGTCAGAGACACTTCACGAAGGGTGGGGCGGCACTGTAGTCGTGGTGGTCCCCGGCGCCGAGCAGTTCTTCGCAGCGGCTGAGCCGGAGTTAGCCAAACTTCATTTGCGCAAACTCCAGCGGGACGCCACGGCTCTTCGCGGCGGCGTTAGCGGTGCCGCCCGCTCCGTTGTGGTCCTCTGCATCAGCCATGACTACAGTCTCTGCGCGGTCGACGTGCTGGACGAGCTCGTTGCCTTTCACCTTGTCTTTTCCTTCCCTGGTGCGCTGCAGCGCGCATCTTTGCTGGCCAGCGTTCGAGGTGGCAGCGCCGCGGATTGGCTGAGCGCTGCACAGGCTCTCGTAGGGCGGACATGCGCGGAGACGCTGGAGGCGGCCCAGCTGCCGGACACCCCCTCTGCCCTCCCTTTCAAGGCAGTGCGATGGTCGGAGATTGGTGGACTTGCGGAGGTGAAGGACAGGCTACATCGCTCTCTTGTGTGGCCGCAACAGGAGCCTGAGCTGATGCAGCGCTTCCACATCACCCCGCCGCGCGGCATCCTCCTCTACGGCCCTCCAGGGTGCGCCAAGACGACCCTTATAAAGGCGCTCTGCTCGGAAGGAAACTTCTCGCTCATCTACTTGGACTCGGCAACTGTGGTGAGTGCGTATGTTGGGGAGAGCGAGCGGTACCTGCGAGACGTCTTCACCCGCGCCCGCCGCCAGGTACCTTGCATCGTTTTCTTTGATGAGGTGGAGGTGCTTGGCGGACGCCGGGTGTGCGACAGTCATGACAGCGAGCATGTGCGCCTCTTGTCGACCCTTCTCACGGAGATCGACGGCTTCGCAGACGTCCGCGGCGTTTGCTTTGTTGGGGCCACCAACGTGCCGCACCTCCTCGATCCCGCGTTGATGCGGCCAGGGAGGTTTGATTACATGGTGCACGTTCCGCTACCCATTTTGGCAGACCGCGAGTCCATTCTGCAACTCCTACTGGGCAAAACCGCAGCTGACATCCGCGCCATTGCAGAGCAGACGGAAGGCTTTAGCGGCGCGGACCTGAAGGTTTTCTGCTCCGAGGCCCTTTTGGCGCTGCTCAAAGAATCAGCAGGCGTTCCGCGGATGCTGCACGAGAGGGCAACCCTGACGGCGTACCTGTCGCAGAAGGCGCGAGACTTTCCGCGCACTCACTACGACATTGCCGCCATCGACCAGTTTCAGCGAGAGCACGCATCTGCTTGAGAGGTGAGGAATGCAGCCTCACGCCAGCGCTGTGTCCTTCCTGCCCATTTCCTCTGCGCTACAGACGGCGACCACTGCACCTGATTCCTCCTTCCCCCGCCACGCCCCTTCTTGCCACCTCATCTTCTTCCCTATGCTGCACTTCGAGGAGAGGCGGCATGATGCGCATGACGTAAGCCATTCATAATGGGAGCCTCTCCCTCTCTTTCATACCAACGCACCCCAGCGTCGAATGCCACATCCCACGGCTCGAGTGCCATGCTCGGGTGGCTCGTGACAGCCTCTCGCTTGCTCGCGTGAGGCCGAGTACCTTCCTTGCGGCCTGGCCTGTATCCTCTTGCTCCCTTCCCCTCTCCCCAGTACGCTTTCCCGGTACCCCAGCGGCATACTCTTTCCCTTCGTTGTTGCCCTATGTGCAGATGCGAACGCCGGCGCGGCTCCTCGCAACTGCCCTGTACCACGTCTATCTCGCTACACTTTCTGCTCGCATCCTCTCGCCATCCCTTCCCTTCACTCTCACCTTCGGCCTGTGCTGCGCGCGTCTCCGACGTGCCGTGTGCGGCGGGCGACTCTGCTCCGTCCTGCTTTTCGAGCGTGCCAAAACATGCAGAAGCCGACGCGGCACGCATACACGCACGCCAACTTCTGTGACGAGCGTGTACACCAGATGCCCAACCTGTCGCTCTCTCACCTGCCATCAACGAAATTCTCTTCAAAGTGTTTTCCACCGTCGATTGCATCTACGGGCGTGTCGGCGCGCGCTCTCCTCCAAGATGAATGTGGAGGTGACAGGGAGGTGCTTCTTTACAGGGGACGACTACTACGTCTCCCTCCCCCTTGTCAACAAGGCGGCAAACCGCGGGGAGCCACGGCAGTTGCTGTGCAGTGAGATGATTCACTGGGATGACTATCGGCAAGAGCGTGGCATCAACGACGGTAAACCGCCGATGCAGCAGCTCTTTGCCTCCTCGTATGCAGAGCCCCTTGTGCGCACCTTCACGCTGGGAAATGACACCTACGTTACACAGGTGACGGGCGTGTCTGCGACACAGGCAGGCTCGTCCAGTCAGATGTTCTGTGCTGAGATGCTGCACTGGGACGACTACTGCGTAGCACGCGGCATCAACACCGGGGAGCCAAGCATGGCAAGTCTCTTCCGCTCGTTTGAAAGCAAAATTATTCTCGTGTTCGACTTGAATGAGCGCAAGCTCACCGAGTTTCACGGGAACAGCGTCGCCCTCATCTCGTATGGCGCTGATCGGCAGACGTACTGTAGCGAGATGGAGCACAGGGATGATTACATCAAGGCGAAAACCGGGCAGGCGCCGCAGCCGAGTATGGAGTCTCTGTTTGCTTGATCAACAGAGGGGGAGTGGTGGTGGGAGAGGAGAATTGCGGGTGCAGTGACTCTGCTTTCTGCTACTGCCTCTGCGGCGCACGCGCCGCCATCTATCTCTCTCTCCACGTCCCCATGCACAGTCAAGCGGGTGGACCATCTCTTCTCTCCCTCTCTGTCATCTCGCTCCACAGTGCCGCGATGTGCCGAATGCGCGCGTGTGTGACACGGCACGAAATGCGGCAGTGCCGAAAGCAACTTTTCTCTCTGCCGTTTCGTGACCACCGATGATGACGCCGTGCAACACCCCAGTGCGCGTGATATCTCAGGCGCGCAGCACACCACTCTATGAGAGTGAAGGGGCACCAAGCAGCGCTTATCCGTGACAGTGCCGAGCCATCTCTGGCTGCGACAGAGGGTGGCGGCGCCCACGATGTGGGGAGGGCAGAGCGACTTATGGCTGCTGATGCCGGCGGCCGTGCCCATGGTGGCGTGGCGTCGAAGCGGCCTGCTACCGTGAGCGCGCTTGTGCCGCGCATGTGCTGTGCGAAGCGTGGGCCGCCGCTCGAAAGTGCCCCACCCCCCCTGCCCCCGCTCCCCCTCCGCTCGGCCTGCACTCTGCGTACGTGTGTGAGGGGGCCTGAGCCACGGCGCGGGGGCTGCTTTTGGTGCGGCCTGCGAAGCGTGGTGGCGTGTAGGGTGTGGTGCGGGGGTGGGTGGGCGCCTGCCCGTGGCGCTTGCGTAGGGCAGCGTCGCCCCCTCACCTCCACACACACACACACACACACGTCGTCGGGCCCCGTGTGGCAGCTCTGCAGGGGGGGGGAGCGGTGCATGGTGTATACTCTGCCGCCGAGAGGGAGCATTCTAACAAATCCGTGGGAGTGGGGCAAAATTGTACTCAGTTCTGGTCTGACGCACTCGCCATGCGTATCGCAGATTACCATTGCACTTGGTGGCTGCCAACCGCCTGCGTTTTGGTTGCGAGTGCGGCCTGTCTTTTTTGGGTGCCGCTGCAGAAACAAAGGAGCGTTGTGGCAGTGCGTGGAATCGTTGTCGCTGCTGTCTTCGTGCTCAGCACGTCGCCGCGTCGCTTGAGCTCCACAGCTCTGCCCGCCTTCTCATCTCAAATTGGTGTATCGACCACCTGTCTCTCTTACGCTTTTTTTTTGCTTACTTGTGGGTTCGTCATGGCGCCTCTGCGGCCTCTGACATGGAGGCCCCCGCTCTCACGCGTGTCTCCCATACACACACACTCACACGCCACGCCCCTGAACAGGTGCGTGTTGGAAACTTTTCTCGTTAGACCTGAGCAACTTAAGGAGCAGAAAACCGTCAAATCGGAAGGGTGCATGCTCGCGCGCACGGTGGACTAATGAACGCGTTCAGTGGCGGCTTCAACCAGAGTAAACCTGGCGGTTTCGGCCAGCAAGCTCAACCGCAGCAAGCGGCATTCGGCCAGCAGCCGCAAGTAGGAGGCTTTGGACAACAGCCGCCGCAGCAGGTCGGAGGCTTCGGCCAGCAGCCGGGTGGGTTTGGTCAACCGACTCAGCCGCAAAGTGGATTCGCCCAGTCTGGCCTGGCTCAAACAACCGGTGGCTTTGGGCAATCGCCGCAGCAACAGCAGGGCGGTTTCGGTCAGCAGGCGCCTCAGCCGGCGGGTGGATTCGGGCAGCCGGCGAGCGCTTTCGGCCAGCAAGCGCAGCAGGCTGGGGTCTTTGGCCAACAGCCGCCGCCGCCCATTGGCGGCTTTGGCCAACAACATCAGCAACAGGTCGGTGGGTTTGGGCAGCAGTCTACTATGGTGGGCGGGTTCGGGCAGCAGACCGGTGCATTTGGTCAGCAGTCACAGCAGCAGCAAGGCGGATTTGGGCAGACGCCGTCGCAGCAGCAGCCAGGCGCATTCGGACAGGCGGCTGGTGGCGGCTTTAGCGCTGGACGAGGAGGCGCCGGCTTCGGCACCACTGGCAGCTTTAATCAGTCGGCTGCGCAGGGCGGGTTGTTTGGGGCCTCTCAGCCTGCAGTGAATGCCTTTGGACGACCACAGCCACCGCAGACCGGATTCGGCACCCAGACGACTCCTGGTGTGCAGTTCGGCAGCGGCCAGGGCGCAGGTGGCTTTGGCGCCGCTCCTCAGGGCGGCTTTGGCTCACAACAGCCGGCATCCGGCGGCTTTGGTCAACAGACGGCTACAAGTGGGTTCGGCCAGCCTTCCGCATCAGGGGGCTTTGGCACTGCTCAGCAGACCGGTGCGGGTGGATTCGGTGCTGGGCGTGGCACTGTGGGCTTTGGTGGGCAACAGACCTCTGTGGGTGGCTTTGGCGCTGGCCGCGGGGCCACTGGGTTCGGACAGCCTGCGCAGGCTGGATTCGGTGCGCAGCAACCAGCGGCCAGCGGGTTTGGGCAAGCGCAGCCCCAAGCAACCGGCTTCGGAGCGCAGCAGGCGCCTGCTGGGGGCTTTGGGCAGCCTGCACAGAGTGGTTTTGGAGGCGGCGCTTCTCAAGTCAGTGCTAGTGGCGGATTCGGCGGAGCCCAACAGCCACAGCCGCAGGGCGCTTCCAGTGGGTTCGGGGCTCCGTCTGGCGCCGTGGGCGGGTTCGGACAGGCCACTGGTGGCTTTGGAGCTCAGCAGCCGGCGGCCGGTGGTTTCGGGCAGGCGGCGCAAGGCGGTGCCTTTGGCCAACAGTCGCAGCCAGCTACTGGTGGATTTGGTGCAGGCCGCGGCGCAGCTGGTTTTGGTCTTGGAGGTGGCTTTGGTGGCGCACAGCAGCAGACGCAGTCTACTACTGGAGGATTCGGGGCGCCGAAAGGTGCGACAGGCGGGTTTGGGCAGGCCGCTGGTGGTGGCTTTGGACAAACGCCGAGCGGCTTTGGAGCAGCGCAGCCAGCAGTTGTGGGCTTCGGTCAGGCAGCTCCCGCCACTGGCTTTGGTCAGACAGCTGCCGCCACTGGCGGCTTCGGCCAAGCAGCTCCCGCAGCCGGTCTCAATACCCAACCGCCCGCCGCTGGCGGCTTTGGGCAGGCACCCGCTGCTGCAGTGTTTGCCAGTGCGCCTGCCGCTGGTAGTGGCGTGAATGTCGGCCGTCCCTCTGACTTGGCTTTCATGTCCCTTCCCGACTACAACGCCTCACCGTACGGCAACGTGCTGCTCTTCGACTCATACGAGCGGCCTCAGGCGGCGAAGAAGACATCGAAGACGGCCGACGACGACCTGAGGCCCGTCGTTCCTGCAGCCCGGCGGGCAATGCACACATGGATGGTGACACAGATGCGGGTGCCAGAGGAGACCGCGTTGAAGCAAGTCCCCGCGTCCCTTGCGTCTAGCGCCTTGTCGCCAGTGACACTGAAGGAGATGCTGGTGCCTGCGGTCCAGCTTGGCGGCGCCGCGGCAGGAGAGCCTGCCGCGGCGCCGAGGCGGGTGACGCACGACTCGCCACGGCGGCTGCCCGTCGCGGCGGTGGACGCGCCAATGGTGAACGCTGCCGTTCCACGGTGCACAAATACGGAGTATGCGCTAGAGCCTAGCCTTGCTCAACTGGCCACCTTCACCCCTGAGGAACTCCGTCGCGTCTCGCGGTTCACTGTCGGCCGCCGTGACGGCTCGTGTGAGGTGCGCTTTCTGGAGCCAGTGAACCTCGTACGCGTGGATGTCGCCGCGGTGGTGCACCTTGGCAGTGACGGGCACGTTGCGTTGTACCCTAACGGGGACGCCCCGCCTTTATCGAGCGGGTTGAACGTGCGAGCCGAGGTGCGGGTGTGCGACCCCATTGGAGGGGTCGCGGAAGACATCGCCCGCTACTGCGCGGAATCGGGTGCTAGGTATGTGGGCTACCGACAGGGGTGGTGCGTCTATCGTCTGAACGACGGCCGCGCCGGGCACGGAGCGCCCTGTGCGACTATGAAACTGGAGGCGAGTGACACCGCCCCGCTTTCCATTATCCACGACGAGGACGAGCAGTCGCACGCCCTCGACCACTCCCATGACGATAGCGAGGGGGAGGACGCGGCCGGCATGCAGACAGCTGAGCAGCCGCGGGCAGCCGCTGGGAGTGGAGGCGCACTGGTGACTGCGGATGCTGAGGTTCGCACTTACAAGGTTCCACCACCACCGGCGTCACGGAGGCCAGTGGTGGAACTACGGGTGACGCCGGCCGCAGCTGCGGAGTTCGAGCTTCCATACGCCCTGCCAGACATGAGCCCGAAGACCAAGTGCGAGCCGTTCTCGGTGAAGTTGGGGACGGCGCGCCGCACGGTTGAATCCCGTGTTTACTACGTGCACGCGCAGGAGTCGATCATTCAGCGCACGTACGTAGACCATTCACCGCGGTTGAAGCCCTCTGAGCGGACGATTCGCGGCATGCTGGCCAGGAGCGTGCGCGCCGGCTGGAGCTCCTGTGGCAGCGTGGCCTTCCCGTCGCACGCGGAGCTGCGCGATGGGGCGGAGGCGGCTGGCGCGGTACCAGAGGTGGTTGGCGCCTGCGCTGTTGCAGCCACCCCATTTCATTGGCACAAGCCGGCCAGAAAGGCACTCACCCAGTGCGCTGTGGCACTGCTTCGCGTGTTCCTGCAGCACACCGACGTGTCGGACGACGCGGCATGTCCGCTGGCCTCCATCCATCTCCATCGCAGCAGAAGCCACAACACACTCTCTGCAGAGAAGCTGAAGGTAGCTCACAGCGCCGTGGAAAGCGTCATCTCGGCTGCCGATGAGACATCCCTTTCTCGCATAGAGGTGCTCTCCATGCGGCAGACTTGCACCGTCTTCTCTCTTCTTTCCGCCCTCTTCTCCCTCCCGGAGGCGGACACCGCGGTTCTCAACGCGATGGAGGAGGCGCGGTATCTTACCCAGCTGCGTCATCGCAATCTCGCTGGCTGGCTGAAAGCGGAGCTCGCCGCCTTTCTCGACAGCGCCGCTACGCGTGCGATAAAGTTGTCTCCTGCTGAGGAGCTGGTGCAGAGTATGCTCTGCCACAGGCTTTGCGAGGCCCGCACCTCCGCCCGGTCGATCGCGAACGAGGAGCTGGCACGGGTAGTTGGCGTGTGCGGTGAGGGCAATCAGTTTGGCGGTTACGTTGAGATGGCGAGTAGCGGGTTCAAGAACGGTGAGGAGGTGCGGCAGCGTGTTGTGAGCCTCCTCTCGGGCAAGGTGGAGCCCTTCATCCGCGTTGAGGAGTACACCGGCCTACATGAGGGTGCAGCCGAAGTGCATGCGGCGCCGACAGCGGCCACGTGGAAGCAGCTGCTAGGCATCTTCACCTTCTACGGCTGTGTCCCGGATACGCCGGCCGAGGAGATTATTCATGCCTTCTTGGAGCGTCTGCGCGCTCCGTCGTCTCGCAAGCTCAATCCCTTACCTCCGTACGCTGAACGTGTTGAAGCCGAAGTACTGCGAACGCACCGTGGGAAAGACGCTGTGCGACGCGGCAGCACGTTCCAAGATGCTGCGCTGCTTGTTTTGGAGGGGTTTGCCAATGGGTCGGCTCCCCCGGCTGCCTGCCTGCACCCCCACGCATCGAGCTACTCCGGCGCCGACTACCTCACTGCCTTCGTGATCGTGGCTGCGATCCGCGCCGTCCAACTGCCGAGAGACCAAGCTTACAGAGATGCGGAGGTGTCGGTCCTCCTCGGCATGACAGCGGCGCTCGAGTGTAATGATGAGACATGGTTCTGGGGCCTCCTCCCTCTACACATGATCGAGGCACCTGCCAGTCGGCTCGACGCCGTGCGCGGCTTCTGCAAGCGCAACGCCATGCGTGCCAGCTCTCAAAGGCAGTATGGCAAGCCCCAGGCGGATTACCATAGATTGGTGAGTCTGATGCGTGTGGACCAGGGCTGGTTGGAGCCGGTCGTTGCACCTGTGGAGGAGGAGAGGGGCACCCCAGAGAACATGCCCAGTGTAAGGACGCACGCTGCCCTCGAAAAGGCACTCGCGAAGCTCGCGAGTCAGGCATCGTAATTGTAGCGCAGCAGCCGCGGGCTCGACGCTGCTGCGACAGAGCGCCATTGTCTTTCTGTGTACTTGTGCGCCTTTGTGCTCTTGATGGAATGGCCTAAAGCCGCGTGCGTGTCTCTCCCAACGCATTGCTTCGCCGCCGTGTCATGGCGGCGAGTGACTTCTCATCAGTTGTGCTGGTAACGCGTTGTGTGCGTTTTTTTCTTATTGATTTCTCACTTTACGCGTGCGCACCTATCGAGCCTTGCGTTGACCTTCTCGACTCGCCCGACTTTTTGGGAGGATGGCGCTTCGTGCGCGCACACACGCTTCGGTCTCTGTGTACAGGTGCATCTGTGGCTTTATAAGGAGGTGCAGCCGCACCCACACTTGCGCATACCTTTACATTCGCGTCTGACACATCTGCGCTTAGCACACTAAACGAAAAAAGGCCGCATTCAGGAGTAGTACAGTAGCGTGCGATGCGCTCGACCTCAAGAGAGAGGTCCCCACACCGCGCATCTACTAAGATGTGAGCACACGTTTCTATTTCAGAGAAACAAAACACCGTGAGCGGATCTCTGTGCGAGAAACGGGTGGCGGGCTGTAGGTAGACGGTCGCTGCTTTTTTTTTTTCACTCTCGACACTGCGCTTCCTCTTTTTAGAGGGTACCGAGGCTGCGTCCCTGTTACCCTACGGTCGCGCGTGTGCTTCTGACGTGTGCTCTGTTCACTGATCACGTCGCGCTGCCTATTACGTGCTGTTTGGGGTCGTCGCTTACGCGTAAAGCGCCATGGGGCGGCTCCCTCCTCATCTGCCTCGCCCACGCCCTTCTCCCCGTCGATAATACGTCCGCCATCTCGTCGTTTTCCTCCACCTGTACGCCTTCCTTTTCCTCTCGCCGGCACTAAAACGGCGCGTATGCGGTGCTCCCGCCCTTCCCTTACTTCCTGAGGAATGGCCGTCTGGGGCGACCAGCGAACGGCTGTTTTTTTTTTCGAGGTCTTCCTGCTCTTTCCAAGTGAACCGCTTCGGCTTTTCTTGAGTTACATCTGCTTCTCTGCTCTCACCTCGAGCTTGTGTGCACGTTAGTCACCCTCCTCGACGCCAGCGCGCCGTCGGTGATTTTTCGATTTGCGTGCGGACTTTTGCTTCGACGCCGAGCACTCTCGGCGAAGGCTTCACTCGACACGTAAGGGGTGCGCTAGCGCCGCTACTCGCTATCCTCCCTTTTCCGTGCGGTCTTCCGCCAGCACACGCACTCATACATATTTTGCGTTAGGGCCCCTTCTCGCTGACCATTATGGCGTGGCATCTACGGGCCTCCATTCTGCGCGCCCCGCGATTTACCCTTCGCTTTGCCGGCAGCGGCAAAATAGAGGACATGCGCTTCTTTACACAGACGCTCTACACCTATTGGTACAACAAAGGCTATTGGGGTGCCACCGTCGCCTCGGCGGTAAATTTTCTCAACACCTTCGTGCTCTTCCTTGTGGCGGTCATCTTCTCGATGCGGTTCGACTGGGCAACAGCGCTGAGCTGCGCGGAGTCGGAGTGTGCTGCGCATCCCCTGGTGGGAGGGCTGCATGCCCCGTACATCTTTCACAGCTCCTTCTGGGGACACCTGTGGGGGCTCATTTTTCTTTGCACCACTGTCGGTGCGTGCGTGTACGAGCTGGCGCGCTTTGTGGAGACCTACTACCTGCAGTACGAGGTCGAGGAGGTCGCCCGCGAGGCCGGCGTTGACACCGGGTTCCTTACCCCGCTGCATCGCTGGCGCTACCACTTGCGGCGCGGTCTGGACGGGCGAGACGGGCACGAGTTCATTGGCCTGTGCGGCGGCGACGCAATCGCGCTCAGTACCGCGGGATGGGGCGAGTTTCTAGAGACCATGTGCGCGGCGGTCGGTCGCAGCGGTAGTATCAAATTCGGCGCCCCTGGTGAGCCGCTCGATCCCTTACGTGCCGTTCAAGGCCTGATGCAGTTGGAGAACTACGTGATTGCGCTACATGAGGCGGATGCGCTGCAGGGCACCGCACTGCAGTACGTTAGCTCAAGCCTCATCATGACGTTGATCGACTCGATGCTCGACGCCTTTCGCACCGTCGAGTCCCGGCACAAGTGCGTCTGGGCCGTCCGCACGACAATGGTCACCTACGCCGCCCTCTACGGCGTGGGCTATCTTTTCTTTTGCGTGTACGCGACGCTCAAGGTGCTCGTCAAGAACGCGGCCCAGGTCAAAGTCAACTATTGGGCTCTCTCCCAGCGCATGTGGACGACGGAGGCCCAGTGGCGCTTTAGGCTGTACAACGAGGTGGAGCACCTGCATGCGTGCCGCCTCCGTGCCGGAGCGGAGGTGGCCGAGCGCATGGTGGATCGGCTACGGGTGTCGAACAGCGTATCTCGGCTTCTGCGGCGGGTCTGTAGCACGTGCGTGCTCGTGACTGCCGTCCTATCCTTCGTCAACCCCGCCCTCCTCATTGGCGCCTCCATTGGCGGTCTCACACTCGTTTGGTGGCTCACACTCGCCTTGATGCTGTATGCATGCGTGCCAGAGGTAGATCCGCGAGAGCGGGAGTACGTGTACGTGAACGACCTGGAGCGGCTTCTTGACAGCATCCACTACGACGCGGCTCAGTGGTTCCACTCGGCGGACGCTTTCTACGAGCACATCACGGCGACCTTTTTTAAGAATCGGCTGCTGATAGTGGTTACTGGCCTCCTCCAGAGTCTCGCGCTGCCTGTGCTGCTCGTGTATGCCCTGCGCGACGGCAGCGTGGAGGCGTTGGTCGAGTTTGTCCTGCAGCATTCGACGACGGTCGACGGCGTCGGCTCCATCGCCGTCGGCTCCGACTGGAGCTCTTTCTCCCTCTCCGGCGCGCCGCTGGAGGAGCACGATTCCAGCGGGATCAATCCCACCTCAGCATCGACGCGCAGCAACGACGCTGAATTAAGCGCAACGTTGCTCGGCAGAGCCACGGCTGTCACGGGCTCTGCGCACAAGCGGGCGGAGAAAGTGCAGCTGTCCGTGGCCAGCTTTGCAGCGGTGTACTCGCAATGGACACTGCGGCACATCGACGGCCCGACAGGGCGGAAGTCCCCGACAAGCTCCCAGGACGATGCCCTCAACGACTTCCTGCGACGACTGAGCCACCGCGTGCGTGAGGCGGCTGCATCACGCGTAGCCAGTGCTGCTTCGGTCGATGACCTCATGATCTCCAGAGACTCGCTTGCGCCAGCGAAGTCGGCGCGCTCAGAGCGTCGCTTTAGGGTACCCCGAGAGGATGCGGAGCAGCGGATGAACGGGGCCGATGGCGAAGCCAGCGGGCTACCGGCGTTCGCAGCGGGCAGCACAACCGCGCACGAGCGCGAGCAGCTGTTTGTGTCACAGGTTTCGTCGTCGCGCCACGCCTTTCACTTGCCCCGGGTTACTCAGCTACCGCAGCGTCGTCGAGAAACGGGAGACTATGGAACTGAAAAGGGAGGCGCTCTCTGAGGAAGAGCCGGATGAGTTCCCGGTCGCTTACGTGAGCAGCCTGCGCGTGATCAATGGGCGACGGGGCCACTCCGATAGCACATATGCGGCGCGGTGCGCCGAAGGCTGGCGAGACGCCGTTCTGCCCTCGGGGTGGGCTATTCGGCGTCTATGCAGCCTCTTTGCGTTGCACAACTCTGCTGCCACCCGCGCTTCTCCCTCAACCTCTGCTGCCGCTGCTTGTGGGTGCTGACATTCCTCCGCTTTTGGTGCTGCCTCTCTCCTCCCACTTCACCTTTGCTGCTCAGCATTGCGCCTTCACACCGCGATAGCCCCGTCGCGCCGCACGGCGGCAGAGCGGATACGAACAGAATAAGAAAACATCGCCGTCAGAGTCGCCACTCCTCTGGTCGCTTCTGCGCCTGACGACGAGCGCTCCTGTGGTGCGCAAACGGTTTGTGTCCCTTCCTATGCCACCGTCCTCGTGGATACCTCTCGCAGTCGTTGCCCTCAGCCTGGCAAGCTGGCCAGTAACTTAGCCCTTCAGACGGGCGCACGTTGCTCCGTCGCCGTGCGGTAGCAGGCGTGCCCGTCTGCATTGCGCTCTTCCTGTGGCACAGCGATGCGTCACCCTTCTGTTCGTCGCGCCGGCCTTTTTTTCTCTCACTCGTGTCTCTTCCCCGTCTCGGCTTTCCTCCACTGCATGTTGGGTACGCCCTCCGGGTGTGCGTCCTGCTGAACGCGGCTACCAGTCCACCCCCACCGAACCTCCCCATAGGCACTGAGGCTGTGTGCCAACCAGAATTAGCCAATAGAACGCACACGCACGCGCCACTAGGAACAAGGCTCACCTGTGCCGTACCCCAAACCTGCCCCCGTCTCTCTCACCCGCTTTTTTTTCGTGCTTGAAGAGCGGTGCCCTGAGCGGTTGGAGGTAGCGGGCAAGGGGCCAGCACATGAACAGCACGACCACAGCGCAGTTTGAGGCCGCCTGGGGTGAAGTAGAGCGGCAACAGAAGGAGCAACTCAGCGCCAACACGCAGCGCCTCAATGCGGAGGTGGAGCGAGAGCTGACGTTGCTGTTGGTTGGTGTCCGCGACTCACTGACAGAGGACCAGCGGGATATCCAGTCCGAGTTCGACAAGCTCATCTGCATGGTGGAACAATTTCAGCAAGGCGTGGATATGTGGCAGCTAAAGGCCAAGAGCTCTATTAAGATGATCGAAGAGAAGCAGCGCAACTTCGCCATCCTAGTAGAGGAGACGTCCATACGCGCAGCCGCGACCCGCAGAGACTCCATCGATCGACTACAGAGACGCGCTGTCGAGACAGAAGCGCGCTGCCAACAGTTCTTGGCTGCATCCAGCAAGAGCATGTAACGGTGGAATGCCCCCCTTTTTTCGGCTTCTCACCACGATCCTCAACTATGGTTGAAGAACGTTTCCTATGATGGTTGCCGGCGTCCATCTGTTCATGAGGTGCCTCTTCTGCTTGATTATTTCGCTGACTGCACTTGAGGCTGGGCGCGCTCCTGCTTCGCACGCACCTGCGTCTTTTCTCCTGTGAGAATGCGACCATTACGGCGCGTGTGTCTTTCCGCCCCCTGTTCATCTCTCCGTCCTTTCTACTCTACGTCATCGGCCGCGGACGCGGCGTGCCAGAAGGATTGAAGGGTTTTTTCTTGTTCATGACGAGTTCGCTGTAGCGGCAGATCGCGACGCATAGAGAAATGCCCCTCGCGCAGACTCGCACAAGCGACGTACGGCAGCAGCGCAGGGGCGGGGACGGCCCTTTGCAAGACTGTGCCTGTGCAGCGAAGTCAACTCTATCCCTTTTAGCGGTAGGCGGCGAAGGCGTCTGCGCACCAAGGGCATAGGCAGGACAACGTCGCTGCCGTCTCTCTTATTCGATGCCTCGATGAGCGGAAGCGCGTAAAAGTAGCACACACGGCCACCTGCGCGCGCGTCTCGTCGCTTGTCCGTGGAAGTGCGTCTTATCGCGCCCCGCCTCGACGTGACCGTCTCCGCCCACACGTGCTTGGCTGCCTCATCACTTCTGCTCCTGTACCTGCGCTTCCTCATTTTTCTCCCTTGATGGTCGCTGCGGTGCCGATGTGTCGGCGATGCTATCGATACCTTCTCGGAGTCTTTTCGGTGGCGAGCCCCGAAACGGCTGTGCAGGACGCTCAGGTGCTTCCTTTGTGCGGCGCGCTGCCCACTCGCGCGACACTTCCTCTCTGAAGAGTGCGCGCACGCTCCTGCGCAAGTGCCTCCTAGCCCCCACCTCTGGTAGCCCCGCATTCAACTCGTCCATCACAATTTCTCTCAGGCCTGCGCTAGACTCTAGAAGCGGCATCACCTCATTTTTTTCCACTCACGTGCGTAGGAGTGATTCGCTGGGCGACGAGACAGATCAGCATCAGTGACAAACGACACGCCACCGCCATGCGACGACTTCTGGGCCACTCGCGATGGGCCCATCGTGCCGCCGGGGGTGTCGTTGCTGCATCTTCGGCTCGCTTTATGGCGAACACGCGCACTTCACCGTCCCCATCAGCGCCGTCTCTTCGCCGGCTGTCGACCGTGCCCACTCAACGCTCTCCCTGCTACGGATGCAAGCAAGGTAGCCGCCGCTGGCAGAGTGACAGTGCCGGGCAGCAGGATTTCTATGCGATTTTGGGGGTGAGGCCGGATGCGACGCCAGATGAAATCAAGGGCGCGTATAAGAAGCTAGCTCTTGAGTACCACCCAGACCGCAACCACCAGCCGGGTGCGGAGGAGAAGTTCAAGTCGATCTCGGCCGCCTACAGTGTCGTAGGAAACCGCGAAAAGCGTCGCGAGTATGACGCGCAGCGGGCCATGTACAGGGGCATGGGAGGTGGGTCACACCACAGCGGTGGCAGCAGCGCTCACGCTAGCGGCTACTCCTCTAGCTTTCCAGGTGACATGGGTCGCGGCAACCACCAGTATCATCAGATGTCCAAGGAGGAAGCCGACAATCTTTTCCGTGAACTCTTTGGTGGGATGCGTGTCGACCAAATTTTCCGTAACCTGGAGGACGAGATGCGGCTCGGCGGCATTAAAGGAAATGGAGTGGGCAGCCACGTTGGCCGCAGTTTTCCCGGCGCGGATCAGGCGTTCCGACCCTTCTTCCGCAGCGAGAGTAGCACGACAAACGTGTTTGTCAACGAGCACGGGTACCGCATGGAGGAGACGACGTATACCGACCCTCGTGGCACGCGCTTCACCGTTCGCCGCATGAGTAGCACGGACCCGAACGCGAGCACCAATCAAGCCGGTGACGAGTTTTACCGCGCGCGCCATGCCGGCAAGGACGGCCGCCACCACTTCGGCAACGCCTCCTCTCAGTTTCAGCGGCCCAGCAGCGACTTCACACAGAACATCTTCGGTGTCCGCTCCCACGGCCGCAGTCCGCTTGTGGCACTCCTCATCCTTTCCGCGTGGACAGTCGTTTTGGGGACTCTTTTCTTCTGTCTCATTGCCTTTCTCGCACGGCACCCGCTGTTTTTCGCCTCCGTTGTGGTGTTGATTCTTCTCGGCCGCGCTGCCCGCCCATTCTGATCGCTGCCACGCACCCTTGATGCGCGCATGCGATAGACGTCTGCCTCTGCTGGCCTTGGAGCTGCTGCTGCTTGCGCGTTGTATGGTCGAGTACATGGTGCCCTCTGGAAGCCCGGCTGTCTCTGCGCTACGACGCAGGAACTCGAGTACGAGCGGTGCAGCGTACCTCACTCCACTTGCGTTTGGCGTAAATTTCGGCGTGGTGATGGCTGCGAGTGTTGCCCCCCGCCTACATGTTCAGAGAAGTGCTCGTCGAGGTGTGAACTACTGCGCTTGCTCCTTCAGCCATTGCGATGCGCAGTCATGTTGCCGGCTCGTTACGAATTGTGTTGCGGGGTAACGGATGCCCCCTCTCCCCTCCCTTCAGCCCCCTTTCCCACTTCCTCTCAGCTTCTTTTCAACGCTTTCGCTTCATCCGAGCGGGCCCTACCGGCATCTGCAGCATGTTGCTGCGGTCTGTCGCCGGTTCTCCGACGTGCGAGTGAAACGCGTGGAGTGGACTGTCTCTAATTAGCAGGCTACTCTTTGTGTGTGCCTGCGTCTTGCCCACGCGTGCTTGCAAGGATGCACAAAGGAGACGCGGACCGAGAAGGCTGCAGAGAAATGAGGAGATGGCGCCTTGGAGGGTGAGCGCGAAACGGGGGAATGCAATGGGCCGAAGAGGAGGAAGCGGGGGCGGGGGCGATAGCGATGAAGGTCCGCCCTCGTGTGGCCTCCCTTTTCTTGTGGACTACTCACACCTGAGAAGGAGACGTAGGCAACATGCGAGAAGATCTCTGAAACATTTTGATGTGTGTGCGCGTGTGCGTATGTCCACAGAGAAGCGATCATTTGCATGCAGATGTGCCCATCTTCGATCTGGGCCTGCTCATCGCTTGATGCTGATGTGGCAGCTCTGTGGGGGCTGCACAAGCGTACCGCACACCGTCTCGCGCGGACCACCCAACTTTCCGTTTCATGAATTGCTGCTCACAGTTGCTCTCATTTCCTGGCTGCCGCCCACCGCTGCCCCCCTCCCCTTCCTCACTCACACATACATTCACCCACACATTATCACCACCACCACGACCACACATACACACACACACACGGACACGGACACGCATCGGTACGCGCGCGAGGGGTAGCTCTCCCACCACCTAGCTCTTCTCTACGGCACAGTTCACCTACTTGCGTATTCTTACGCCCTTTTCCCTGTCGAACGGTTCACCTTAGCCGAGAATCCATTATGCACCGCGTGCAGAACGTTCAATCCCACGGGGGCGCGTACTGCCCGGCCATTTTGGTGGTTGGCTCGTGTTTTCTCGACTACGTCTGCTACGTGGACCACATGCCTCAGGTCGGCGAAACCATGCACTCGGAGTCGTTCCACAAGGGGTTTGGCGGTAAGGGTGCCAACCAGGCCGTGGCGGCAGGCCGCCTGGGGGCGAAGGTTGCCATGGTTAGCATGGTGGGAACAGACGGCGACGGCAGTGACTACATCAAGGAGCTGGAGAAGAACGGTGTTGACACCACGTACGTGCTGCGCACCGGCAGAAGCGCCACCGGACTTGCGATGATTCTGGTGGATGCCGAGTCGTCCAACAACAAAATCGTCATTTGCCCCAACGCCACAAAGTACTTCACGCCGGAGCTTCTGCGCGCGCAAACGGGCAACTACGATAGGATCATCCACCCGGGGCTCAAGTTCCTCATCGCCCAAAATGAAGTTCCCCTTGCCACCACGCTCGACACAATCAAGGAAGCGCATGTCCGCGGTGTGTACACCGTGTTCAACACCGCTCCCGCCCCAAAGCCAAGCGAGGTGACTCAGATGAAGCCGTTTCTCCGGTACGTGTCCCTCCTCTGCCCAAACGAAGTGGAAGCGGCGCTCATCACTGGTGTGAAGGTCACAGACACGGCGTCTGCCTTTCGCGCTATCGAGGCGCTGCAAAGGCTTGGGGTGCGGGACGTTGTCATCACTCTCGGTGCTGCCGGCTTCGCTCTTTCTGAAAACGGCGCTGCTCCGGTTCACGTCGCGGGGAAGCGCGTCAAGGCGGTGGACACGACCGGCGCGGGCGACTGCTTCATCGGCTCAATGGTGTATTTCATGAGCCGTGGCTCCAACCTGCTGGAGGCCTGCAAGCGTGCGAACGAGTGCGCCGCCATCAGCGTCATGCGCAAGGGGACACAGCTTTCCTACCCATACCCAAGTGAACTGCCGGCTGGGGTCATGTAGAGGACAGTACGTGACATGCTCTCTTTCGTTCCTATCACCCCGAGAATTGCAATGTAGTGCTGCCTATGGTAATGACGCTGGTGGCGCTGGCCGAGGGGCATTGAAGTGCAAGCGATGCTGCGCGCAGACCAACAGAGCGGTTTATCAGGGCTACCCAGTCCCAGTGTGAATTCAGGGAGACGCGATGGCCCTGTTGCACCTCTGCGCCCTTCGGAGTGCCACTCGGTCAGAGAGTCGGCCGAGCACGACGGGTGTCTTCGCCTGTGCGTGCACCATTGTATTCGTTGAAGAACTCATCTTCCCTTCCGTCTGCCCCTTCCCGGGTCTCTTTTATGCCATTATTCCCATCACTGTTTCCCTGACGTCGCTGTCTTCGTGCGTCATCGCGGTCTGCACAGTGGCGCATGCGTGCGTGTGTCTCCCCCTTCCCCTGATGGGTTCACCGCTTTAGGTTTCTCAGCTCCTTAACGATTTTTACCACCGAGACAAGAAAAACAAACGACATTTTTTCCCTCTCACGCCTATCGCGTGGGGAAGTGTGATGAGCTTTGTTGTCGTGCCGGTCGGCGCATCTGTGTTCGCGTTTCGACCGCGCCGAAGTTAGCGCCTACAGTCATCCTCCTCTTCCCCCTCTCGTCCCCGTCTTGACTGTGCCCTTCCTCTCTTCCTTTAGGCGCATCTGCATTTCTGTCGCGGTGTGGCAGTGGCGCGCGTTCACCCCATCAATGACGCCATTGATGCGCTCGAGCAACGGTGCCCTTGCCTTGCCTCCCTCTCTCTTCCACCCCCTTCGCTCTTACAATATGTGAGGCTCACCTCACGGGCGCGAGAAGAAAATGCTTCACTCGCGGGGAGGCGGGCTACACGCCAGGCAGAGGAAGGCGCTCATGTAAGGAGAAGTGTGCGTGTGCGTGTGCGTGAGCGATGGAGGGAGGAGAGAGGAGGACCGCCTTATTCATCAACAATGCCTTCATGACCTGGAGGAGGACTGAGAAAGCTGCCGATATCAGTGCGCGGACGCACCCAAGAGGACAAAAGCAGCAGAGGCATCAACAGAACGTCGCTGAGGGTACGGCATCTGCGTTCGGAGGCACTAGCGGGTGTAGAAAGAGAGGACTCAACGCGAAACACCGGTGGTGGTTAGACCGGCCCCCCCTCCCATTCCTCCCGACTCGGTACCGGCGACCTCTTCAGGTGTTTCATATGGATAGCGGGAGGGAAGTAATACCAAAGTGGCCTTGACGTGCCTCCCTCTTCTCCCCCTTGCCGCTTCTTGCGTTGTCTCCATTCCACTTCCTTCTCCTTGCATGACACATGATGGACTCACTTCATTCGGGGCTCGACAGCGACACAGCCGCCCTTGAGCACATTCGTGCAGGCTCACAAAGGCGGCCCCGTGCCCACATACACGTGCACAAACATTTGAGCTGAAGCGCGGCATTGTTTAGATTTCACCACCTGCCGCTTTCAAAGCAACGTCGTCTCCTCTTTCCCCGTAAAAAAACGCACACACACGCACCGCCACGAATACAGATTTATACGCCTCGCCGACACCCAAACTTGAGAGGGGTGCACGACGGTGGTGTGCTGAAGTGACTGTGGCAGGGACATTCATTATACCGTCGCGATATCTGCCTTTGCACAGTGCAGAACACCTCCTGGCGTGCCGAAGCGGTGTGCGCGCAGGCCTGGTAGCGCGGTCCCGACTGCTGTGATCGAATTTTCTCTTTCGGCTCGTGCTCATTGCGTGTGCGCCCCTTTTTCTTTTCCTCCCCGTCCACCATAGATCTCGCTGCCTCCCTAGCACCCGTGCAGCCGTCCTCCCTCCGCCTGTTCTTTACTCACTGCGCGTGTCCGGCACCCTGCATTTCAAACACACCTCTTCTCTCGTCTACATCTCTGGTGCCGCTGGAGAGGGAGGGAGGGAGACATCACCGATAGCTGCTCCTTTGCCCCCCTTTTTTCGGGAGGGGCTTCCGGAGTGGGGGCTCCGTAACTTGCGTTCGCGCTTCTTCCACTGTTGCGCAACCCGCCTATGCTTGCTATACAGGAAATCATGACAGATGTAACTTCTTCACGCCGCCCCTCGTCGCGTCAGGGCTCGCCAGTCCCACGCCGGCAGCTCGGCATGCTGCCGGCTAACCAACGCTCCTATTCTCGCGTGGGCTCCAAGTGCACACTTGGCGACGACTCGCCGCTCATGTCCCCGCTGCCGTACTACCCGCGCCGTCGTAGCGTGACCTTTGCCGGTGACCAGAGCTTGAGAGAGGAGCGGCCGAACTATAACGCTGCGTACTCCGCTTCGGCACCCGTCTCCCCCGTCCGTGACGGCTCCCCGCCGCCGGTCTCCATCTTGAAGCCTCACTCCTCATTTCCGGCTCCGGAGGAGGAGGACAGCGGCGCTGCGCCTGCGCTCCAGGCCGCGGCCGCCACGGTGCGCGGTGTCTTTGACCGCAGGGACCCTATGCGCAACTCTCCGGTGCCAGTGCGTGGCCGCTCCACTAGTCGCCAGCGCCTGGCGGCGCGGCGCAAGGAAGCGCAGTTGCATCGAAGTTTTTACGATGACAGCTTCGTGGAGGAGTACGTGCTGCGCGCCAAGACGGAGCTGGATAAGGAGGAAGCTGAGCAGCGCCGCATGCAGGAGCAGCTGCGAGCTGAGCAGGAGAGGGCGAAGAGGGCGGAGCGCCGCGTCTCAGAAGCGACAGAGAAGATCAACGCCCTCCAGCACGCGAAAGAGGTTTTGATGGCAGCTACGGTACGCCGACACCCCTCAGAGACGCCGTCCCCACCGCGGGCACCCCCGGAGAAGTCGAAGCGCAACTCGAGCCTCTTGCGGGAGCTCGAAGCGGACCCCGACCCGGAGGTGCAAGCAGCGCTAAAGGAGCTGGCGCGGAACACTGTGGCCAAACAGCGGAGTCGGGCGCGCCCTTCGACCAATCAGCGGCATCGGTCCATATCCATCGTCTCCGCCGACGCCCTCGCGGGGATGGACGAGGTGGACTACGGCGACGACGACGACGCTATCCGCAAGCGCGCTCGTCTAGAGAAGATCGTGTCCACGCTCCTCGCGAAGAAGGCCAAGAGTAAGAGCAAGTGTAGCGTGATGGTCATAGACTGGTCCGATGTGGACTCCGATGCCGATGGTGGCACCTCTCGCCTGGAGGAGGATCGGAAGGAGACGGCGGCGGGCCTCAAGCGCCAGCGGGGCCGCCCTGTCAAGAGCCGTAGTCCAGCGCTGAGGGCCGAGACATCGCTTGTACGATCTGCAAAGACTACGCAGAAGGTGTCCGCGAAGTGTGCGGCCTCGTCCCGCAAACCCCTTCTGAGCGCAGAGCCGGAGTTGGGCGACTCTCTTCTCTTTGAGGACGAGGCGGAGCAGCCGATTCTGCTTCCTCGCCGCCAGCACACGCTGCCGGCCCCTACGCGATCTATCTCACACATCGACACAGAGGGGGACGATGATTCGTTAAGGGATGCCTATAGCGTTGAACGATTGGTGCGGCGACCACCTCGTGCTACCCGTGCGTCAGCCCCGCGGCAGCCCCGCGGCCGTCCTGCATCGGCACATCCCCGAAGAGGTGCTGAGGACGTGTCGTTGCTCACTGCTGGCCCCCACTCGCGAGGGCGTGCCCCGCAGCCACCAGTGGCGACGGCAGGGGCGCCTAACAGTGCCCCGCCTCGCCGACGTCGCGGCTCCGCACTGCGCGCAGACCCCAACGATCCCATGGCCGTCTTCTTTGAGGCTGCCTTTCCCAGTCCCTCGAAGTTTGACGAGATGATGATGCAGGCTGGTGGTCTGCCAGAGACTCGGCGTGGTGGCGGCGGCGGTCGAGGACAAGGGCGGCATCCCAACTTGGTGCTGCCTAGCTCGATTGGACGCCGCCGTTGACGCTCGGACACACGCGTCTGGTCTACGCGGGCGAGCGTGCGTTGCGCTTGGGTAGACGCGCTCCTTTGAGGGCGTTCTGTTGTCCACTGTTCTGTTCTCGTGCGCGAAAGCCGGCTTGCGAGGGCCATTTCTTCTAGACTTGATTTCTTGTATTCTCTGCACCTCTCGCCGCTCTCTGTCCTGCCTGGCCCCTCCCTACTCGGGTCCTGCACTGTACCACGTAGGGGAGCAGGGGAGCCCTGCGTGTGAGAGGGAGTCTTTGCACGGTGTAGGCTCTGAGCTTCGATAGGGGAGCCGGCGAGTGCCTCTTTCCACTCTCTTCTTCCTTCCCCCTCCGACTTTCCGTTGACGGTTCTATAGATGAACGCCTGCCCATGTGGTTCCAACATCCTGCGTGCATGTGTGTGGGTATGAGCGCGCATGTACGTCAGCGTGTGATGGCGACAGGACACTTTAGATTTTACGGCGTGCGGTGCGTCGGCATATGTGTTTGTGTGTGTATTCTCTCCCCGCAGTGCGCGTGCGCGTCAGGCAGGGCGACAGGGAAACGGAAACGCGCAAAGCGATGCGCCTTCGAAACTCGGCGTCGCGAGAGAGCGAACGAGAGCAGGAGAGGGGGCGAGGAGGGTTGGCTTCAGCAATGCTGCATGCCCGGTGTGGACCTTTCCCTTTTTTTTCGGGGCGCTCTTGAAGGCTGCTGTTGGCAGACTTGAAGAGGCTAACCTCCTCGTATGCACCGAGCTTGTCCGCCATGCGCTGGGCCCTTTCGCGCATCCGTGTTGCTGCGTGCGGGTGTTCGTGTGTATTTACGCTACTCGCGAGCGCACATCTTTCCGCTGCGCGGGCCGTGACTGTGGTGCACACGTTCCTCCTTGCCTTCCTCGCAGGCGCCTTGGGCATCACCCTGCCCCCCCCGCGATTGCTGTGCCCGTCTCCTCCTTTCACTTCGCTCCGTCGCACTTCGCCCTCCCCTTTTCTCCTGCCCTGTCGTCGGCGAGTCTTCGATGGCTTTCGGCTCCGCGCACGGGCGGCAGCATCGACGGTGACGCTGCGCGGCGAAGAAAAAGTTGCTCGCAAGCCAAGAACAAGCCTGCATTACGGTCGGACTCGAGCGAGGGAGCGCGAATCCACACCTGACAGCTGCATCGCACAGAAGCTTGTAGACAGCGTGGCTACTTTTGCCAGCGAGCGGCACCTGTTGGAGAGACCCACCCGCTGCTGACGCGTAAGGTGCAGTCGGTGGTGGAGCCTATGCATGTTTGGGCTCGTGCGCGGGTGGGCCTTGCCAAACGCGCGTGCTTCACGTGTAATTCACATTCCGTAGCCTGCTGCTCTTCCCAGCCACAGGCGTAGAGCAGCGCCTACGAAATTTGGACGTAAGCAGACACATACGCACGCACGCACGCAGATACATATATATATATATCTGGGTGTGCTCCTCATGGGCCTCATTTCTTCCTGCACGCAGGTTCCGTTGCTCCTCCCAGAGGAGCTCCGTGACGAAGTGTTGAATGGAGCGGCGGAGATCATTGTAGAGCGCGGCAGTCGTGGCCGCTGCTTCCTGCACATCTACAGCGAGGAAGAAAGGCTTGCTAAGATTAAGGACATCGCGGACGCAGATGATGTGGTGCGGCAGGCGCATGAAAAGCGCTTGGCGGAGCTGCACTGGGCGCGAGGCGTGTTGTGGGCTGACTTGCGCATTCGGCGCTTCTTACGCCACGCAGATCATCTCTTGTGGCCCGCGCACGAGTCTCTCAGTAAAGTAGTCAACGTGGTACGCCAGCTGATTCTCTGTGAGGACGGCGACAATGCAACCATACTGAAACGAGCGCGAGACGCTGCCGCTGCCAACGGCATTCTTCGGCGTGAGGCTGCACTGCCGGGCCTTCACCCGCTCAAACAGACAGCTCTGGAAGGTCAGACGACACTCTACGATGTGCAGCAAACGCGGAAACGTAGCCGTGACGCTTGGGCTGTGACGATGCCATCGGTGCTGTCGCGAGCCGACGGGGAGCCGGTCGACTCGGTCGCTTGGATTGCCGAGGTGAAGCAAGCATCATACGCCGTCTCGGATGTGCTGCAGCTTCAACTTTTGGCCACACCGGTGGCCCGACTCGTCGAGCTGCTGTTGCCGCCGCCGCATGCTACAGCCGCCGCCACTTGCGCTCCGGCTGCATCACCGGTGCGGCAGCAGTGGCGAGGCTTGCTAGATAAGCACCGACAATGGGCCGACTACCACTCCCTCTTTGCGGATGTGGAGGAGGTTTGCCGAAATTGGGGGACCTCTGAGGCGTGCGTCGCGCGTCACGTGCACGCGTCCATGTCAGGCGGCTGTAGCGTACAGCTGCGGACTGGAGTGCACGCGAGCGTGCTGCAAAGAAAGGAGCTCCATCTCGTGCTTGGCCCTCGCTCTCGCAGACTTCACAATATCGCGGCGACAGAGCAGGCTGCCTTTGCAGCTCTCTGCCCCGCCCACTCTTGGGACCAGTGTGTGGAGGAGGGACTCGTGCGCGTGCTGACGCTGCCTCCCACTGGACTCACTCCGGCGACGCTAGAGACGCTCGTCCGACAGCTTTTTCTGAGCCCTGCGCTGTGTGATGTGCCCCTCACACAATGCTGCACGGTGAGCGAAGCGCAAAACATTGCTGCTGACCTGCGGGTGATTCACCTGTCGTCGACCTTCAACCCGTTCGTGGTGGTGCACGGCAGCAGAGTGTCAAACGGGTTTGCCGGTGACGTGCCGTATTTTCACGCCCTGCAGCGCGATCGTGACCGTCTGGTCACAGAGCGCACCAATGCACAACTGCGGCAGGGCCTACACGAGGGACCGTCGCGCGGCGTCAGCGGCGCTGGCGGTGATTCTGTGGGTCGTTCGCCGTCGTTGCAGCTGACACAGAGAGTCCCGTTGAGGATAGCTGGCGATGCTGCTGTGGCCGCTTTCAATCGGGCCCTCATCTCTGCGCTGGCGGCGGCTCCTCTCTCGCGGGCGGAGATACAGAACCACCCGTCGATGCGAGAATACAGGGACGCGGCGAATTACGAGGCTGCTCTTAAGGCGGCGCTCCGGGAGCACGCGGAGTTCAGAGGCCGTAAATACCATTTGCGCGATTAAGGCGATGCCGTCGTGGCATACGCTCGGCGACTGCCAAGAGGCGCAAAGGGGTTGCTGATGGGCAGTGCGCCGTGACGATTGCCCCGCCCCCCCCTTACACGCGGTCCTGCTGCCGCTTTGCCGCCGCTGCTGCCGTAGTGGGCCGACGACGGGGGCTGCTTGTGCGATCCCTGCGCACGTCTTTCGTCAAGGCCTCCGCGCTACTACGCCCACTGCCGCAGACACAGGCCGGTAGACTCAGGGGTGGGGGTGGGGAGAGAGACACACCGATGCGCATAACAGCATGAACACCCCCACCCCCTTCCTTGGTAGGCGTTAACTTTCCCCACAGCCTGTCCGGTCTCCGCCGTCCGGCACACGCACCCCACCTGCACTCCCTCCCGCCTCCTCCGGCCAGCCCACACAGGCCCATCTCGTGTGGTGGTGCGAGGCGGCCGTAGACAGGCGCCACAGCCATGCGCCGAGTCGGTTGTCCGAGCGCGGCCTCTGCCTCCAGCACGGCCAACCGCTGCGTCGCAGGCCGCCACACAGCCGCTCCGATTATGCCAGCCGCCAACGCGTCGCGTTCCTGGTGCGCCGGCTCAGGCTCTCCCCACCAGTAGGCAGAGTAAGAGCCAGGCGAGGTGCGCGCGAGTACCGCCGGCACGGTGCCCATCATGCAAGTGGTCCAGACGTGCTCGCCCTCGCGCGCCTCTCCAACGCAGCGCCACGCAGGACCGGGCAGCCGGCCCCAGCAGCGGTACATCGCTCTCACCTCTCCACACTGTAGGCGATGGACCCTGTCTCACCACCAGAGCCGGGTCGGCCCCGGCAGGGAAACGGGAGGGAGGGGGGTGGGGGCGGCTTGGCTTTCCCCTCCGTCCCCCAGCCCGCCACATACACCGAGCGCGGCACGGCACCCCTGAGGCACCACGCTGTACTGAATGGTGGTGTCTCAGAGTGATGAGGGCACAATCGAAGGACGTGATGCAAACAATGCCACTCAAGACTGTCCCCTTTTGGAAGGTACTGTGTTGCGGTGAGAGGTGGGGTCCTCCGGAAAAGCCTTGGAGGCTGGGCTAAGGAGAGGTGAGCCCCCCTCCGTGTCGTGCTCTTCGAGCACAGTCACGCAGGGCGGATAAAAAGGTGGCGTCAGTCTGCGGCCGAGTTCACATGAGTGCTCCGGTGTCGCGGGAAGCTGATCTGTTTTGAGGCGATGCTGAAGAGCGCGCAAGGCTTTCGTGCCGCCCCCGCTAGCGTGCTCACCTCTCTTTCTTCTTACCCTGACGATTCACCTCTCTTGCCTCTCTACCTTCTGCCTTCTTCCCTACCTTCTGCTCGTGCGCATGCGAGAGGTGTATCCTCTTTTGTAGCCTGTCCCCGTCGCGCGCGTAGACATCGTTGCGTCCTCCCCTGCGATGCCTTACGGTAGTGCAGCGCATCTGCCCCCCGCTCATCTCCAGCTTTGTCTTCCCTTTCACTGTCGCGAGTCGTACAGCGCGAGACGACGCTGCTGGTTACTGTGGCGCAAGGCTGTGTGCCGTTTGGAAAGGGCCCAACGCGAGGAGTGTGCGTGCTGCTCCACCCTCTGCTTTTGCCGCATTGCCATCGTGGCTTGAGTGCCGTGCGCCTATCGCCGGAAAGTGGCCAACGGAAAGAAGGGCGGATACTTCACATCAGCGCACTGGGAAGAGACGCACACACCAGCGTTCACGCCCGCACTCGCCAACGGCTGCACACCCCCGTTTTTTTTTTAAATACGCAGTCAACTGTCTCTCTCTCGTGAGGTGTCACAAAATGGGTAAGGGGGCACGCTCGAGGCGCAGTACGCGCCCGTACGCAAAGAAGCAGTACGTGCTGGGGAGCAAGGCGCAGGAGGTGGACCCGGAGTTGATGGAGCGCTACCGCAACACGCGGCAGCCGATTCGAAAGTCACAGCTCTTTACGGAGATCTTGAAGCAGAAGAAGGACGCAAAGCGGGCCCGCCGCGAGTCCCGAGAGGGCGAACGTCGCTGCCTCAAAGAGAAAGCGCCCACGAAAGCGGTTCCGAAGACGAAGGAGCGCAAACGCAGGACCGATGTCACCATCATCGACGACGAGAAGGACCCGGAGATCATAAAGGACGAGGCTGACGACGAGTTCGCCGCATTTTTCCGCGAGCGAAAGAACCCAAAGACCCTCATCACCACTGGCGAGCATCCGTGCTTCCGCACAAAGCAGCTCGTCAAGGAGCTGCTGTGGTTAGTGCCCAATAGCGTTTACCGGCCGCGCAAGTCCTACACACTGACGGAGATCACGCAGTTCTGCGTTAATCGCGAGTTCACAGATCTCCTTGTCGTTACGGACCGCATAAAAGAGCCGTACAATTTGATCGTCTCGCACCTCCCTGAGGGGCCAACGGCAACCTTTCGCGTTTCAAACTTTGTTAGCTACGCACAGCTGGAGGACCCGGCACCGCGGACGGAGCACTACCCTGAGCTCATCTTCAAGAACTTCGATACAAGACTCGGACGCCGCATCTCACGCATGCTAGAGTGCCTCTTCCCCGCCACCCGCGACTACGCTGGGCGGGCTGTCGCGACGTTCCACAACCAGCGCGACTACATCTTCCTCCGGACTCACCGCTACATCTTTGACAGCCTTGAGGCGGTGCGCTTGCAGGAGATGGGGCCACGCTTCACCCTCCGTCTCCTCTCTCTACAGTCGGGCACATTTGATCGGCAGTTCGGTGAGTATGAGTGGTACCGCAAGAAGGAGCACGACGCCGACACCCTCGAGTGGTACATGTAGACATGCCTGTGCACATGCCCACAGTCCTGCTCCAACAGACGCGCGCATACGACCTCGCGCCCTCACCGTCGCAGAGGAGGAAGAGGAGGTCGCAGCCGTGCGTATTACTCTGCGCTGCGGAGCTTCGTAACAAATACGATTAACACCGGGGGAAAGTAAGAGAGAGAGACACGGACTCTGCTCTCTCTTTCGTCCCCTCTACCTTTTGTTATCAAGGGTTGCCTGCAGAGGCTGGCAATCAAAGAAGGCCCGATTTTGCGCTGCCGATGGGCTCCGAGGGCCTGTGCGCCTGCGCATGCAGCAGCCGCGGAAAGAGCGGGGATAATCAGCGCCTCATCTCGAACTCGCAAGCGAAAAGCAGAAAAGAGGCGCCGTCGCGCGACTGTCAGCGAGCACGTGCGAATGCTCGAGAGAAGTTATGTTCAGAGTGGCCCAAATGGCGGCTCGTCGTCATGCCAGGCGGACGCATCCGTGCAGTTGGCGTCGATGCGGGTTAGCAACGGTTAGTGACGTTTTTCACGAGCTTCTCACTGTCGCACAACGAACCGCGAATATTGCTTCATGAGATTCGCCCTTGGAGGATGTGGAGCTGGCCCTTTCTTCTCTACCGCTCTGGCCTCGGGACACCGCCGCGGGTGAATCTAAACTTATGCTCACCCCCCACCCCCTCCACTCCCTTCACATCCCTTTTAGTCTGCTCTGATGCTCTCCTTCGTCTTTCGCAGCCGAAAGCGGAGCCAGGGACCCGTCGAAGAAATTCAGTGAGACGGCTCGTGTGGCCAACCCCAGCTGCGGGCGACAGTGAGCCCATCGGGGCTCTAACGTGTTCCCTCCCCCTTCCCCCTCCACCCTTGCCTACCCCCGTAGCGCATACCTGGGGAAGCGGACACACACACACACACACTTACACACCACTCCCACCCCCACCACCCACACAAATACACACGAATACACACCAATAGGCGGCTTTGCATGCTGCGGCGATGTCCGATCGGCTGCTCGTCATTGTGGAGCAGCTGAGCCAGCAGAACCCCTTCTACGACCAAGAGGACTTACCAGACCCTCCTCGGCCTAGCGAAACGGCGATCCCTCGCGGTCGCCCTTCCGCCGAGCAGATTCCCTTCATTCAGCAGCAGATTAGCATCCTCAGCTACAACCACCTGCCCCGCACCTTCTTCTCCTTAGAAAAGCACCGCTCGCTGCAGAGTATCCTCTCCACGGCGAGGGAGGTGCTGTCCGAAGCTCTGCCTATCCGCTGTCTCGAGGCGACCTTTGTAGCGCTGCACTACACACAAACGCTGCGCGACATCGATCGCATTCCGCTCTCCTTCAAGTCGGAGGCAAACGGCAAATTTTACCGCCACATCGTCCTTGTCCTCCGCACCCACTCCACGCCGGCTCTCTACGGTGCTCTCGGCCTCAGTCGCAAGCCGACACTCATGTACAAGCCACTAACATATCACTCCCTCTTCGATGTAGTAATGGACTACAAGCGCGAATACGAGGCCCTCGGGCACGAGCTTCTCGACATAAAGCTGGGCATCGCCATCACACACGATGAGCACAGCCGCTGGGACCCGTGCTGGCGCTTTATCGCCCTTAAGCTCGACAATTACCGCGACGGCGCCAACGAGCGGTCGCCGACACGCCCGCCAGCGGACCATCACCCAGCCACGCTGCAAACACACCCGCGCAAGAACGTCACCCGGATGGCGAACACTTCCCTCTCCTCCTCAACGGGCGGCCACACGGCGCTGCCACCGCTGAGCCTGGGTGCCTCTCATGGGGAGACTTCCACGAACTTTATCAGTGACGGTGCGCCGTCAGAGCGCTCGGAGAGAGCGCTGGGTGACGCGCATAGCGAGGCAGCGGCGCGTGCCTATTCGGCGCACCTCTCTTTGGTGAACACATGTGGCTCTATCTTCTCGCCAGCAGAGCCAGCCTCCACCAATGCGCCTTCACTGACGCATCCGCTGAAGGCGGCGAGCGCAGCGGCCGAGACATACGCACCACTGGCACACCTGCTGAGCAACTACATGCGACTCCTGCCCGTCATTAGCGAGCAGTACTACCGAGGCATCGCATCGGTGAGCAACAGCAGCAGAGCGCTCAAGCTGTGCTTCATGGACCTCGACACCGCGGAAAGGGACTCCAGTGTCGAGAACCAGCGCCGTCTGCAGCTGATTGAAGACATGCAGTCTCCACTGAGCGCAGAGGCGAAGCGAGCGGCGGCCAACCGAAAGTTGAAGCCACCCAAGGAGAGGAGCGCCGTAAAAAGTGCAAACGTCAGCGGCAGCGGCCGCGGCGAAGACAAGCGTCGGCAGCTGAGCAGCAGCGGCGCCGTCAGCAGTGGCAAAGCAGGCAGGCGCGCCCCCTTGGGGTTGCCGTTTTCGGGAGGTGCGGCACATGGCAAAAGGGTTGCCTCACCGGCGATGGCGCACCTCAGCCGCTCCCCCCGCATGCAGCCCTCGTCGGCGGTGCCGGATCTTGCGTACTCGTCCGCGTCTCTCAACCCGTTCCTTTCTTCGAAGTCAGAGGGCATCGAGTCTCTCTCTGCTGCGCTGGCGAACGCTCAACGCATCTCTCGCAGGTTTATGCACTCGCAGAGAATTGTCGTAGAGGCGCAGCATACAGGCAGCTCGGCGTCGCCGCTGGGTAGCGGAGATGGCGGAACGGAAGGGTACTCTAGCCCATGCGGTGCCAGTCCGAGCACCCGCTCTGAGGACGTTTTCGCCGCACTTCCTCTCACCCCGCGCAATGCCGATTCACCGGAGCCGAGCTCCCACTACGGGTCGTCCCTCTGCTCTGCATCGTCGGCAAGCAACCGGTTATTCACACCCTCCTCGGTGAACACCAACACCGTACGGTCGCCACGCTGGTCACCATAGCGCCGAACCCCCGTTCTCACATCTTTCGCCGCCGTTCGTGCGAAGAGCGGGTGGGCAGCTGCGCCCTTACCAAGCAATGGTGACGGCGGCGGCTCCTCAGCGTCTCCTCTCTCGTTGCGATCGCATGGCTTGCACCTCTTCTCTGGACCCTCCCCGCGCTCACGCCCTCCATGATTCGCAATGCCCCCTACATCTCGGGCGCCGTCGGCACATTAGCGTGTATGTACCGCAGATGATGCCAAAAGAGGGAAGGGGTGGGTGCTCCCGTGGCCAAATGTGTGGAGAGGTGAGGGAGACAGCGGAGGTTGTAATCCGAAACTTGACCCACACCGGCTTTTTTCTTTGCTCGATTCTTCTCCTGCTCGCTGCCTTGTCATGATACTGTGGCGCATGCCCGTGCCGTGCGGCCATGAGAGATGACACGAAAACGCGGAGAGCGTCACGTCACACCACAGCGAAAACAAAAGGACACCGGCTCCCTCTCCCTCCCTCTATCGCCTTCTCCAGAGTCGTTGGCGCTCCCCTCAAGTCTGATGCGCAGGTGATGCGCGGCGCACCATCTCTTGCCTTCAAAGTTCTTCGTGTCGCCTTTTCCATCGGAACCCCTGTCCCCTACCCCCTCCTCCCTCGTCTTCCTGCGCGTCTTGCGTGGGCTGAAACATGTGGGCATCACAACCCACTTTTTTCCCCTTTACCATCACTGCCAGGACACGCATTGAGGCCTTCACGCATGGCCATTGATGGTGTACCCCCCTCTCCTCTCCCCCCATCTCACGCACAGTTACACACGCCGTAGGTGCATCTGGGCGCCCTTATACGCCTCCGCACTCGGAGCACCATTGCTGTTTTACGCTTGCAGTCGCAGCTTCTCCGGCGCAGAGCCGCCGGTGGGAGTGCGAGAAACCCGATGCTAACAGGAGGGGGCGCCACACGCTCTCATGGATAGACTTTGGTACAGCGCCCAGGCGCAGACGCCGGGTGCCTATACGATCGCATAGTCCTCCTACAACGTGTGGGTGAAGATGCTCCTCTTTGTCGCTCCCTTTCTTGGATCCGCCTTTTTTCCTTGGTAGACTGTCCTGCGCGCTGCGTGACTCTGCAGCGACATCACTTGTCACCACCAGCGCCACCCTTTTCCGTCCAGTCGCTCTTGCGAAAAGTTTCGCTGCCGCGTCTCACAGCGTGGCGCTTGTCGACCCTTGTTGCCTCTCTATGAGAGAGCGAAAGCAACAAGAAAAAGGGGCTTTCGTCCATTTCTCTATGTCAGCGCGGCGCGACATCGCCCCACTGTTTACTCTCCAACGCCCTCTTCGGCGCTTTTTTCCCCGTTGGATGACGTTTTCTCTGCTGTCAGTGGCGCCTCCCCCTTCGAAGAAGGGGACGGCCAAGCAATGAGGGTGGTAATAATGGGTAGACACCACCATTCAGTACAGCGTGGTGCCTCAGGGGTGCCGTGCCGCGCTCGGTGTATGTGGCGGGCTGGGGGACGGAGGGGAAAGCCAAGCCGCCCCCACCCCCCTCCCTCCCGTTTCCCTGCCGGGGCCGACCCGGCTCTGGTGGTGAGACAGGGTCCATCGCCTACAGTGTGGAGAGGTGAGAGCGATGTACCGCTGCTGGGGCCGGCTGCCCGGTCCTGCGTGGCGCTGCGTTGGAGAGGCGCGCGAGGGCGAGCACGTCTGGACCACTTGCATGATGGGCACCGTGCCGGCGGTACTCGCGCGCACCTCGCCTGGCTCTTACTCTGCCTACTGGTGGGGAGAGCCTGAGCCGGCGCACCAGGAACGCGACGCGTTGGCGGCTGGCATAATCGGAGCGGCTGTGTGGCGGCCTGCGACGCAGCGGTTGGCCGTGCTGGAGGCAGAGGCCGCGCTCGGACAACCGACTCGGCGCATGGCTGTGGCGCCTGTCTACGGCCGCCTCGCACCACCACACGAGATGGGCCTGTGTGGGCTGGCCGGAGGAGGCGGGAGGGAGTGCAGTCTGACATGAGTGCAGCTGACGATGCTTGATTGAGTGAATCGGTGGAACTGCAGCAAAAACTTTGACGGGCGGCAGGAGCTGCTTTTTTCTCCGTCTGCGGGTGCGAATCGCATGTGCAGAGGCGCCTTATCAAGTGATCCGCATCTCCGTTGGCACGCCAACCCTGTTCTTGACGGCAATGTCCTCTACGCCCGACTGCCGAGCGCGTGCTCGCGCTGAGCGTTCGTTATTTCCTTATGGCAATGCCCGTGTCCCTGAACGTGCTCACTTTTTTCTGAGCTCCTCTTTTGTCCCTTCGTGTTATGTGGAAGGAGGGGTCGCGCACAGACTTATAGTCAAGGCTGCGTGGCTCTCTCTCTCTGGGTTGCACGAGCATACGCCACAGCCGCAAGGCTAATCAAATTTTGAATGACGTACGCATCTTCTCCTCTCGAAACATCGAATCGCATGGCTACGGCCATGCACTCAATGCCGCTAGCTCATCGGGTTGCGGTGGTGGGTACCTGTGCGATGTTTGCGGTAACCGCACTGGCGCAGCGCTACTATTTACGTCTATACGGCCGATCCATCGCCGCTGTGCGCACGGAGGACGACGCGCAGGTGACGTGGGCGGTGTACCACCGCTTCTTTCGAATCGCCCGCATTGCCCTCCCCACGTGGCGCTGCCGCGAGGCCTCTGGCTCGCTCATTTTTATCTTGCTGTTCGCGGTCAAAGCCATTCTACGCGTGTGGATGTCCAAGGCTAATGGTGAGGTGCTGACAACGATGGTGCATGGCGTGAAGTCGGGCCGCCTGCCGCGCTTTGTGGGCAAGGTGGTGGTGCGCACTGCCCTAGGCCTCGCTGCCGGCATGACGAGCGGCGCCATCGAAACTCTGCGTCCGTGGCTGATCGGGTGCTACCGCGAGCGGTTGAGCCGCACTTTTCAGGGGCGCTTCTACGATCAACTTGTGTATTACCAGGGGACGATGCTGGACAAGCGTCTAGAGGCTGCAGACACCGCTATTTCGACTTACTGCGGTGAGTTTGCTGAGCACTTTGCGGAGCTGCCTTATTACTTCGTGCTGCCGGGACTGGGATGTGTCACGTCTATGGCGGCGCTCGTGGAGCAATCGGGGTGGAGGTCGGCTCTCACGATGAGCGGTATCGCCACCGCCGCCGTGTTTGCGCTGCGTCGCCTGTCTCCGGCGTTGGGCCGTATTCACTCCCAGCTACTCTCGCGAGAGGATGATTACCGCCGCATGCTCGCAGGCTACCTGAGCAGCGTAGAGAGCATTGCAATGCACGGTGCCGGTGACCACACGCGCAGGCGGCTGGACATCTCGCTCGCGACGCTCAAGGAGTCGCTCGATCACATGGCGCTTGCGAAGGGAAACTTCGAGATGCTGGAGGCCGTCTTCTCTACCTGCATGACGGTGGTGGCGCAGTGCGTCGCCTTTGGCGGGGCACGCGACTCACACTATCACCGCTCCATCAACGACATCTACGTTGAAATTCAGCTCATCGAGGACCTGAACCGCAGCGTGAAAGACTTGGTTGTCAATTTTCGCGAGCTCTCGCACTTGACGGAGTTTGCCACGAAGATGTCCGAGTTCGACGACACACTCGCGAGTATTGCGGCCGGCACCCTCCTTCACAAGCGCCACGACTCCGACTACGTGTCTCTGCCCACGTCGCCGCTCATATACGCGCCGATAAACATAATCACCCACTTTGCGGATACAAAGACATTCCCGCTCGTGAAGATGGAGCAGATTCGGCTGGAGTCCCCGGCAGGGCATCAGCTACTTTCTGAAGTGAATATCGAATTCCGCAGTGACCAAGACTGGGCTATCGTCGGCGAGAACGGCTGCGGCAAGACCTCGCTGCTGCGCATGCTCTGTGGCTTGTGGATGCCGAAGTCCGGCGTGCTCTCCCAAGACGCGTCTGTGCGCTTCTTACTGGCGCCGCAGCACAGCTACATGGCGCCTCAGTGCACCCTGTACGAGCAGATCTGTTTCCCAGACGCGGTAGACCCTCCAACGCCAGAGATTCGCGCTCTTGTCAAGGAGGCAATAGAGCTGGCGGGTGCGCAGACGGTCGTGCGTGTGGTTCGCGGATACGGCAGTGCCGTGATGGGCCTTGATCTGAGCAACACAGACACGTCGTATGACTGGAGCAGTCTCAGTGGTGGCCAGAAGGAGCGCATCAGTATGGCGCGTGTCTTCTTCCACGTTCTGCGCATGGATCGCACGAAGGAGACACCAGTCGCTATCCTTGATGAGGCCACATCGATGATGGACGACAGCGAGCAGGATGTACTCAACCACCTGCGGCGCATGAATGTACGCATGATCTCCGTCACCCACCGCAGCGTCGTGATTCGCCACCACACACACATCCTCCGTATCGCTCGCGGCGGTAAATGGGCGGTGGAGAGTGTGCCCAATCCCGTCAAGATTGGCGAGCGTGTCGAAGCGGAGACGCCTGCGCAACAGCAACAGTCGCGCTAATGGCAGTCGAGACAGAGAAGGGAGGAGAGGAAGGTGCATGTGTGTGTGTGTAAGTGGGGGGGTAGGGTAGGGGAGGGGAGGGGCAGAGCAGTGGTGTCTGTTAGTGCCGATCGTGACGAGAGGCGGCCGAGAAGGCATATTTCGCAGCATTCACCCTTCTACCTCTCTTCCTCATTTCCTCAATGACTTTCTCACTGCATTACCGCTTCCCCGCCTACAGAACACCGCTCACCCACACCCACACGAAGATTGTGTGCGTGCGCTCTCTTGTTTACTTCACCGTTGACGGCTCAGTCTTGCCGTCTCGGCCTTGCTCGATTCCTTTCGCTTAAGCGACTACACATTGGTGATTTCGGGGCGGTGCTTCTGCACGCGTTGATGTTTGCATGTCTTGTTATATTTATGGTGGGTCTGTTGTAGACGTGGGTGGATCTGCCTCCAGTCACCGTACTGCTCTCTCTCCGTTCCTGTCGTTGCGTGCGCGTCTTGGGAAACTCAACGATGCCGAAACGATTGGGTGACGCACTGCTGCTCTCATCTCCCATACCCTTCACCCCCTTCTCTTCCGTCTCGCACCAGCGAGGGCGGAGGGCATTTGTGAATGTATGCACTGACCGGCAGATGTGTACTTCTTCACGCTGCGCACACAACGAATCGCCCCCCTCATCCAGTTCCAAAGAGACCCGCGCAGATGACCCGCTGCAGGAGAGCCCTGCACCTCCTCCGCCGCTACCATCGCCGGGCTCTGCTGCCTTGCTTAAAGCACTTTTGCCCCTTTTTTTTGGCTCCTCACACACCGCACTTCTGCTCTGTTCAGCCTCCCCTCTTGCATATGTACGGGTGTGTCTTCCTGCGTTCTCTTGCGGCGAAGATGCCGTGCTCGCTACCTTTCAATACTTACGTGCACGTCTCGCTGCCGGTGTGGGCGTGCCTGTGCGCATCTTCGCCTCTCTCCTTTGTGGGTGTTCTAACTCTGACCCCCCCGTGTCCCCTCCCGCTTATGGCCCTCCCGGCTCCGTCCGACCCGACCCGGCAATCTCTGTGCTGCCTCTCACCCCCTGTGATTGCTGCCTGGCCATCCTATTTTTTGGTCTCATGTTCCTCTTCTGTCTCTCTGTGTGTGTGTGTCTTTGCGTTGATGGTGGGGACGACACCGAACAACGCGCAGGCGCACTCGCGGGCACAGACACACTCCCTGAGATGCAGGGACTGAAGTCTATCTGATACATACGCCAGCGTCCCGGACTGAGCTCTGTGAAAGCTTAACGTGGGCTCACATGTGAAGCAGCAATTTGAAAGAGTGCTCTCAGTAAAAAGGACGCACGGGAGTGAGCTGAGGCCTGGCTCACCGATGAAGGTGTACGCGGTTGTGTGCGATTGTGTTCGTCTTTCCTTGTGTATGGGGCAGTAATGAAAAAAATCGTCTGCAGCGCTGCCACATATTTGCTATCCTTCGCCCTTCCCCTGCTCATGCCTTCATCACTCTGAGACACCACCATTCAGTACAGCGTGGTGCCTCAGGGGTGCCGTGCCGCGCTCGGTGTATGTGGCGGGCTGGGGGACGGAGGGGAAAGCCAAGCCGCCCCCACCCCCCTCCCTCCCGTTTCCCTGCCGGGGCCGACCCGGCTCTGGTGGTGAGACAGGGTCCATCGCCTACAGTGTGGAGAGGTGAGAGCGATGTACCGCTGCTGGGGCCGGCTGCCCGGTCCTGCGTGGCGCTGCGTTGGAGAGGCGCGCGAGGGCGAGCACGTCTGGACCACTTGCATGATGGGCACCGTGCCGGCGGTACTCGCGCGCACCTCGCCTGGCTCTTACTCTGCCTACTGGTGGGGAGAGCCTGAGCCGGCGCACCAGGAACGCGACGCGTTGGCGGCTGGCATAATCGGAGCGGCTGTGTGGCGGCCTGCGACGCAGCGGTTGGCCGTGCTGGAGGCAGAGGCCGCGCTCGGACAACCGACTCGGCGCATGGCTGTGGCGCCTGTCTACGGCCGCCTCGCACCACCACACGAGATGGGCCTGTGTGGGCTGGCCGGAGGAGGCGGGAGGGAGTGCAGGTGGGGTGCGTGTGCCGGACGGCGGAGACCGGATAGGCTGTGGGGAAAGTTAACGCCTACCAAGGAAGGGGGTGGGGGCGAATGGGATGGCTTGTCTGCTGTGGTTTTGCGGTAGGAAAGGTGTAGAGTACTTATTATGTGCGCTGTATGCGCCGCTTGTGAACAGCGTCAATGCGAATCTCTTCCTGAAATAGGGTGGAAACGAATGCGAGGGCGTTTCGGTGCCGACGGAGGACTGCTGTCGTGTGTGAGCGTCCGGTGGGCGAGGGGCGCGCCAAACGCTTCACCAACCGCGGCTTTTTTCTTTTTTGTGTCTGTGTGCGAGTCGTAACTTACAGACTCGTCACTTTTATATTCGTTGCGCATCCATTCGCGCTTTTCAGCGCGAAGCTGCCCACCAGATGGCACACTTCCAAGGCCCCGCGTCTCTTCATGACTCAATTTTGCTGTTCTGCATGATGCTGGCGTGTTCCCGTTGCATCTGTGCTGCGTAAGTGTGCTGCGGAAAGGAGAGGCTGACGGCGCCGTTCTGGCGAACGAAGACGTGCGGCTCCGTCTGCGACTAGTGAGATGGAGGACGCACCTGCCGCCTGATATCCTCGTATGTTGCTAGTGGCTCTTTTGGCAGGGGACGTGTGTGGCGTGAATGATGGGTGTTGCCGAAAAGTGGGCAGACAGAGCGAGAGAGAGGGTCAGCTGGGAGACTGTGGCAGGAGGGCAATGATTAAAGGCCCGGGCGGGCGGGTTGGTAAAAGGGGACGGGGCCTTGGGTCCCTGCTCTCTTACGCTGTGGGTCTGTCGCCTTGACGACAGTGTCGTTGCGCTCTCCTCCTTTTTTTTCGTGAGGTTTTGTTCACGGCATCGGCGGGTGAGTGCACGGCGGTGTTCGCGCGTCTGTTAACGTGAGCCTGCATCGCGCGCGCCGGCGCCGACGACATATCTGACCAGCACCGCCTATTCCAGTCGTGTGCGCCTACTGTATGCTGTCCTTCTCGGGCCACGTGGTGGCACATGGCCCGAGACGAAGGCAGTTTTTTTCCTTATCTGTTTTTTTTTTGGTCGTGGACTCGGCACCACGCGTGACGCACATTCTCCCTTCTCCGGCTCCTCTCCCTCGCGCACCATGCGTTCATCTTTGGATTCGTCGCCTTTGCCGCCAATTCGTCACATCGACGCGCAACGGTAACAAGTGGAGTGATGCGGTGTGTGGTGGGGAGGGGGAGGGGTGCGCCTCCTGTCTCATCCATCACATAACTCCTTTGGCGTCATGTCGCACCAGTCGACATCAGCGAATAAGCGGAAGCGCGTACGGAAAAAGGGCGAGAGAGACAACGGTGTCGCACACCTCTCACCTCGCGCACTCTTCCCCCTATGCGATGAGTGCTGCGCCGAAGACGTCGGAGATAACAGGAAAGAAGGGGGAGGGGCTGACCTCTGCCCCCCCTCTCCATCATGTGAGCCGATGCGGGTGCAGTGCGCGCTCAATCCCTCTTGAGCTTCCACTCAACCCTTCTCGCAAGTGCAGAGGAACGCTGCGAAAAAAAGGGCGTAGACGCATGAAACGGCGAGAAAATCTGTCGCTGAGTCACAGGGGAAAGATGGAGGTTGCCTTTCCCCGGTTTTCCTGCCGCTGCGTCGCCCCTGTGGAAAGCTCGCGACGCCATGTTGTCGTTTCAAGCCTCTTTTACTCTCCTCCTTTGCCCCTATTCTCACTCGTCTCACTTTTTTCTGCAATGTTTTTTTTTCGCGGCTTCGTAACACGCCGATGCCCACTTGCACGGATGCCCTTTCGCTGGCCCTGCCACGCACGAATCGGCGAGGAGGGCTGCAGCGTAATTGGGGCACGAAGAAGGAATCGGCAAGACACAGAGAAGAGGAAAAAAAGGCCCGAGCTGGTGCACGTCAGCAGGGTATGAGGCTGTCGGGGTATATCTTACTGTGCGACGTGCCTGTTCTCTCGCTCCCTGTCTGTCTGCGCAGTGTCCAGCGGCTCCTGGTGCATCTTTGTCCTCTTGGGCCAGTCGGTGACGCGGCACTCTATCGTCACGGAAAAGGCGTGGTGGCACTCACAGCACCGTTTTGCAGACCAGCGCGAACTCGAGATCTCTTGAGGGAGGCGCGCTGTACATAAGATCCAAACTGTAGATCGCTGCGGCACACGTTTGCAGTCGCCACCGAAAGGATTTCCCGCCCTGCCCCACTTCAAACATTTTCCGCCTCACTCAATCGATTGCTTTGAGGAGGGGTTGCGCAGAGGTGGCGGAAGATGCACACTGCGGCCTCGTCGTTCATGGCTGTGAGGACCGGCGCGTGTGCAGTGCTGGAGGTGCGTCATCCAACCGTCATCGCGGCCATCGATGCAGAGTTGCCAATTCACGGGGCGTCGGAGGAGGATGACGAATCGACCTCTTATGTCCTGTGGGCCCTGACTATCCCGATGCGCATAGCGTGCTTCGCAGACGGCTTCTACTCGGCAACCGCTCCCGTGCCAGTAGCCTTTGCAAAGGTCGCGTCTGGCATGTCGCATCGCCGCGCCTCGGTTTCTCTGCGCCGTTGGGACCTTAACGGGGGCACCCGCTCTGCGCTTCTATTGGCTTCTCATGACGCGTCTTCACTGCTTGTGCGGGAGGTGCTGGAGGGGGCACTGGGTGTGCGTTCCGTAGCGACACGGTCGCCGCCGCCTTTGGAGGTAGTGCCGGTTGTACGATGGGGACTAAGCGGGACGGAGATGTCATCGACTGATTCACTGGCCGGGGCTGAGTGGCAGCCGCTCCTGCACCGGCGATGGTATGAGCTGAAGAGCTACGTGCGCCAGGGTACGGTAATCCCCCACTACTCTGCGAGAAATATCCGAAGCAGAGCCCACAGCGCCGACAGATCACGCAGTAACGGCGTTTTTTTGAACGGTGGCTCCCCCGCGATGGCTGGCACCATGTTCGCCGGCGATGTGAAGGAGGCGGCCGCGGTGTCGGTGAACAGGGCGTGCATCATGTGGACGGATGGCGTGGTGGGCCTTTTGGACGAGGTGAAGCCGTATTGCCGTGTGTTCCGGCCAGCGCGGCCGGAGAAGACGATTCGCGTGCGCCGCTTCCCTCATCGGTACGCAGATGTGGTCGGCGAAGTCCCGTTCGGGCAGTGCATCGAGGCCTTCGGCCGCGCCACGGACCCGTTCACGGCCGAGCAGTATGTCTTGGTGTACCTACCAGCTGAGGCAGCTTTTCTGAGTCATGTCTGCACATACGATCTCATCTACGTGGACGAGGGACGGTACATCTGGGGTTGGTCGAAGCTGGCGGGAACCAGTGGCCTTCCGCTGCTAGTGGAGGTCGAGAATAAAGACGCGAGCGCCGGCGATATCCCTGCGGGGCCACGCAATGGCCGCGCCGCCGCATCGTCGATGCGTGACGTGCGCTCAAGAGCGCAGAGCGATGGCCATGTGGATGTCACGCCTCTTCCAGAGCCCACGTTCTACACTCCTCTGCGAGACGGCCGTCCGGTTCGCATTCGATCTAAGCCGCTCTTGTCGTCGCCGGTGTTGCGGGAGATGGAAGCAAACGAGGTGCGGGCGGCGGTGGCTCTGGTGGCGGTGCCGCTTCTCCTCCCGGCAGACCCGGCGGGCACGCCTGTCGACCACGTCTTTCTGGAATGGCAGCAGGGCGGCTACTCGCTGTTGCGCAGTGCCACGGAGTCTTTTCTGGCGCCGGTGCAGCTGTCACGCGTGCCTCGTCGCTTCCCTATTCGCACGCGTAGCGGCGGCGATGACGTTGCGGCAACCGTACCGGAGGTGCTGCACCTGCGCGGGCAATCCATCTACAAGCGCAAACATTCGTCGGCTGCTTTGGACGATAAAGATGTGGAGGCTGGGCTGGCTGAGCTTCTGCGGCCACACCCCGCATCGGCGCGTGTGGCGTCGGATGCTTCCCTGCTGAGCCCGCATTCGCTGCCGGAGTCTTTGCAAGAGTCCTTGAGGAAGGGGGTTGTGCGGCTGGAGGACTTACCCGCGATAGGGGACGAAGACGAGGCGAGCGAGAGCGACAGTGGCAGCGACGACATCCATTCTCACTGACAACCAATGACCCACCCTGCGCTGTCCGCCCTCGCCTTACATCCTTACCCTCTGTCTATCTCATGCAGCGTTGTTCTAAGCCGCGTTAGCGCTGCCTTCGAGGCTTCTCCTTCTCTGTAGCGCCGTAGCTGTCGCTTCCGCGGTGCTCAATGCGGGACGGCACGCGCCCTCTCCGCCACTTTCCCCCCTCTTACTCTTGACCGCCGAGGCACGCGCAACTCTTCGCTCTTTCATGAATGGTTCCAGTCGATATGCCGCATTGTGTGTGTGTGTGTTTGTGTTAAATAGCAGACATGCATGAAATGAGTCGTGGCTGCAGCTGCGGTAGCGCTGCGTTCTCTGTGGACCGTGGAGTGCGCATGCGGCGTGCTGCGAAGAGGATCTCGCCGCTGCTGCTGTTTCGGCTCCGCGGGAAGCTACACGAGTACGGGGCTGAGAGGCAGCCGTTTCAACGGAAAGGGGCTCTGGCGAAACGGGTGCTGATGCACCGGTATTGGTCATCGGCCACCGAGCGTTGTGTTTTCCCTGCCCCCTACTCTACCGTTCGCTGCTTTCACAAGACTGAGCGCACGTAGAGGGGCCGTGCTCGCGTATGTGTCGCGGTGCCCACGTGCGTGTGTGCGCGCTGCGGTACGTTACAAGAGGCCGGTCGGCGCTAGCAGACGCTTGTGCACGGACATGTGCAAGCGTGTCAGATCGTTAGGCGGCACGTGGCAAGCGCCTCGTCGTCTCTCATCTTCCTGCACGGTTTGTCGCCGCGTTCGTCTTCAATGCACACTGTTCTACTCTTTTCTCATCTGAAACGTCACATCACATCCACGCTTGTCACGCCGCTCCCGGCGCACAAACTTTTTTTTGCGTCCTCTCTATCGCGCCGTAACTCGAGCGCATTGCGGTGACACTTTCTTATCTGCATGTGTGGCCGATCGTGCTTGCGTGCGCCTCTGCCCATTTCGCTCTCTTGACATCATCGATTCACGGCCACTCTCCTCTCTCGCTCTCTCGACGCCCATTTCTTCGCTTATGTCCTCGCGATCGAGAAGAGTTCCCCTTTCGAATACGTACACCGGCAGACACCGGCACAGCAACACAGGCGAGTTGAAGTGAGGCGGACAAGTGATACCCCACAAACGCAATCGCCTCTCTTCGAACGGCGGCCGCAGATACCACTAACGGCCGCAGGCGGCGACCGCTTCCTCCCCCGCCACAAGACGTGGTGAAGCACTGGTGGCCGCCCAACGCCTTTGTGGCACTGTTTTCTCCATCTATTGTTTTCCGCTTTTCCCTTTTTTTGTTGTTGTTGAGGGGAGGGCTTACAGGTCGCGTGAGCTTCACAGGACGACTTCTGCTGGTGTGACCTCTCTTTCTCACCGTTTGAGGCCTCCACCGCCTCTTCCGTCTTTCTGCGCCGCGTTCGACCACTCGTGCACGACTCGCCAGTAGAGCACCTGCTAGCTCACCCCCTCTTCCCCTCACTTCTTTGCCGCTGTGTGCCCTTCCTTCAGGTGCGGTTGCCCCTCGGAGGTCGGCAGCGCAGTGCAGACTACCCTTCCCCCCTTCGTGCTCACCAAACGACTTGTGCGCGCGTCTGCGTGGCTGAGCCGGCGAGATTTTCTCTTCATTTCTTCACTTTCAGTGTCTTTCGTGGTTTCGCGCCTGCGTGCGCGCTTGGAAGAGCCGACAGTCTTCGTCTGAGAACTGTGCCCCCCTCCCCTCCCCTCCCCTGTCCCTGTCCCTCTTGCCAGCTCTTTCCTCGCTACCATCCGCTCACCATTCATACCCCATTCATCATTGTAGACGGCATACGGTGTGCGTGCTCGTGTGCTTACCTGTGCCTCACCTGGCGTCTGTTACCTGTACTTCGTTTCACTGCTGGTCTACCGCTCCCGCCCTCGCCTGATTTTTTTTTTTGCACTCGGTGGACCGCTGCGGGTCTTGGTGGTACCCATTCCTCCTTCCTCCTTCCTCTGCGCTGTTCTCTCGGGTTTCTCCCTCTGCTCTTGATTGCTCACGAAACACACCCTCTGTTGGTGTGTCGGCTTCGCGTGCGACCTGAGGAGCTTTTCCTCATCCTCTTAGCCCTCTGCTCACCTGTCGTCGGTGATTCACCCTCTCCCTCCCATCCCACATATACACACACACTACCCTTCGCATTGAACCTCTTCTTAACGTTATATATATATGTGAAGCAGGGAAAGCGGCGTGTGCTTGAGGGTGTTGGTGACTTCTTCGCTCCGTTTGGCAGAGGCAGATCAGATTTCTCTGGTGGTGTGGGCACCATAACGAGAAGCAGAGGGCTATACGAGAACACACTGCCGAGGCGGAGGCGGACAGCGGAGACGCCCGCGTTTTGTGAGGGCAGAGGTCGCAGAGAAAGGGAGAATAAAATCACCACGCAGCAGCAGAGCGCCATTCGACCATCCCCCTCCCCCCCCACAACACAACACACATCGTACATACGCTCTCTTTCCTTTTTGTTATTTGCCGTTAGAACTCACTCGCCTGCAGGCTCGCTCGCTTTTTTCCTTCATTTTTATTATCCTCAGGTGATTCACACCTCATCATGACGTACTGCTCTCTCCACGAAGTGCCGGACTGCGAAGAGGTGTTTGTAGACCGCGACTTTGATGAAGACAACGCACACATCGCCAGCCAATGGCAGCGTATTACGGAGGTGTATCCTGGCGGTGTGAACCAGCCGCTGCTGCCGGAGACGTTCTCGCGAGACCAGTTTGGCCAGGGTAACCACTACGAATGCTTCATGATCTCTGCCCTTGCGACTCTCGTGCGCTTCCCCGATGTGATCCGGAACTGCTTTGTGACAAGGAAGGTGCGCCAGGACGGCCGCTACACGTTTCAGTTTTTTCGCGGCAAGGAGTGGGTCAAAGTCGAGATCGACGACCGTATAGCGATGGAGGAAGGCGAGGTGCTCTATGTACGTTCCCCCACCGAGCACTGGTGGCCGCTGCTGCTGGAGAAGGCGTACGCCAAGTTCTACACCGCCTACGACCACCTTGAGGGCTGCACCCTCTTGGAGACCTTCCACGACCTGACGGGCAACCCAGTGCTGAACATCCCTATGGACGCGAAGTTGGCCAAGGCGGCAAGCTGCAACGTGCTTGAAGGGCGCTATTGGCTGGACTTGGCGCAGCGCATCCAGTCTGGACAGTTCGTTGCCGCAGCTCTCACCAAAGACATCGAGCTGGAAACCATGGGTCTGCAGCGTGAGCAGCAGTACGGCATCATCGATGTCTTTTCTCTTGATGGCACATCGTCGATTGATGACATTCTTGTGCACTTACACAACCCCTTCGAGGACGAGGAATACCTCTACAAGGGGCCTCTTAACCGCAACGACTCGGCGTGGTCGGAGAAGCAGCGCGCCAAATACGGCGTGGATGATGAGCGCTCCATCTTCCTACCGCTGAACATTTTCCTTCGCATCATCAACTCTATGCAGCTGTGCTACATCAGCACGATTGACTCGAATGTGACGTACTTCGAAGACGAGTGGAAGGGCGAGTCTGCCGGCGGAAATCCAACCTTCGCCACGTGGCGGAGGAATCCACTCTATTGCATTCGCAATCATGGCACGGAGCCGGTGACGCTCTCCTTTCTAGTGAAGCAGGACGATCAGCGGCACCGAAAAGGCCCAGAAGAGGAGACCACTTACAGACAGTGCGGCATGGTGCTGTCTCAGTACTGCTACGCCAACCCGATCCCGACGTTCTGGGTCACCGGCAACAACCACAAGACCATTCACAAGAGCCTCTTCCTCAACTCGCGTGAGGTGGCGAACAGCGTCGTCATTCCGCCACAGTCTCTCTGCTACCTCGTCCCCTCCTGCATGCGCCCAGGCGAAGAGGGTACGTTCCTGCTCTCCGTCTACCGCATGGCTCACGAAGACTACGGCAATATCACCATGGAGAATCTCGCTGTACCCGACATGGATTGGGAACACCCTGTGACAGGCGCCGTGCAGCTGCAGTTGCGCACTAAAGACCGCCTCGACTTCTACGTGGATGAGCCGGCTGACGTCCATATCCTTCTCTGCCAAACAAAGCCCTACATCAGCCCGAAGACGGGCGGCGACGCCATGGCGCAGGACTACATGGGCATGTATCTCTACGACGACACGGATCGCAAGGTCACCGGCGTGCACGCCGCCACGAACTTCCGCGAAACTAGCATCATTCATCGCCTTCCCCGCAGTGGCCGGTATGCCATCTCCATCACGTGTCCACGCGGCAAGGATGACATTCCCGCTGACGTCATCATCGTGTCCTCCTTCGGCAGCAACATCCGCCGCGTCAAGGCTCCTGAGGATGCTGCGGTGCTGCCCGATGAGGCGGAGAGGGTAGAAGAAAGCGAAGGTGTGCACGCGCGAGTCGCTCGCATCGACTACAACCCATTACAGGAGACGCCAGCCGATGTACAGGAGCATCTAGATAGCGACATGCCGTTTGAGGATCGCAGATTCATGCTAGACAACCGTGATGTGACGTTGGAGCCGTGGGTGCACATCGGCGACCTTTACCCTGAAGGCAAGACGCAGCCGCTTCTGCCGAGGGAGCTGAGCCGCGAGCAGTTTGGACAGGGCGACCACTACGACTGCAGCACGCTGACGGCGTTTGCGGCGCTGCTGGAGCGCCACCCTGAGGTCATCCGCAACTGCTTCATCTCGAAGAACCCACGCAAGGATGGCCGCTACACGTTCCAGTTCCACCGCTACGGGCAGTGGGTGAAGGTGGAGATCGATGACCGCATTCCGATGGTGAAGGGCGACACGGTGTTTTGCCGCTCGCCGACGCACCACTGGTGGCCGCTGCTGCTGGAGAAGGCGTACGCGAAGTTCTACACGCTGTACGAGAATTTGGCGGGATGCTCGCTGGCTGAGGTCTTTCACGACTTCTCCGGCTGCCCTGTCATCAACACGCCACTGGCTGCAACCGGGGCAAAGACAGCAGGGTTCGACGTGATGGATCCGATGTACTGGGTAGGGCTACGTGGCGAGCTGCGCACCACAGTGGTGGCGGCACAGTCCGGCGATGCTGCAGCGAGTCTGGGCCTGGCCCCTCAGCGGTTTTATGGCGTCCTCGATATTCATGTTACCTCTTCTCCACCGCATACCCTGAGCGAGGTGGTTGTGCAGCTGCACACCCCCTACTCAGATCGCACCTACACGGGTCCCTTGGCCGACCCAGCCGACCCGCGGTGGAGGGCACGTGAGATGCGACACTGCAAAACCACGGAGAACACTATCTTCATGCCGGTCGACGTCTTCGTGGGCACCTTTTTCACCATGTCGCAGGCTCACATTGGCGGCCTCCTCAATTCATGCTGGAGCTTCCATAGTGAGTGGGGGGACGGGACGAATGGAGGCAACCCGTCGCTACTGACGTGGCGTGAAAACCCACTGTACATCGTTCGCAACACAACCAGCGAGGCGGTGGAGATGATAGCAATGATACGGCAGCCGGACAAGCGGCACCAGCTACATCTGCTGCCCGAGCTGAACTACGTGCGGTGCGATCTCCTCCTGGCACAGAGTATGGAGAACGAGTCGATTCCGACATACCTCGTCACTCACAACAATCACCAAGTCGTGCACAAGGGCATCTTCCTCAACTACCGCGAGGTGGCGAGCAAGATTCGCGTTCCACCGCAGTCACTCTGCTACCTAGTCCCCACAGCCATGTACCACGAGAAGAGCATCTTTCTGCTCTCCTACTGGTGTAGGCGGCCTGAGGACGTGCGCGCGCTGAGCATTGCTCGACTCCGCGTGAACGTCGCACGGGACTTGCCGGCGGTCAAGCACGTCACGGTGGTGCCCGCGGCGAAGGACCGTGTTGACTTCCTTGTCGACGTCCCTACGGACGCTCACATTCTCCTTTCGCAATGGGGCCGAGGCGCGCGCGGTGGCACAGATGTGCGCACCGACAACTACGTTGGCATGTATCTCTACGATGACGAGAATCAGCAGGTCGCGCGGGTGTCGGCGGCGTCAAACTTGAAGGAGATCGGCCTAGTGGCACACCTACCAGCGCAAGGTCACTACGTGCTCTCCATTACGTGTCCGGCGGCAGCGGACGGGGAAGTAAAGTGCCGCGTCGAGATCGTGTGCGTCGAGGCGGCACGGGTGCGCATCACAGACGCGTACGAGAGTGCGGTGAGCTCTGGGGACATCGAGGAGAGTCCTCCAGCTGAAGCGGTCGATGCTGGAACGTTGCGGAATGGTGGTAGCTGCCTTGCGCAGCCTACAGTAGCGATCGGGGAGCAGCAGCTGCCCCTGGACACAGTACAGGTGCGGTCGAACGCGAGTCTTGCACCATCGGCGGACGTGGATGCGGGGGAGATGGAGAAGACACCGTCGCTCTCGTTTCTGGGTCCGCAGTATCAGGGCATCCTGACAGAGGACCTGCCGCTCATGGCTGACGCGGTCTTTGCAGTGATGGCTCAGGAGAGGGAGCAGCTAAGGAGACACCCTTCTCAGAACGCGGCGCGCGTGAACACGCTCGAGAGTGGGATGGATAGCATGGCGTCGAGGATGGCGGACGACATGCACCAGCAGGAGCGTGCTTTTCTTGGAGCTGAACTAGAGGGGGTACCGCTGGAGCTGCTTCCGCTGAACGACGACCAGGTGTTCACTGGGCTGGAGCACGAGCTGCGAATGGCCATCAAGGATCCGCAGAGGGATCGTGGCACCGTCGTTGTGCTGCAGGAAAGGCTGATGGAGCGGGCGACAAAGACGGCGAAGGATCTGAAGGAAGGCGAGCGCGAGCTTTTTCTCAACCCGATGCCGTTGGGGGTACCATGCAGCGATTTACCGCTTGATGTGGATGACGAGTTCCACGCGCTTGAGGTGGCGCGGCTGCGCGAACGCCAGGGGGATCCGTGCGACGAGGAAACGATTCATAAACTCAACAGCGCCCTCCACGCGCGTGCCGAAGACTTGGCAAGGGCGAAGCTCGCGGCGGATCGCCAGTACTTGAGGTCAGAGCACCTACACGTCACAACAAGTGAGCTACCGCTAAACGAGGATCGAGGCTTTCTCCTCAAGGAGGCACTGCGACTGGAGAAGCGGAGGAGCTGCAGCGAGAGCGCCGCCGCGATCGCTGCCTTGGAGGATGAACTCAACATCATGGCGCAGAGCATGGCGGCAGAGTTGCTGGCGACTCAGCGCCCCGGCTACTTGGCAGCGGAACACCACGGAAGACGCAATGAAGATCTTCCTCTAAACGACAACGACGACTTCCTTCTCAAGGAGCGTGCGCGGCGTGAGCTACTGAAGCAGCCCTATCCGAATAGGCAAGAAGTGACCAGGATCGAAGAAGAGCTGAACGAAATGGCGACTGCGATGGCCAAAGCAATGAACGCCACAGAAAGCTCACAGTACATGAAGGCCAGCTATCATCACAAAGCCGTGAGCGAGCTGCCCCTTAGTAGCGATCCTACGATAGTCGCACTGGAAGCGCAGCGTGCTCGAATGAAGCGTGACCCTGTGAGGAATGCAGCAGCCATTCAAAAGACTGAGGAAGCGATCAACAACCGCGCAGTCGCTATAGCCAAGGCAATAGTCGATGAAGAGCGCGCGACATTTTACGGTAAGCCTGATGGGGTGCCGGTCAATTTACTTGGCCTCAGTGACGACCCAGTTGTTCAATGTCTCGAGGAGGAGCGCATGGAACTTTTGAGCGCACACATGGCTGACCCGCATGCCATTGCAGCCGTCGAGGAAAAGTTGATGGTGCGCGCGTCCGAAATGGCAAAGAGCTTTCGTGATTGCATGCGCGCCGAAATCAACGGCGAGGGGCGCCGAAGTCCGTCTGCTACGTCCATCAGCAGTGATGCGCCGTGCAAGGACTTGGAGGAGAAGTTGTACACACTCATGTCCGAGGACGCCATCGCCAACGAGGACCAGATCAGAGATCTCAAAGACGCGATTCGCAAGAGGAGGTCGGCGCTCAAGCGGCAGGCCGCTCAAAGCGTGCGCGCCTTTCTCCCAGAAAACCCCTTTGGTATCCCACTGACGCAAATCGATCTTGACACCGACCCTCTGTACATGAAGCGAGAAGCTGAGCTCCACAAGGCCCTGGCCGAGAAGCTCCCAGAGGCGCAGATGGAAGAAATACGAGAGGCCATGCAGCATCGCGTCAACGAGCTCGCAGCTGAAGACCTATCGCGCCGATACCCCTTCATTGACACATGTCCTGCCGACATACCACTCGCACAGCTTCCCAGCATCGGCAGCGACACCTTATTCTGGAGTGCAGTCGATGCCTTCGAGAAAACAAAGGCTCAATCCGCCATGACAGAGCTACAGCTGCATGATCGAGAGCATGCCGTTAACGAAAGGCTTAGACAGTTGGCCCTGGAAAAAAAATGGGACGAGCGCGATCACTTCCTCGGCCCTCATCCCGCGCACGTACTGCTCCGATGCCTTCCCCTCGATGACGACCGCGCCTTTCTCCAACTCGAAAAACGCCGCCGCAGCAGTATACACTCAGGCGTGAGCAGCACCTCCGAGGAGGTGAAAAACATTGAACACCTCCTCAACCTCCGCGCGCACGGGCTTGCGCTGGAGCAGAAGTGGGCGGACCGCGGCAAGGTCCTGGGCGCGGAGCCGGAGGGGGTGCCGCTGCGCTGCGTGCCCCTGGACGAGGACGCGGCGTTCGTAGCGCTGGAGTGCGAGTGGCGCGGGCTGCTGCAGGACCCGCAGCGGAACGCGAGGGCGCTGAAGGACCTGGAGAAGCGGATGAACGACCGCGCGCACGGGCTTGCGCTGGAGCAGAAGTGGGCGGACCGCGGCAAGGTCCTGGGCGCGGAGCCGGAGGGGGTGCCGCTGCGCTGCGTGCCCCTGGACGAGGACGCGGCGTTCGTAGCGCTGGAGTGCGAGTGGCGCGGGCTGCTGCAGGACCCGCAGCGGAACGCGAGGGCGCTGAAGGACCTGGAGAAGCGGATGAACGACCGCGCGCACGGGCTTGCGCTGGAGCAGAAGTGGGCGGACCGCGGCAAGGTCCTGGGCGCGGAGCCGGAGGGGGTGCCGCTGCGCTGCGTGCCCCTGGACGAGGACGCGGCGTTCGTAGCGCTGGAGTGCGAGTGGCGCGGGCTGCTGCAGGACCCGCAGCGGAACGCGAGGGCGCTGAAGGACCTGGAGAAGCGGATGAACGACCGCGCGCACGGGCTTGCGCTGGAGCAGAAGTGGGCGGACCGCGGCAAGGTCCTGGGCGCGGAGCCGGAGGGGGTGCCGCTGCGCTGCGTGCCCCTGGACGAGGACGCGGCGTTCATAGCGCTGGAGTGCGAGTGGCGCGGGCTGCTGCAGGACCCGCAGCGGAACGCGAGGGCGCTGAAGGACCTGGAGAAGCGGATGAACGACCGCGCGCACGGGCTTGCGCTGGAGCAGAAGTGGGCGGACCGCGGCAAGGTCCTGGGCGCGGAGCCGGAGGGGGTGCCGCTGCGCTGCGTGCCCCTGGACGAGGACGCGGCGTTCATAGCGCTGGAGTGCGAGTGGCGCGGGCTGCTGCAGGACCCGCAGCGGAACGCGAGGGCGCTGAAGGACCTGGAGAAGCGGATGAACGACCGCGCGCACGGGCTTGCGCTGGAGCAGAAGTGGGCGGACCGCGGCAAGGTCCTGGGCGCGGAGCCGGAGGGGGTGCCGCTGCGCTGCGTGCCCCTGGACGAGGACGCGGCGTTCATAGCGCTGGAGTGCGAGTGGCGCGGGCTGCTGCAGGACCCGCAGCGGAACGCGAGGGCGCTGAAGGACCTGGAGAAGCGGATGAACGACCGCGCGCACGGGCTTGCGCTGGAGCAGAAGTGGGCGGACCGCGGCAAGGTCCTGGGCGCGGAGCCGGAGGGGGTGCCGCTGCGCTGCGTGCCCCTGGACGAGGACGCGGCGTTCGTAGCGCTGGAGTGCGAGTGGCGCGGGCTGCTGCAGGACCCGCAGCGGAACGCGAGGGCGCTGAAGGACCTGGAGAAGCGGATGAACGACCGCGCGCACGGGCTTGCGCTGGAGCAGAAGTGGGCGGACCGCGGCAAGGTCCTGGGCGCGGAGCCGGAGGGGGTGCCGCTGCGCTGCGTGCCCCTGGACGAGGACGCGGCGTTCATAGCGCTGGAGTGCGAGTGGCGCGGGCTGCTGCAGGACCCGCAGCGGAACGCGAGGGCGCTGAAGGACCTGGAGAAGCGGATGAACGACCGCGCGCACGGGCTTGCGCTGGAGCAGAAGTGGGCGGACCGCGGCAAGGTCCTGGGCGCGGAGCCGGAGGGGGTGCCGCTGCGCTGCGTGCCCCTGGACGAGGACGCGGCGTTCATAGCGCTGGAGTGCGAGTGGCGCGGGCTGCTGCAGGACCCGCAGCGGAACGCGAGGGCGCTGAAGGACCTGGAGAAGCGGATGAACGACCGCGCGCACGGGCTTGCGCTGGAGCAGAAGTGGGCGGACCGCGGCAAGGTCCTGGGCGCGGAGCCGGAGGGGGTGCCGCTGCGCTGCGTGCCCCTGGACGAGGACGCGGCGTTCGTAGCGCTGGAGTGCGAGTGGCGCGGGCTGCTGCAGGACCCGCAGCGGAACGCGAGGGCGCTGAAGGACCTGGAGAAGCGGATGAACGACCGCGCGCACGGGCTTGCGCTGGAGCAGAAGTGGGCGGACCGCGGCAAGGTCCTGGGCGCGGAGCCGGAGGGGGTGCCGCTGCGCTGCGTGCCCCTGGACGAGGACGCGGCGTTCGTAGCGCTGGAGTGCGAGTGGCGCGGGCTGCTGCAGGACCCGCAGCGGAACGCGAGGGCGCTGAAGGACCTGGAGAAGCGGATGAACGACCGCGCGCACGGGCTTGCGCTGGAGCAGAAGTGGGCGGACCGCGGCAAGGTCCTGGGCGCGGAGCCGGAGGGGGTGCCGCTGCGCTGCGTGCCCCTGGACGAGGACGCGGCGTTCATAGCGCTGGAGTGCGAGTGGCGCGGGCTGCTGCAGGACCCGCAGCGGAACGCGAGGGCGCTGAAGGACCTGGAGAAGCGGATGAACGACCGCGCGCACGGGCTTGCGCTGGAGCAGAAGTGGGCGGACCGCGGCAAGGTCCTGGGCGCGGAGCCGGAGGGGGTGCCGCTGCGCTGCGTGCCCCTGGACGAGGACGCGGCGTTCGTAGCGCTGGAGTGCGAGTGGCGCGGGCTGCTGCAGGACCCGCAGCGGAACGCGAGGGCGCTGAAGGACCTGGAGAAGCGGATGAACGACCGCGCGCACGGGCTTGCGCTGGAGCAGAAGTGGGCGGACCGCGGCAAGGTCCTGGGCGCGGAGCCGGAGGGGGTGCCGCTGCGCTGCGTGCCCCTGGACGAGGACGCGGCGTTCATAGCGCTGGAGTGCGAGTGGCGCGGGCTGCTGCAGGACCCGCAGCGGAACGCGAGGGCGCTGAAGGACCTGGAGAAGCGGATGAACGACCGCGCGCACGGGCTTGCGCTGGAGCAGAAGTGGGCGGACCGCGGCAAGGTCCTGGGCGCGGAGCCGGAGGGGGTGCCGCTGCGCTGCGTGCCCCTGGACGAGGACGCGGCGTTCGTAGCGCTGGAGTGCGAGTGGCGCGGGCTGCTGCAGGACCCGCAGCGGAACGCGAGGGCGCTGAAGGACCTGGAGAAGCGGATGAACGACCGCGCGCACGGGCTTGCGCTGGAGCAGAAGTGGGCGGACCGCGGCAAGGTCCTGGGCGCGGAGCCGGAGGGGGTGCCGCTGCGCTGCGTGCCCCTGGACGAGGACGCGGCGTTCATAGCGCTGGAGTGCGAGTGGCGCGGGCTGCTGCAGGACCCGCAGCGGAACGCGAGGGCGCTGAAGGACCTGGAGAAGCGGATGAACGACCGCGCGCACGGGCTTGCGCTGGAGCAGAAGTGGGCGGACCGCGGCAAGGTCCTGGGCGCGGAGCCGGAGGGGGTGCCGCTGCGCTGCGTGCCCCTGGACGAGGACGCGGCGTTCATAGCGCTGGAGTGCGAGTGGCGCGGGCTGCTGCAGGACCCGCAGCGGAACGCGAGGGCGCTGAAGGACCTGGAGAAGCGGATGAACGACCGCGCGCACGGGCTTGCGCTGGAGCAGAAGTGGGCGGACCGCGGCAAGGTCCTGGGCGCGGAGCCGGAGGGGGTGCCGCTGCGCTGCGTGCCCCTGGACGAGGACGCGGCGTTCGTAGCGCTGGAGTGCGAGTGGCGCGGGCTGCTGCAGGACCCGCAGCGGAACGCGAGGGCGCTGAAGGACCTGGAGAAGCGGATGAACGACCGCGCGCACGGGCTTGCGCTGGAGCAGAAGTGGGCGGACCGCGGCAAGGTCCTGGGCGCGGAGCCGGAGGGGGTGCCGCTGCGCTGCGTGCCCCTGGACGAGGACGCGGCGTTCGTAGCGCTGGAGTGCGAGTGGCGCGGGCTGCTGCAGGACCCGCAGCGGAACGCGAGGGCGCTGAAGGACCTGGAGAAGCGGATGAACGACCGCGCGCACGGGCTTGCGCTGGAGCAGAAGTGGGCGGACCGCGGCAAGGTCCTGGGCGCGGAGCCGGAGGGGGTGCCGCTGCGCTGCGTGCCCCTGGACGAGGACGCGGCGTTCATAGCGCTGGAGTGCGAGTGGCGCGGGCTGCTGCAGGACCCGCAGCGGAACGCGAGGGCGCTGAAGGACCTGGAGAAGCGGATGAACGACCGCGCGCACGGGCTTGCGCTGGAGCAGAAGTGGGCGGACCGCGGCAAGGTCCTGGGCGCGGAGCCGGAGGGGGTGCCGCTGCGCTGCGTGCCCCTGGACGAGGACGCGGCGTTCGTAGCGCTGGAGTGCGAGTGGCGCGGGCTGCTGCAGGACCCGCAGCGGAACGCGAGGGCGCTGAAGGACCTGGAGAAGCGGATGAACGACCGCGCGCACGGGCTTGCGCTGGAGCAGAAGTGGGCGGACCGCGGCAAGGTCCTGGGCGCGGAGCCGGAGGGGGTGCCGCTGCGCTGCGTGCCCCTGGACGAGGACGCGGCGTTCGTAGCGCTGGAGTGCGAGTGGCGCGGGCTGCTGCAGGACCCGCAGCGGAACGCGAGGGCGCTGAAGGACCTGGAGAAGCGGATGAACGACCGCGCGCACGGGCTTGCGCTGGAGCAGAAGTGGGCGGACCGCGGCAAGGTCCTGGGCGCGGAGCCGGAGGGGGTGCCGCTGCGCTGCGTGCCCCTGGACGAGGACGCGGCGTTCATAGCGCTGGAGTGCGAGTGGCGCGGGCTGCTGCAGGACCCGCAGCGGAACGCGAGGGCGCTGAAGGACCTGGAGAAGCGGATGAACGACCGCGCGCACGGGCTTGCGCTGGAGCAGAAGTGGGCGGACCGCGGCAAGGTCCTGGGCGCGGAGCCGGAGGGGGTGCCGCTGCGCTGCGTGCCCCTGGACGAGGACGCGGCGTTCGTAGCGCTGGAGTGCGAGTGGCGCGGGCTGCTGCAGGACCCGCAGCGGAACGCGAGGGCGCTGAAGGACCTGGAGAAGCGGATGAACGACCGCGCGCACGGGCTTGCGCTGGAGCAGAAGTGGGCGGACCGCGGCAAGGTCCTGGGCGCGGAGCCGGAGGGGGTGCCGCTGCGCTGCGTGCCCCTGGACGAGGACGCGGCGTTCATAGCGCTGGAGTGCGAGTGGCGCGGGCTGCTGCAGGACCCGCAGCGGAACGCGAGGGCGCTGAAGGACCTGGAGAAGCGGATGAACGACCGCGCGCACGGGCTTGCGCTGGAGCAGAAGTGGGCGGACCGCGGCAAGGTCCTGGGCGCGGAGCCGGAGGGGGTGCCGCTGCGCTGCGTGCCCCTGGACGAGGACGCGGCGTTCATAGCGCTGGAGTGCGAGTGGCGCGGGCTGCTGCAGGACCCGCAGCGGAACGCGAGGGCGCTGAAGGACCTGGAGAAGCGGATGAACGACCGCGCGCACGGGCTTGCGCTGGAGCAGAAGTGGGCGGACCGCGGCAAGGTCCTGGGCGCGGAGCCGGAGGGGGTGCCGCTGCGCTGCGTGCCCCTGGACGAGGACGCGGCGTTCATAGCGCTGGAGTGCGAGTGGCGCGGGCTGCTGCAGGACCCGCAGCGGAACGCGAGGGCGCTGAAGGACCTGGAGAAGCGGATGAACGACCGCGCGCACGGGCTTGCGCTGGAGCAGAAGTGGGCGGACCGCGGCAAGGTCCTGGGCGCGGAGCCGGAGGGGGTGCCGCTGCGCTGCGTGCCCCTGGACGAGGACGCGGCGTTCATAGCGCTGGAGTGCGAGTGGCGCGGGCTGCTGCAGGACCCGCAGCGGAACGCGAGGGCGCTGAAGGACCTGGAGAAGCGGATGAACGACCGCGCGCACGGGCTTGCGCTGGAGCAGAAGTGGGCGGACCGCGGCAAGGTCCTGGGCGCGGAGCCGGAGGGGGTGCCGCTGCGCTGCGTGCCCCTGGACGAGGACGCGGCGTTCGTAGCGCTGGAGTGCGAGTGGCGCGGGCTGCTGCAGGACCCGCAGCGGAACGCGAGGGCGCTGAAGGACCTGGAGAAGCGGATGAACGACCGCGCGCACGGGCTTGCGCTGGAGCAGAAGTGGGCGGACCGCGGCAAGGTCCTGGGCGCGGAGCCGGAGGGGGTGCCGCTGCGCTGCGTGCCCCTGGACGAGGACGCGGCGTTCGTAGCGCTGGAGTGCGAGTGGCGCGGGCTGCTGCAGGACCCGCAGCGGAACGCGAGGGCGCTGAAGGACCTGGAGAAGCGGATGAACGACCGCGCGCACGGGCTTGCGCTGGAGCAGAAGTGGGCGGACCGCGGCAAGGTCCTGGGCGCGGAGCCGGAGGGGGTGCCGCTGCGCTGCGTGCCCCTGGACGAGGACGCGGCGTTCGTAGCGCTGGAGTGCGAGTGGCGCGGGCTGCTGCAGGACCCGCAGCGGAACGCGAAGAAAATTGCGGATGTAGAGGAAGAGTTGAACGACAGATCTCACGCGCTGGCTGTCCTGACTCGTGAAGGGATGATGGACGCTGATTTGGATGTCGTGGTGGAGCGCGTGGAGTGCGAGGCGCCGAAAGAATATGAGCCTTCATCTGGGTGTGTTGGTCAAGGTGGGTTGGAATCGCTTTTCAATGAGGGGAGGTTTGTAACGAAGGAAGAGCTGACGGAGAAGGTTGGAGCTGAGGTGGATGGCGTTCCAGTCGAGCTGCTCGAGTTAGAAGATGACGCGATCTTCCTGAAGCGATTTCATGCGTTGAGCGAGGCGGCGAAGGCTGAGAGCGATAGCGCGATGATTTGCCGCTTTGAAGAGGAAATGCTTCAGCGCGCCTACACGCTTGCGCAGCGCTATAGGGAGAGATCTCGAAAGGAAGTTCTTGGCGAGGAGTGGATGCAACAGGCGCGGTGTCTGGCGGATCTCGACGAGGATGAGACGTTTGTCGCCCTTGAGCGAGAGCGCTTCAGGTTAGAGGTGGATGACCCTCGCGGAAGCCGTGGACGAAGAGCCTTTCTGGAGGAGTTGATGCGGCAGCGCGCAGGCGAGCTGGCGAAGCCGCCGCGTGAGGGCGTGGCGCATGAAATAACGGAAACTGCAGTGAGCGCTTCCTCGCCCGAACAGGTGCTTCGCCAGCATCCCAATGGCCACCGGCAACCGCGTCTGGCAAGGGAGGAGGCGGGGTACGCTGATGCTTTCAAGGCCGATGGGGCGCGCGTCGTCGCCGATGAAGGTGTAGGGGACGACGTTGAGGTGTTGTTTGGTAACGAGGTGGACGGTGTTCCCATTGACAGGATTCCTATCCGTAACGATGAAGTGTTGAAGGGGCTCGCGGAGGAGAGGCGACGGGCCTTAAGCCATCCAGAGGATTACTCGGCTCTATATAAAGAAGAGGTGGAGGAGGCAATGCGCTGTCGGGTGGAGGAGCTGGCGGACGAGTACAGGAGAGACCACGCAACGCAGACGGCCCCGCGCAGTGGACAGCCAAGGAAGCCTACGAAGCCGAGTGACTCGCCGAACGAACGTGCAGCCGGCGCACGGCGGCCGCGAAAGAAGAAGCTGAAGGAAGTGGAGGAGCGAACGGAGGAGCACCGTGTGGAAACAGTCGAAGAGGCGGTCCCATTCACGGACCCGCTGTTTCATGATGCGAATAAGCAGGTGGCGGATGCGTGGCGACGAATTGCTGATGTGTATCCTGAGGGTCTCATGCAGCCACTCGTACCAGAATACCCGGGTACGTCCGACTTGGCATCCCCTGCGGGCGACTTGACCTATCTTGCGCCGTTTCTGGCAGCGTTGAGTCGGCAGCCACCACTGCTGCACCGCCTCTTCCAGACCAAGTCGCACCCAGTCCGCTCACCGTACAGCTTTGTTTTCTTTGACCCCCATAGCGTCCCTGTCACTGTTGAGATCGACGACCGGATTCCGTGCGACAAGAACGGCGTGCCGCGCTTCACCGTTTCACCAAGTGGCGCGTGGTGGCCGCTGCTTGTAGAGAGGGCGTACGCGAAGTTTGTTGGCGGATACGAGCGGATGAACGAGTGCACATCGCACGAGACGCTGCGAGACTTGACCGGCCGGCCCGTCACGCATCTTCCTCTGGACGAAAAATTGTGTGCAGAGGTGGCGTGGTGTAGTTACCGAGATGTCGCCTTCTGGAGGCGCATTCATGAACAACTGCTGCGCGGCGACGTGTTCATGGCGGTGTCGAACGACGCGGTACCGGATGGGATTCACCCGCACTGTTATTACGCTGTCTTTGACGTGATCGAGACCATTCTGGGATCGAATGACCCGTCCGATGTTGTGTTGAAGATCCACAACTGCTACCACGATGCTCCACAGTACCGCGGTCCGCTGGCGGCTGGCGGCTCTGATTGGACTCCCACGTTACGGTCGGTGTGCAGCGCAGATCCGGAAGGGGAGCCGGAGTTCCTCTACCTGCCACAGCCGGTATTTCTGCGCAACTTCTCGAGCATGCAGCGCTGCCATATCAACTGTGGGGATCGCCTCACGGTGTCTGGCGAGTGGACCCATCACTGCAGCGGCGGTAATCCCAAGTACACAACCTTTCGCCAAAACCCGATGTACCTTCTGCAGAACAACTCCAACCGCAACGTGACGGTGCTGGCTGAGCTGCGTCACAGCGCCCCCGTCTACTATGACGCACATAACGTCGGCGTGTACCATATGACGGCTTTGGCGCTGTTGCAGCCTGACAGCAGTGCCCAGCTTGTGGCGCCACTGCTGGCTTACAACACGCACAGGTTTGTTCAGAAAGGCCTCCTCACCGATGCCCGCGAGGTTTGCGCGGAGATGAAGCTGCCGGCGAACACTACGTGCTACCTGATCCCCTATACCAAGAAAAAGGCCTGCTTCGGCACGTATCAGCTTTCCGTTTACCCGCAAGATAGCCCTGTCAACCTCACTACACTTCGCCCAATCGCCGAAACGCATAACTGCATGACAAGGGAGGTGGTTGTGCAGCCCGGAAGCGGCGCCAGCGTCCGTGTGGACGTGTTGGTGAGCGAGCCGTGTGATGTGCACGCGTTGCTCCACCAGAACAAGGTGACGGATCCGACAACGGTGAAGCGCGGCGACCATTTAGCCGAGGATGAGATATTTATGGCCGCCTACGACAGCAGCAGAGTTCTCGTCTGCGCCTCCGGGGACGCGTCGAACGCGCGCGAGCACGCTATCGCGTTCCAGGCGACGAAGGCCGGGCGCTACACCTTTGTGATTGGCTGCCCCTCCAGGCCCGTCTCTGGAGACGCACCGTGCACATTAACCATCTACACGCCAAAGTTCACGCACGCGCGGTTTGCCTCAGTGCAGGAGCCGCAGCGTGCCAACGTCCTGCCGCGCGTTCAGTCTGCCAAAGCTGCCAGCACTTCCGCAAGTGCTCGCCTGGGCTCGCGGCAACTCCAGGGGCCGCAGCGCTACGCCTCCACCCCTAACGTTGCCGCGCATACACCGCGTGTGAACGGGCGCGGTGGTGAGTACTCGTAGTAGCTGTCGTCGCCGGCATGCGAAAGAGATGAGTGTGGGCAGCCGCGGCGCCGAGGCGAAAAGCAATTCGAACTCACCCACCGCGCCTTCGCATCACCTCCGAGTTTGTTTCCTCTTTTGTGTCTTCGCTTTCGGTGTGCCTCTCTGCGTTGTTCCCCCCTTCGCTTCGCTCACGCTGTTGAGGTGTGCGCATGTGTGCGTCAGGCTGTTGTCTGTGTGGCGTTATATTTGTGTACCCCTTGGCATGCAAGGTGACTTCAGTGGCTTGTTCAGCAGCGCAAGTAAGCGAAGAGCGAAATGGTCAGAGAGGAGCGCAGCGTTGGCCAGCAGCGCGTTTCTGCTCTTCTTCCATCGCACGGCACAGGCTTCTCGCCTCTTACTCTATGGCTTCCTCCTGGGGTCTCTTCCTCCCATTCTGTAGTACCCAACAGCATCCGCGACTCATCCCTTCCCCGAGAAAAGGCCACCTGTAATGCGCTGATGCGTTGCAGTTCTGCTCTTTCCCTCTTTTTCCCTTCTTGTGTGCGTGTCGATGGGTGACGTAAACTTCTTCGCTTCGTGCGCTGTTAGTCGTACTGTGTCGGCTGCACGCTTGCTCCCATCATTTTTTCCCAATGCTCTCTCGTGTCTCCTGTCCCCCCCCACCCTATTCGACTCCTCCACCTCACAAGACCAGAGGAGCACGGCGCGCGCGCCGTCAGCACCGCCCGCAGCAGCGAACGCGTATCTGCGGCCTCCCCCATTTCGGTTTGTCTTTGCCGTTGTTTGATGCATTTCCCCGAGCTGTTCATGATGAACTTCTGTACCGCATCTCTCGCGTGTTCTCGTCCAATGGCGGACGTCTTTTCCTGTTCACCTCGCTCATTGCCTGTGACATGTTTTTCTCTTATTCCTTTGGCAGGGCCTCTACCGTCTTTGATGTGTGCGTATAGTGTATATGTGCGTGCGTGTGAGAGAGTGGATGAGTTGGTGTGCCCCCACTGAGGGCTTTCTCCGGTCGTTCATGAGTGTTGTCGACTGCGCTGCAGGTCGCCTTCCTCTCTTTTTTCTTGGCACTTCTCCGCATCACCCTTCCGCGCACAAGCGTTGACGTTTATTTTTTTTTTTGGCGGTCTCTTTCTTGACGCAGAAACAAGCAAGCGAAAGCAAATCTTTGTCGGGTTGGAGCCCCATCGCCATTTTTTTCTCTTCTATGTCTCTGCTGCATTGCCCCCATCTGCACATGGTGGAGTCGGCCCTCCGGCCTCTGTCAGCGATTCTGCGTAGCGCATGCCTCCCCTTTGCCTTCCCAAGGGCTCATATATTCATAGATTGCCGTGCGTGTGGGTGCTTGTGTTTATGTATATTTCACTTCCTTGATCGCACTTTACCGGGCCGAAAGGGGGTACGGTGCGCCTCCTTCTCAGTGTCAGTGACTGTTACTGCAGGGGACACAAAGCACGTTGCGGCGCGGGGCTCTAAGGGGAGCTCTGCCTCCGCGTGCCAGTCGGCTACGCGAGGTGCGCACCTCGAGCAGCGCGGAAAGCAAAGGCATGCAAGGAAAAACAAGGTAAGCGAGGCGACTGACTGCACCGTCGCTCAAGTCAGATGGCGGCTCAGGCACATGGAAAGGGGAGACGGATGCGACCCAGTCACGTGGGGCGGGTCAAGTTTGCGGTGTGCCTTTGGGGGAGGGCACGCCATCAAGCACAGCGTCCCCGTTTCCCGTCGCGCATGTTTGCTCAGCGGGCCCTTCCACCTCTCCCCAACTGTTGGAGGGGGCGGTGGAGTAATTGCTGGGCAAGTCTCAGTGGGTGCATTTCCATGCAGGAGGTGGCCTGACTCCCCTTTTTTTGTTTGTACTTCGGGTGAGGTGATATTAATTTGGCGACAGCATTCTGTGTGTGTGTGTGATGATTTCATGATAGCGGACAGACACGATGTAGGGAAGTTGCAGCGAAACAAACGAACCCCACACAGCAAACATATTTTGCGGACAAGCGCGTCAATGAATCTCTGGGGGCTGCACGCCATATGATCGTCTTCAAGTCGGCCCCCCTCCCCGCGCTCGCGTCTGGGGGGAATGCGAGAAGGCGGGGAGGTGAAGGAAAAGCTCTTTTTTTTGTTCATCCGCCGGTGCTGCTCTGTGAAAGCGAGGTGGCCTCCTGCCCCCTCTTCTCTCTCCTCCTTTCTCTTCGTGCCCAGTAGGGGCCGTCGGAGTGGGTAGCAGAATGCGCACGGCGCTCCGACTTCCTCCTTCACAGCCATGATGTGCTCTGAAGACACACGTACACTCAACCCCTCCCCCCTCCGTCTCCCCTCCGATTGGTGCCTCGGCGGCATCACCGCCGTACTCTCTCTCCATTCCTCTGCGACCCGCAGTCGACTTCCTCCGTTACCCTTCGCCGTCTCGCCTTCACCTTTGCGCGTGCGTGCGTCCGTCCGTGGCGTATCATTGGATTCGAACAACAGAACACCCGCAGAAATTACATCTCCCCACTCGCCCCCCCTCTCACACCCGGAATCTGCTTCCCGCTGCTTCTGCGTCGTACGGCACCTTCGCACATACCGTCCCCGCGCCTCACGCCCCCCTCTCCCCTCTTTCTCCCTCCCCACGCACGCACATCACCGAAACGGGGGGTTATTTTGCCGGTAACGAGACGCGCCGGATACGATACAGTGCGCACCGTCCGACAGTGAAGAAGAGCCGTGCAGGAGGGAGAAGGACGACGACAAGAGGGGCCTAAAACGGTGTACCGCAAAGTGTGGTGCCATCTGTATTTTTTTCCCTTTCGTTTTCCCCTGTGGTTTGCCGACTCCCGAACGTTCTCCCCAGCGTCCGTGTTGCCAGCATTCCACCCCCCTCCCTCCCTCTGCATTCATATCCGCCACTTCGAGATCTGCGCAGCGGATACCCATCAAGACACATCGCTTTCCTCTCGGCCACACATTGCCTCACTCCCCCCCGAGCCGTCCCTCTTCGCTGGACTGTTTTCCTCACCCATTCTTGTTCCACGGCACACCGCTGATTTCGTCGTTGCTACTCAGCAGGGCGTGTGCTTCCGCTCATAGTCTATCCCTTTTGGCTTGTGTGTCGCTGTGGACTGTCTCCGTGGCCGCTCACGCGCGCGCGCCTCTGCGTGCGCCGGTCACAGCCTCGTCTCTTCAAAGAGGGCCACAGTTGCCTCCCCACAACTGTGCCGTCTGTCTCTCTTTTTCTTCTACGTCGACGAGACACATTTTTCTTTTTGCCTACCGCACCGTTTGCCCTTCCTCTCCTGACTTCATCTCTTTCCTTTAGCTCTGTCGCGTGTGCTTTTTTTTTTGGCTGGCGGCCCGTTGCTTTGCTCAGCTGCGTCCCTGTTGTCCTTATCTACGAAAGGACATATACACGGCGCGCACAGAGACGTAGAAAGAGGGGGGACGCTTTACACCTTCTTTTATTATTTGCTGTTGGTGCATATTGTTGTGTTGGGCTTCACTAGCACAATCATCAACACTGGCGCGTACTGCCCCTTCCCTACGGCGGCTCCGCGCCCCCTCCTCCCCTCCCCTCCACACATACATTTTTTTTGCTTCGTTTAGCTGTTTCTGTTTACTCCCCTCACTCTCTTTTCCCCTCAGAGATTTCTCCTCTCTTTTGTCGTTGTTTTATGAGCTTCTGCCGTTGGCTTCGCCTTCCATTTCTGCACCGTTGCGCTGCCCCTTCCCCCTCTCGTCTTCTTCACTCACGCTGTCGTCTTGAATTGCTGCCGCACACTCTGAGTCTCGCCTCCGTTCGCTAGGCAACTTCGCAGATAAGCAGTGACCGATTTCCGCTTGCCGTTTCTTCTCGTGCACGCTTCACAACCATCTTTTTCTTTTTCGCGGCCATCTCCGCCCTCCTCGACAAGCGCGCTCCTTAGTTTCTCGCACCTGACGGCGCCATGTCCGTCAAGGAAGTTCATGACAGCAACAAGCTGTTCTCCGACGCTGTTTTCGATCGCGACAACGCACACATCGCCAGCCAATGGCAGCGTATTACGGAGGTGTATCCTGGCGGTGTGAACCAGCCGCTGCTGCCGGAGACGTTCTCGCGAGACCAGTTTGGCCAGGGTAACCACTACGAATGCTTCATGATCTCTGCCCTTGCGACTCTCGTGCGCTTCCCCGATGTGATCCGGAACTGCTTTGTGACAAGGAAGGTGCGCCAGGACGGCCGCTACACGTTTCAGTTTTTTCGCGGCAAGGAGTGGGTCAAAGTCGAGATCGACGACCGTATAGCGATGGAGGAAGGCGAGGTGCTCTATGTACGTTCCCCCACCGAGCACTGGTGGCCGCTGCTGCTGGAGAAGGCGTACGCCAAGTTCTACACCGCCTACGACCACCTTGAGGGCTGTACGCTTCAGGAGACCTTCCACGACCTGACGGGCAACCCAGTGCTGAACATCCCTATGGACGCGAAGTTGGCCAAGGCGGCCGGTGCTGACGTGACGGAGGGCTTTTATTGGCTGGACTTGGCGCAGCGCATCCAGTCTGGACAGTTCGTCGCTTCCGTCCTCACCAAAGACATCGAGCTGGAGACCATGGGTCTGCAGCGTGAGCAGCAGTACGGCGTGCTTAAGATTTTCTCGCTGACTGGCACGTCATCCATCAACGACATCGTAATTCACTTACACAACCCCTTCGAGGACGAGGAATACCTCTACAAGGGGCCGCTGAACTCGAAGGATACAACGTGGGATGCGAAGCAGCGCGCCAAATACGGCGTGGATGATGAGCGCTCCATCTTCCTACCGCTGAACACCTTTCTGAAGATAATGAATTCTGTGCAGCTGTGCTACATGAGCCCCGTAGAAGTGGATGCGACGTACTTCCACGACGAGTGGAAGGGCGAGTCTGCCGGCGGCAATCCGACGAGTGTGTCGTGGCGGAAGAATCCTCTGTACTTCCTACGCAACAGCGGCAGTGCGCCCCTTGAGATTGTGGTTGTGATTAAGCAGGAGGACCAGCGTCGCTTCACCTCCCCCGATGAAATGACCAAATACCTTCAGTGCGGCATGGTCTTGATCAACTACTGCTACGCCAACCCGATCCCGACGTTCTGGGTCACCGGCAACAACCACAAACCGATTCACAAGAGCCTCTTCCTCAACTCGCGTGAGGTGGCGAACACGATGACGGTTCCTCCGAACTCGTTGTGCTACCTCGTCCCCTCCTGCATGCACAAGGGCGCTGATGGGCCCTTCGACATTGCACTGTACCGAATGAAAGATGTGGACTACAGTGACTTGACCATCAAGAGGTTGGCCATCCCCGGCATGAACTGGGCGAATGCCGCCTCCAAGAACGTGGAGCTGAGGCAGAAAGAGAAGGACCGCGTCGACTTCTACGTGGATGAGGGGACGGACATCCACATCCTCATGCACCAAACAAAGCCCTACATCAGCAAATCCGGCGGCGACGCCATGACGGAGGACTACATGGGCATGTATCTCTACGACGACACGGATCGCAAGGTCGCCGGCGTGCACGCCGCCACGAACTTCCGCGAAATTAGCATCATTCATCGCCTTCCCCGCAGTGGCCGGTATGCCATCTCCATCACGTGCCCGCGTGCGAAGGGCGAGGTACCGGCGTACATCACGATCGTTGGCTCGCACGCTTCGAACGTGCGCATCGTCGACCCTCCAGAGGACGCCACGATGTTCGACGATGAGGACATCATCGACGAGGGCGAAGACGCCGCTGCGGTGGCGAACCCGATCGACTACAACCCGTTCGTCTTCGATGTCGTGCGCCACAGCGAGCACGGCGAGAGCGACTCTCCGTTTGAGGACAAGCGCTTCTACATGGACAACCGCGGCGCAACCAATGAGCCGTGGGTGCACATCGGCGACCTTTACCCTGAAGGCAAGACGCAGCCGCTTCTGCCGAGGGAGCTGAGCCGCGAGCAGTTTGGACAGGGCGACCACTACGACTGCAGCACGCTGACGGCGTTTGCGGCGCTGCTGGAGCGCCACCCTGAGGTCATCCGCAACTGCTTCATCTCGAAGAACCCGCGCAAGGATGGCCGCTACACGTTCCAGTTCCACCGCTACGGGCAGTGGGTGAAGGTGGAGATCGATGACCGCATTCCGATGGTGAAGGGCGACACGGTGTTTTGCCGCTCGCCGACGCACCACTGGTGGCCGCTGCTGCTGGAGAAGGCGTACGCGAAGTTCTACACGCTTTACCAAAACCTGGAGGACATTTCGCAGGGTGAGGTCTTTCACGACCTCACTGGGCGACCTGTGATCTTTATTCCGATGGAAGTGGACAAAGCGAAGGCGATCAACTACGAAATAAAGAGTGCGGACTTCTGGCGCGATTTGAGCAGAGAGCTCGATGAGACCGCAGTTGCCGCGTTGGCGCTAGGAGAGCAGGCGGAGGCATACGGTCTGCACCACGAGGGCAGCTATGCAGTGCTGGGCTTCGTAGAGACACGTAATGCCATCGACCTCACCCCGGCCGATGTGCTTGTGAAGATGTACAACCCCTATGAGGATGCGCCGTACTCGGGCCCGATGCACAAAGACGACTCGAATTGGACGTCGGAGATGCGCTCAATCTGCAACCCGGCGCAGCACAGCGTCTTCTACATTCCGGCCAACATCTTTCTCGAAGTGTTCGCGAACTTGCAGCAGGTCTACATCAAAGGCCCGCTGGATCCCTGCTACAACTTCAACAGCGAGTGGGGTGACACCACTAACGGCGGAAATGCCTCGCTCGTGACGTGGCGTGAGAACCCGCTCTACGTGGTGCGCAACAAGACGGAAGACCCGGTGCAGATCGTCGGCATGATTCGGCAGCCGGATCAGCGGCATCTGCTGCATCGTCAGACAAATTATGAGGTGAACTATATTCAATGCGCGCTCGTCGTGGCAGAAAGCGTCAGTGCCGAGCGCATCCCAACATATCTGGTGACCGGCAACAACCATCGCCGTCTGCGCTCTGGCCTTTATCTGCAGAACCGCGAGGTGGCGGATGTGATGACGATCCCAGCCGACTCGCTGTGCTACATCGTGCCCACCGCTATGCATCGCGACAAGGGCAAGTTCATCTTCTCCTACTGGTTCCTGCGCGATAGCGACAGGAGTAAAGTGGACATCACACGTCTCAACACGGACGTAGCCCGCCAGCTGCCGGCCATTGCACACGTGTGCCTGGCCAACAAAGGCCATGCGCGCGTGGACATCCTCGTGGATGTGCCGACCGACCTCCACATCCTGCTCAAGCAGGAGAAGCCGTTCAAACACCCGAGCGGCGGTGATGCCATTGCGCAAGATTTTCTTTCGATGTATCTCTACGACTCGAACGACAAGCGTATCAGCCCGAGCACGCAGGCGACCAACAATCGCGAAATTAGCCTCGTACAGCATGTGAGCCGACCGGGTCGCTACGCCATTGGCGTGAACTGTACTGCAGGCACCGGAGATGTGCCGTGCAAGGTGGAGGTGGTCGCACAGGAGCGCGCGCACGTGCGCATCACCGAGGCCCCTGAGAATGCGCGCGAGCTGGGAGAGCTGGACCTCTCTTTTCTTTTCCCCGAGCCAGAGGGAGTGCCGCTGGCGGACCTCCTCCTTGACGAAGATCCAACGTTTCAGGAGCAGCTGGACGCGCTGAAGCGGCTGCATCACAAGCCGCACCGGAATGAGGACGAGATACTTGCGCTGGAGCGCAAGATGAACGATCGCGCGCATGAGCTGGCAAGGGCCTTGCTGGGCAAGGACAGACCAAAGTACCTGAGTGGGCTCGACTTGGAGAAGCTGGCGCCACTGCTGGAGGATGACCTCGACTACATGAATGCTGAGCGAGAGCGTCACAATCTCAAGAAGGACCCACGCAATGCTGGCAAGGTCCGCGAGATTGAGGAAGAGCTACGGGAGCGCGCTACAAACCTGGCCGATACGTCGGCCGGCATCAGCTTGGGCTTCATGGACCCCGAGTACGAAGGCATCCCACTGGACGACATTGAGCTGCTGAATGATCCCATCTTCGAGGAAATGGCGCACGCACGCGCTGGCCTGCTGAGCGACCCTGCTGCCAACGCGCGTAGGATTAACGACATGGAGGACATGATGCACGACCGTGCTACGAAGCTGGCGAAGGACATGCACAAAAGGGAGCGAGCATACCTCGACCCCGAGCCGGAGGGTGTCCCACTGGATTTGCTGCCCCTGAACGAGGACGCCGTGTTCAGCCAATGGGAGGATGAGCTGCGCGATCTGCACCGGAAGCCGAAGCGCGACGCAAAGGGAATAAAGGACTTACAGAAAAAGCTGACCGACCGCGCGCATGAGCTGGCGGCGGGGCTGAAGAGCGTCGAGCGTGAGCTGTTCTTAGACCCTGTGCCGCTTGGCATTCCAGTGACCGATCTCCCGCTTGAGGCTGACCGGGAATTTCATATGAAGGAAATCGAGCGCCTGCAACTGCGCAAGGAAGACCCTCTGGGCAGGCGCGACGACATCAAGGCGCTCGAAGACGCACTGAATAACCGAGCACGCGAGCTCGCCAAGGACCAGCACGCGAATCAGCGTGCTTTTTTGGACCAAGACCCATACGGTGTGCCGCTGGAGAAGCTGTGCTTAGACTACAACGACGATTTTCTGGAGAAAGAGAGGGAGCTGTGCGCGCTGCTAAAGGACCCGCGGCGCAACGCCAAAGCAATCGCCGACCTGAAGGGCGAGATGCGTAACGTGGTAGATGCGCTGGCGGCCGCAGAGGCGGCTCGCGACCGCAGCTTCCTTGACTCCGAAGTCGAAGGCCGCCTCCTGCAGAGCATCCCGCTGCTCGAGAACCCGAAGTTCAAGGAACTCGACACGAAGCGCCGCCGTCTGCTGTACCGTGGCGGCGACATGAGCAAGGTGACGGACATGGAGGACCACATGAATGACATTGCGATAGAGATGGCGCACGACTTGAACGTCGCCGAGAGACTGGACTACATGGATACCGCGTACAAGGGCATCCCGATGGAGGACCTGCCGTTGGACGAGGATCAGCTGTTTCATTCCTTGGAGGTGAAGCGTCAGCAGCTAAAGCAGGACCCGCGCCGAAACGCGCGCGGCATTACGGACACGGAGCAGGAGCTCAACGACCGCGCGATGGAGCTGGCGACGGAAAAGCTGAGGGGCGACCGAAACTACCTCGATCCTGAGCCAGAGGGTGTGCCGCTGCGCCTGATTCCGCTGGACACCGACCTGGTCTTCACCGAGATGGAGGCGCAGCGCTCCAAGCTGAAGAAGGATCAACGCCGCAATGCGAGGGCGATCGGCGATGTTGAGGACAAACTCAACGACCGCGCGCACGAGCTTGCCAAGGCGGTGAAGGAGAGAGAGCGGCCCAAGTTCTTGGACGCCAGGTTTAGTGGTATCCCGTACACGGAGCTCCAGCTGGACACGGACCAGCCGTTCCGCGATATGGAGGTGCAGCGGCTGCTGCTCAAAGAGCAGCCGCATAAAAACGCCACGGCGATCCAGGATCTCGAGGAGGCGCTGAACGACCGTGCCGCTGAGCTTGCGAAGGATAAGCTGGTCAAGGAGCGGGCCTTTCTCGACCCGTGCCCTCTCGGCATCCCGCTGGATGATCTGCCGCTCGACTGCACACCGGCTTTCTTGGCTAAGGAGGAGCGCCTCCGGGCCCTGAATAGGGATCCGTACAAGAATGCGGCAGCGATCAAGGCGCTCCAGGGTGAAATGAGCGACATGGTGAACGCGTTGGCGGCCGAGGAGCTGGCCAAGATGCGTGGTTTCCTCGACCCCGAGCCGGAGGGCCGCCTGATCGAGAGCCTGCTGCTGAACGATGACCCGCAGTTCAACAAGTTGGAGGCGAAGTACCGCGAGCTGAAACGAAACCCGAAGGCCAACCCGCAGGACGTGGCGGACTGCGAAGAGCTCTTGAACGACCGTGCGCACGAACTAGCCAAGGAGATGAACCGCAAGGAGCGTCCCAGCTTCATGAATCTGTCGCCGAAGGGTGTGCCGCTCGAGCAGCTGCCGCTCGATACGGACGAGGAGTTCAGCAACCTGGAAGCGCAGCGTGCACGCTTAATGCGGCAGCCAGCGAAGAACAAGAAAGCTGTCGGCGATATTGAAGACGCCCTCAACCTGCGCGCCGAGGAGCTGGCGCAGGAGAAGATTCAGGCTGACCGCGCCTTCATGGATGAGGCGCCGCAGAACATCCCGCTCAAGTACATCCCGCTCGACAAAGATAAGGAATTCGGCAAAATGGAGGCGCAGCGCATGACACTCCGCTCGCAGAACCAAAGCGCACGCGCGCCGAACCCGAAGGTGCGTGAGCTGGAGGACGCGATGAACAAGCACGCGAACGAGATGGCGAAGGCGTTGAAGCAGCAGGTACGCGCGAGCGTGTTGCCGCCGCGCGTTGGCGGCATCGCGCGCGACGCGCTGCAGCTGGACGACGATGTGCCGTTCACAGACTTGGAGGTGGCGCACATTGCGGCGAACGGCGACGGCGATCTTGACAAAGGCCGCGACCTCGGCGACGCCATGCAGAAGCGTGCCATCGACGTGGCGGCGAAGCTGCGCGGGGAGGAGCGTGCCAACCTCGGCAACCCGCTTGGTTTCTCGCCGGAGGATCTGCCGCTGGAAAGGAGCTCAGAGTACCTGCAGAAGGAGGCCGCACTGGTAGAGATGCGGGCAGGCCCGAAGAAGAACCTGCAGGCCATTAAAGACGCGGAGGAAGCCCTCTATGCCTTGGCGATGGAAATGGCAAAGGAGAAGGCGGCGGAGGAGCGGGAGGACTACATCGACCTGGAGCCGGAGGGCCGCAGGCTGGACGATCTCGGCCTCGACGACGATCCGACGTTTGTAGGCATGGAGGAACAGTACCGTATGTCCAAGAAAGACCCGTACGCTGACCAGGATCGGCTGCGCGACCTGGAGCAGATGATGAACGACCGCGCACACGTCCTAGCCAAGATCAGGAACGCCAAGGATCGCGGGGCATACCTGAACAGCGCGCCGCGCAATGTGCCGGTTGCGGAGCTGCCGCTCGACACAGATGAGGAGTTTGGGCGACTGGAGGCGCAGCGGGCAAAGCTGTGCCAGAACCCAGTGCGTAACGCGCAAGCCATTCGAGATACTGAAGATGCCCTGAACGACCGCGCTGACGTGCTGGCCGCCGAAGCACTGAAGAACGACCGCATCTTCTTGGAAGCAGAACCAGAGGGCGTGTCGCAGCGCCAGCTGCCACTGGACCAAGACCCGACCTTCCGCACCCTCGAGATGAAACGGGCGGCTTTGAAGAGCGCCCCTTTCAAAGACGAGCGCGCCCTTCGCGCGGTGGAGGAGCAGATGAACGAGCAGCTGCGCGTCATGGCGAGGGAGGTGAAGATGGATGCGCGGCGCGACATGGAGCCGGACCTGCTTGGCATCCCTTTGGAAGACCTCAACCCCTACCTGGACGAGGACCCGCACTTTCACGAGCTGGAGGACATGTACCGCGACGCGAAGCACAACCCTACCAAAGCGAAGAAGGCGTCGCAGCTGCTCTCCCAGATGAATGAGCGGGCGCGGGAGATTGCGCAGACGGTGCATGACGTGGAGCGACACTCGCTGAAGCAAGACCCGAATGGCATTCCCATCGAGACGCTGCCGCTGAATGAGGACCCCGTCTTTAACGCTCTCGAAAACGAGGCTCGCGCGCTGCGCAAGGCGTTGTGCGGCGGAAAGAAGGGTGCCGACAAGCTCGCCGATATCGTCGATCGCTTGAACGCGCGCGCCGAGGAGCTGGCAAACGCGGCCCGCAAGCATTACGTGGATGCCGCGCCGGAGGGTGTGCCGATGGAACTCCTCAGACTCGGCGATGAGCAAACTTTCTTGGAGTCCGAGGGGGAGCTGCGGAGGCTCGAGAAGAATCCCGTGGCAAATCGCCAGGGCATCAAGGACCTTAAGGAGCAGCTCAATTTCATGGCTCACGAGACGGCGAAGCGACTGCTGCAGGGTGACCGTGGCTACCTCGACCAGAAGCCAGAGGGGGTGGACCTCTGCCACGTCCCGTTAGACTCAGACCCCGAGTTTCGCGAGCTGGAGACGCGGCGAGCGAAGCTCAAGTCCGAGGACCCGCGCGTCCACCAGAGGGCGATCGCCATCCTCGAGGATCAGCTGAACGACCGTGCCCACGCGCTGGCGAAGGAGGTGAAAGAGGCCGAAGTGCGCGCTCTCGAACCAGATCCGCACGGCATTCCGTACGCAGTGATTGTGCCGCACAACGACGAGGAGTTCAACGAGTTGGCCAGGCACCTGCGCGACCTGAAAACGGACCCGAAGCGCAACGCGGCAGCCATCAAGGAAATGAGGGATCGCATGAACGATCGTGGCGCTGAGCTGGCGGAGGCACTGCTGAAGCACGATCGCTCCTACCTGGAAGAGCAGCCGGCTGGTGTGCCGCTCAAGTACCTTCCGCTGGACACCGACTCGCAGTTCAACCGAATGGAGGTGGAGCGTGCGAAGCTGAAGGTCCGTGACCCCATAAAGAACTCGAAGAGGATCATCGAGCTTGAGGATCAGCTGAACGCACGCGCCGAACAGCTCGCAGAGGCCCAAAAGGAGGAGGACCTGCGCGGGCTCGACCCCACGCCGGAGGGCATCCCGCTCTCCGTTGTCGATCCGCACTCCGATGCAGCGTTTGCCGCACGTCTGCCGCAGCTGCGCGACGCGAAGGCCGATCCACGGATGCAGCGGGAACAGCTGCAGCAGTTGGTGGACGCAATGAATGACCGCGCTCACGTACTGGCTGGCGAGATGCTGCGCGGCGACCGCCCTACCTACCTCGAGGAAGCGCCGAGGGGGGTTCCCCTCCATCTGCTCCCGCTGGATACGGATCTGCAGTTCCACGACATGGAAGTCCAGCGCGCCGTACTCAAGGCACAGGACTCGCGCCGGAATGCGGCGAAGATCCAGGATATGGAGGATCGCCTGCGGGAGCGCGCCAATGAGCTGGCGGAGCAGCAGCGCGCCAGGGACCTGCAGAATCTCGATCAGGCGCCGGAGGGACTGCCCATCGCTCTCGTTAACCCCCATGATGACCCGGCGTTTGCGAAGATGGTGAACCAACACCGGCATCTCGCGGTGGACTCGCACAAAAATGCGGAGCAGCTGGCGAAGCTGGAGGAGAAGATGAACGACCGCGCTCACGAGCTTGCCGTGGAGATGCTTGGACGAGACAGCTCGTTCTTGGACCCTGCGCCGCGGGGCGTCTCGCTCGCCGATCTGCCTCTCAGTACAGATCCGGAGTTCCGCAGGCTGGAGGTGGAGCGGGCCAAGTTGAAGGCTCAGGATCCGCGCCGTAACGCTGCCAAGATCAGAGACATGGAGGCGCAGATCAACAACCGTGCACACGAACTGGCCCTTGAGCAGCTTGCCGAGGATCTTCGCGGTGTCGACCAAGCCCCGCGTGATATTCCAGTGGAGCTGCTGAATCCGCACGCGGACTCCGAGTTTGCTGAGGCGGCAAGGCAGCTTCGAAAGCTGAAGAAGAGCCCCACTGCCGGCCCGACGGCTCTTCAGTCGGTGTTGAGCAAAATGAATGACCGCCTGCAAGCGATGGCGGACGAGGCGATGGACCGCGGCTACCTTGATCCTCAGCCGGAGGGTGTGCCGCTGAGCGACTTGTCTCTCAGCAACGATACTGAGTTTCACAGCATGGAAGTGGAGCGCGCTAGGCTGAAGCTGAGGGATGCGAAGCGCAACGCACGCGCCATCAGAGATCTCGAGCAGCGGCTCAACGACCACGCGCATGATCTGGCGAAGAGGCAGCTGAGGGACGATCTTGCTGGCTGCGACCCCGCGCCGCAGGGAATCCCGCTGGCGCTGCTGAAGCCGACGGAGGACCCGACGATTGCCGTTATGATCCCGCAGCTGCGCGCATTGAAGAAGCACCCGGTGCGGAACGCAGAGGCGATCCAGGTCTTGGAGAAGCAGATGAACAGCCGCGCCTACGAGCTGGCGGATGAGCTTCTGGAGCGTGACCGCGGCTACCTCCAGCCAAAGCCAGAAGGCGTTGCATTGGAGTACCTGGCGCTCGATAAAGACTCTGAGTTCACCGAGATGGAGGTGGAGCGCGCAAAGCTCAAGGCACAGGACTCGCGGCGTAACCAGCGCCGCATCGCTGACCTCGAGGACAGGCTCAACGATCGCGCGGCAGAGCTGGCGGCGGCGAAGAAGGCGGAGGAGCTGGCACACTTCCAGCCCCAATACAACGGGATTGGGACCGTGGCCATGAGGCCACATGACGACCCTGAGTTTGCCGCTCTTGTGGACCAGCTGCGGATGCTGGAAAAGGCCGGTTTGGGCACCTCGTCCGAGGCGCAGAAGGTGCTGCGAGAGATGGATACCCGCCTGGAGGAGCTGGCAAAGGAGAAGGTGGAGGGCGACCTCTGGTTCCTGGACAAGGAGCCGGAGGGGATTCCGCTGGAGGACGTGGCGACGGAGTCAGACCCTACTTTCCAGCAGCTGCGGCAGGAGCGCGCCAACCTCAAGGCAACGGACCCGCGCAAGAACGCAGAAAGGATCAAGGGCCTGGAGGACCTGATGGGCATCCGCGCGCACGAGCTGGCCAAGGGCATGAAGAAAAGCGATTTTGACGGTATCGACTCGAATCCTCTGGGAATCCCTCTGGAGCTGTTGCAGCCTCGCGAGGACCCGCAAGTGGCAAAGTTTCTACCTGAGGTGCGCCGCGCCAAGAAGAGCTTGCGTGATACTCAGAAGGCGCAGAATCTGCTAAAGGAGCTGGAGAACCGCATCTACGAGCTGGCCCAAAGTGCTCTGACTGGCGAGCGTCCGACCTACCTCGATCCGAACCCGGAGGGGGTTCCGCTGTCGGACCTGCCGCTCGACACAGACGGCATCTACAATGGCCTCGAGGTCGAGCGCGCCAAGCTGGTGCTCAAGGACCCGGTAAAGAACGCGAAGCAGGTTGAGGAGCTCGAGGATCGCCTGAACGAGCGCGCGCACGAGCTGGCGCAGCAGATCCTGAAAGACGACCTGAGGAACGTGGAGCCGAGACCTCAGGGCATACCCATTGAGGCGGTGAAGCCGCACAACAACCCAGACTTTCATGAGCTGGCCACGCGCGGGCGTGAGCTTCGCAAGGACCCACGCCGCAACGCAGACAAGCTCGCCGCCGTCAGGGAGCAGATGAACGAGTTGGTGAACCGGATGGCAGCGGAAATGCTCGGCAACGACCGTGAATACCTCGACCCTGAACCAGAGGGGGTGCCTCTGGAGGTGGTGCCCCTCGACGAAGACCCGGAGTTCCATGATATGGAGGTGCAGCGTGCAGTGATGCTCGCGCAGGACCCGGTGAGGAACAAGCAGGCGATCGCAGACCTCGAGGAGCGGCTTAACGAGTGCGCGCACGAGCTAGCCGAGGCGCAGAAGCGAGAGGATCTGCATGGCCTGAGCAGCTCCCCGCTCGGCGTACCTGTGTCGCTGCTGAGTCCTCATGAGGACCGGCAATTCGCAGCGAAGCTGCCGGAGCTGCGCGCACTAAAGAAGGAGAGCTCTCAACGCAGCCTGTCGCGGCTGAATGATACGCTGGCGGGGCTGGACGAAATCCTGGAGGAGCTCGCCGCCGACTACTTGGATGGGGATCGCGCCCAGTATCTTGAGCCCTTTCCAGAGGGTATCCCGATGGCGGCTCTTCCGCTGTACACAGATCCAGAGTTCCGTCAGCTGGAGGCGGAGCGCTTAGACCTGATCAGCAAGAACCCCAAGGCCAATAAGGACGCCATCCGGGACCTGGAGTCGGCGCTGAACGAGCGCGTCCATGAGCTGGCGCGGGAGCATCGGAAGAACGATCGTGACTACCTCGACCCTGAGCCGCTCGGCATTCCGATCGACGTGCTGCCGCTAGACACGGACCGCCAGTTCAGCGATCTGGAGGCGAAGCGTGCGACGCTGAAGACGAAGGACCCGATCAAGAACGCCGCCGTGATTCACGACCTGGAGGATCAGCTGAGCGACCGCGCGATCCAGCTTGCGGAGGAGCAGATCACCGAGGATCTGCGGGCGGTGGATCCAATACCAGAGGACATTCCAGTGCGGATGCTGAAGCCGCACGAGGATCCGGAGTTCGTGCGGATGGTGAACGCGCTGCGCTTCCTCAAAGCGGACCCGGCGGCGGACCCAAAGAAGGTATCAGACCTGGAGCAAGACATGAACGACCGGGTGCACGAGCTGGCCGAAGACGCGCTTGCTGGCGACCGTCCGACGTACCTCGACCTCAAGCCAGAGGGCATCGCGGTGGAGTCGCTGCCGCTTGACTCCGACCCGCTCTACCACCGGCTGGAAGCTGAACGCGCGAAGCTTGTTCTGCAGGACCCCAAGAAGAACCAAACAAAGATTGCCGACCTGGAGAGTCGCCTGAACGACCGTGCACATGAGCTGGCAAAGGAGCAGCGCGCGCGCGACTTGGAGGACTTGGACGCGGCACCGCGCGGCATCCCAGTAGAGCTGCTGCAGCCACACGACGACGAAACCTTCGCAGCCCTTGCCGCGCAACGGCGTGAGGCAAACAGTGCTTTGAGGAATTCGCGTGACATGGGTGGCGCCAGCGAAGACCCGATACGCGACCTGCTCAACAACCGCCTCGATGAGTTGGCGAAGGAGATGCTGGAGAGCGACCGCGGCTACCTCGACCCCGATCCGGAGGGCGTGCCGCTACGTGTGCTGCCGCTTAACGAGGACCCCGATTTTCACGAGATGGAGGTGCGGCGCGCGGCGCTGAAGGCGACGAACCCCAAGAAAAACGCGGCGGCCATCAAAGACGTGGAGGATAAGCTGAACGACCGCGCCCACGAACTGGCGAAGGATGCCTTGAGCGGTGACCGCGGCTACCTCGCCCCTGAGCCAAAAGGTGTTCGGCTGGCGGATCTGCAGCTCGACAAAGACCTGCGGTTCCACCAAATGGAGGTGGAACGGGCGAAGCTGAAGGCGCAGGACCTGAAAAAGAATGCCGACAGGATCAAGGATCTGGAGGACAAACTGAACGACCGTGCTGAGGAGTTGGCCGAGGCACAGAAGAAAGAGGATCTCTGCAACCTGGACAGCAAGCCGCGAGGCATTCCGCTGGAGTCGCTCAACCCGCACAACGATGCAGAGTTCGCCTCGCACCTGCCGGAGTTGCGCCGGCTGAAGAACGAGCAGCCGAACCACCCAAAACTCAAAGACCTCCAGGCGAAGCTGGACAACCGTGCCAATGAGTTGGCCAAGGCTCAGGTGGACCGCGACCGCGCCTTCTTAGACCCTGAGCCGGAGGGTATCCCGCTGGCCCAGCTGCCGCTGGACAGTGACCGGCCCTTCACGGACCTGGAGAAGCAGCTGCGCCAGGCGAAACAGGACCCGAAGCGCAACGCAGAGAAGATCGCTACTCTGAAGGACTACATGAAGGAGCGCGCGCATGAGCTGGCGCGCGACCTACTCAAGGGTGACCGCGGCTACCTCGACCCCGAGCCGGAGAACGTGCCCATCGCCGATGTGCCGATCGACGCAGATGCAGAGTTCCGCGAGCTGGAGGCGCAGCGCGCGAAGCTGAAGGAGGACCCGAGGGGCAACGCGGACAAGATCAAGAGCCTTGAAGACAAACTGAACGACCGGGCCCATGCGCTGGCCAGGGCGCTAAAGGAGGCGGCTCGCAGCTTCCTCAATCCCACCTCACACCGCGTGCCAAGGGCACTTCTGCCGTTGGAGGAGGACGCGCCATTCGCGAAGATGGAGCAGCAGCTGCGGCGTCTCAACAGAGACCCGAAGCGCAGCGCTAGCGCCATCGACAATCTCAAGGGCATGATGCAGGACCGCGCTGACGAGCTAGGTGAGCACATGGTGAAGGGCGACCGCGACATTTATCTCCGCCCCAATCCGGAAGGTGTGCCGGTCGAGTACTTGCCGCTAGACTCCGATCCTCAGTACAGCGATGCAGAGCTGAAGCGCGCCCTTCTCAAGGCCCAGAGCCCGAAAGATAACGCAGCGGAGATCGCCAGTCTCGAGGCGGTGCTCAACGACCGTGCCGCCGAACTCGCCAAGGCCCAGCGCCAGAAGGATCGCGCCTTCCTGGACTCAGAGCCGGAGGGGATTCCCATCGTTGACGTGCCACTGGACAGCGACCAGAACTTCCTGCGGCTAGAGGACTACCTGCGCAAGCTCAGGAAGGATCCCCGGCGCAACGCCAATGCCATCGCTGACACACAGGAGAGTATGAATGACCGGGCGCACGAGCTGGCGAAGGGCGTGGCTGCGGAGGACCTCGCGTGCTTGCCGCGGGCGGTGTACCGTGGCATTCCAAAGGAGGATCTGGACCTCCACACATATTCGAACTTCCGCGATGCGGCGAACCGGCGGCGCGACGCGAAGCGCCGCCGCCTACCTACGACGGACGTGAAGCTTATTGAGGATGAGATGGACAGGATCGCCAGCGAGATTGCCGATGACGTGATCAACAGCGAGCGTGCCTTTCTGGACGCTGAGCCGGAGGGCATGGCCATCGCCGACATCCCGCTGGATGCGGACAAGGAGTTCGCGGCCCTCGAAGCTGAGCGCAGGCGCCGTTCCAAGGACTCTCGGGCGGCGAAGCGCAACAAGGATGTCATTCGTGACTTGGAGGATCGGATGAACGACCGCGCTCACCAACTGGCCAAAGACGAGTTCGCGAGGCAGCGCCATTGCATTGATCAGGAGCCGGAGGGGGTGCCACTAGAGTGCCTGCCTCTGGACATCGATCCGGAGTTCAAGGACGCGGAGATGGCGCACTACAGGGCGAAGAAGGACCCGACGGCGGACCCGAAGAGGGTGGCAGCTCTGGAAAAACGCATGAATGATCGTGCACACGAGTTGGCCAGAGGCGAGCTGGCGAAGGACCGCGCCTTCCTTGACCCTGAGCCGGAGGGGGTGCCGCTAGCAGACCTCCCGCTCAGCGATGATTCAGAGTTCAACAGGCTGGCGAAGCTGCGCCAGTCGCTGAAGAAGACGAGGAGGAGCCGCGACCCAGAGGTCAGGGATCTGGAGGACAAGATGAACGACCTCGTCCACAGCATTGCGAAGGACTTCCTCAACAAAAATCGCAGCTTCCTCAACCCAGAGCCGCAAAACGTGCCCATCGCCGACATACCTCTGAACCGCGACGGAATCTTCCGAGACATGGAGAACGAGCTGATGCGGGCCAATAAGGATCCTCGCACTAACGCAGGCAAAATCCTCGAGATGAAGGACGAACTCAACAACCGCGCCGACGACCTCGCGAAGGACCTGCTGCGCAAGGAGCGTGCACATCAGGACCAGGAGCCGCTGGGCGTGCCGCTGGAGGAGTTGCCGCTCAACTACGACCCTATTCTCAACCCTCTTGAACGCAAGCGCCGTGATCTGAAGAGAGCCCCGAAGCGGAACGCGGACGCGCTGCGCAGCCTCGAGCTTGATATTGCTGCGCGCGTGGATGACATCGCGCGTGACTTTTTGGCGAAGGAGCGAGCTTTCTTGGACCAGGAGCCGGAGGGGGTGCCGCTGGAGCGCCTTGCGCTGTCGGAGGATAGGGAGTTCCGCGAGATGGAGAGGGACCTGCGCGCGCTGAAGAAGCAGCCAGCGAAGAACAAAGACGCCATAGAGGATCTCGAAGAGCGCATGAACGACCGCGCCCACGAGCTGGCCAAGGAATTCCTCGCGAAGGACCGCGACTACCTGGAGAAAGAGCCGCTCGGTATGCCAGTGGAGGAGCTGCCCCTCAATGAGGACTTGGCATTCCGCGATATGGAGGAGAAGCGGCGCACGCTGAAGAGGGACCCGCGCGGAAACGCCAAGGCAATCAAGGAGCTGGAGGATCGGCTGAGCGAGCGCGCCGAGCAGCTGGCGCAGCAGAGGCTAGACAAGGAGCGCGCCTTCCTCGACACGAAGCCGGAGGGAATTCTCCTAAAAGACCTGCCGCTGGACAAGGACAAGGCCTTCCGGGACATGGAGAGGCAGCTGCGGCAGCTGCGCAGGGATCCTCGTAAGAACGCGAGCGCCATTCGGGACATGGAGGAGGATATGAACCACCGCGCCCACACGCTGGCTAAGCGCCAGCTGGCGGATGATCGAAACTTCCTCAACCCAGAGCCGCGTGGCGTGCCGCTGGTAGACCTCGCCCTCGACGATGATGCCGAGTTTCGTAAGACGGAGCTGACGCGCCGCGAGGCGAAGAAAGACCCCAGGAACGCGGCCAAGGTGCGCGAGCTGGAGAACTTGCTGAACGAGCTCGCCGAGCGTATCGCCAGCGAGTACCTCAAGAAGGACCGCGCCTACCTCGACCCGGAGCCGGAGGGTGTGGCGCTGGAGGAGCTGCCGCTCGACACGGATCCGGACTTCCACGGGATGGAGGTGGACCGGCGCAAACTTAACAAGGACCCCGCGAAGAACTTCAAGACGATCAGGGATCTGGAGGCGCTGCTCAACAACCGAGCGCACGAGATGGCCAAGGAAAAGAAGGGCTATCAGGACCCGGTCTTCCATGAGGCGAACGAGGATATCGCAGAGCAGTGGCCGCGCATTCGCGAGCTGTACCCAGAGGGGGTGTACGACCCGGTTACCCCGGATACCACACTGCCGTCGGACATCTCGTCCGCCCCACAGGACATGGGCTTTCTTGCCCCCTTTATCGCGGCCCTGGCGCGGCATACGGTGCTCATCTCACGTCTCTTCCAGGACAAAGCGCACCCACAGCACCAGCCGTACCGCGTGACCCTCTTCAACCCGGACAGCTCGCCGGTCACGGTGGAGGTGGACGACCGCGTACCGTGCGATGAAAGACGGGAGCCAAAGTTCACGCAGGTGCCATCACGCATGTGGTATCCGCTTCTGCTGGAGAAGGCGTACGCCAAGTTTGTCGGCAGCTACGAAAACTTCAACAACTGCAACGCCCACGACACGCTGCGCGATTTAACGGGCCGCCCAGTGCTGCACATATCCCTTGAGGACCCGAAGCACGCAGCGGCGACAAACATGGGCGACTACACGACACCGGCCTTCTGGCGACGTGTGAGGGAAGACCTCGACCGCGGCGACGTGTTCGTGTGCGTGGCGAATGCCGGCGTTCCGAACGGTCTGCATTCGCAGTGCAGCTACGCACTGCTGGACGTGGTGGAGGTGAAGCCGGGCACGAGCGACTCGTCGGAGATCGTGGTCAAGGTGCACAACTGCTACACGGACGCCCCGTACTACAATGGCCCATTGCGCAAGGGTGATAGCAACTGGACGGCCGATGTGAAGCGAGCGTGCAACTTCTTGCCGGACGAGAGCGACGCGATCTATATGCCGCTGCTCACCTTCCTCGACAACTTCAGCTGCATGCAGCGCTGCCACATCAACTGCGGCGACCGCCTCAGTTCCCCTGGAGAGTGGAACGACTACACCGCTGGTGGGACGTCCAAGTACACAACCTTCCGCAGGAACCCGATTTACCTTGTGGAGAACAAGACGTCTCGTCCAGCCACGATCCTCGCTGAGGTGCGCCACACAAACCCGCTCTACGTCGACGAGATGAACTGCAAGCAGTACCCCTACACAGGGCTCACACTCATGCAACCGCTGAATGCGAAGCTGCCGCCGACACCGCTCATCACAAATGGCACACACAAGTTTTTGCAGAAGGGTATGATGCTGGACTCGCGCGAGGTGTGCGCTGAGATGGTGCTGCCGCCTAGCTCAACCTGCTACCTTATCCCCTACACGAAGGACTGCGGCACGATGGACGAATTCTTTGTCTCGATCTATCCGGATATGGCCAAGGTGACGCTGACGCCACTGCGCCATGCGGGTCTCACCCTGAAGCCCCTCCGCACCAACCTCAGCTTGCAGTCAGGTGACGAGGAGGGTGAGCGCCTCGATTTCATGGTGAACGACGCGAGCGACGTACACATCCTGCTGCACCAGACGAAGGTTTCAGATCCAAACAGCATTCGAAAGGGGGATGCAGTGGCCGAGGACGACGTGACCATGACCGTCTTTAACGAATACGGCATCAAGATCGGCACGACTGGCGACCCAAGCAACGCGCGTGAGCACGCGCTCATCTTCAAGGCCCCGCAGGGCGGCCGCTACTCTCTGCTGGTGAGCTGCACGGCTTCCTCAACCAATTCCCCGTGCACGGCGTACCTAGAGATCTACACGCCAACCGACGTGACCGCCGACTTTGTGCCGGTGGCGCCGGACGCGAAACCGCTTATTCCGCGGGCGCAGTCGCGCTTTCCTGCGCTGCCACGCACGGCGACGGCCCCGGGTGCGTCGCGTGGGGCCAGCCGCTGTGGAAGCAACGTGCGCCGCATCGACTCTCTGCCTCCGTTGAGCCAGCGGTCTGCTAGCAGCCGTCGCGGCAGCCGCGAGGAGACCGGGCGTCGCCCAAGCCGCGGCCGCCGTTAAGAGGAAGAGTAGGGCAGTGGACGTAAGGACAGGAAATACTTTAAGAGGCTCTGTGAAGGTGGAGAGGAGGGGGAAGGGTAGTCGCCAACTCCCTTGCTTCATCTTCGCCACTCACTCGCACCGCTCAGCCCTTCCCCCCTCCCTCCCCCCACACACCTCGCCGCCATCACCCTCGTACTTCACTCGTGTGCTTCCCTTCCGCGTGTTCCAATGCCGTCGCCGTGACGACGGACACGCGCATGCTCCGCCCGTGCGCTCTGCCTCTTTTTCGATACGAGCACGCCTGCGTCTGTGCACGTCTGCGCACAGGTGTGCCTGCAAATGTGTAATGTGCATATGTGTGCTCCTTTTGTGGAATCATTCTGTACGCTCTGCCCTGTGCCTTCTTTCGAGGCGGGCACTGTTCGCACATATCGATGTGCCTCTCTGTGCTGGTGCCACGCCGGGTCTTTTTCTCATCGCTGCTTCACGCACCCATGGGCGTGTAGCACACCACATCTTTCTGGTAGTTGGGATGTGGGATCGGCTGTTCTCGAGTAGGCAACAATACACGCGACGCGAGACGCTGTGCTGAAATGGACGAAGACTCACTACTGGAAGAGGAGATCGCGCCCCTGCTGATCACTGACTCGTTGCAGACAGGCGCTTGACTTGATGAGGTGGCATGCGACAGAAGAGCTCAGAGAGGGCAGGGGAGGGCTGAAAAGGCGATCCAAGGTATTGTTAGCACACGAAACTGCACGTGGAGGACACCGGTGAGCACCATTACCGATGGGGGCAGCATAAAAGCACTTTTTTGCCGTTGCCTCTGTCTCGCTTTTTTTTCTGTCGCACGCAGCAGGCGCATTGTGACCAGTATTGGGTGTGCCCGTGCTCATCGCTGCCAGCCGCGGCTAGTCACCTCTCTCTCAATTCTTTTTGCCCTTTCTTCATTTCTGTGCGCGTTTTTCTTGCAGGATTACGTGTCTGTGCACCTCAGCAGAGATATTCCTTTAGATTGCCGCATCTTCTGGTGCTGCATGACACAGCATTGCTGCATCTCTCCTCTTCTCGATGCACGCTCCGCTGCGTGCACCTTTGCGTGCATAAGAGCGCTCTTTTTTTTTTCAAGTTCGAAAGGATGTCGGCAGCGTCCGTGATGTGTGCGTGAAGTGCTTCATCCATCGGTTCTCCGATCCCTTATTTTACTCCCTGAGGGGACACTCCCGCCGTACGATTTGTTTGTCACTTCCTTCTGCTTTTGAGCGCATCCAACATCTCGTACGAGCGTTGTCGGCAGAGGTGATGACAGCACATCGTCGCCGTTCGCAGTGCCGGTGCCGTTGAACGAAGGGAAAAGCGAATAAGCACCCGGCTATCAAGGCAACGCGAAGAAAAAAAATGAGGTCGGGGTGGACGTTGGGAACGTTCCGGCTGTTTGTACCGGGCGTGAAACTGCATGGGCCCGCACCCTTAAAGATATGCCCTCCCATTATCGCTATATGTATACATATATATATATATATATTCGCTCTCTCCGTCCACGTTGCATGTCCCTCCACGAACGCTTGCTGCTTTTTTTTTTTTCATTTTTTTCATGCTTGTTTTCGCCCGTCACCGCGTCACCGAACTAAAAAAAGGTATGGGCGCTTCCTCCCCCCTCCTCCTCTTCTCCCTCTGTCGCATTTTCCCCCTTGGCGCCTGTCTCCCCCTCTCGTGCACGCACGCGCGCATGTCTCTCTACCTCTTCTCCTCTGATTTTTCTATTTCAATTTCACGCAGCACCGTTGGGCGCCCGTTTTTCTTCTTTGGCAGCGTCGGACTCCACCAACCTCCTCTCGCGTTCCGTGCCTTAAGAGTGCGTGTGTGTGTGTGTGACCGTCCCCCCTTTCCCTTTCGGCTCCCCCTTATCTCTTGCACCCTTTTTTTATGTGGGGGGGCCGCATTACTCCTCTCTCTGCGCAGGTATGCTTGCCAAAGTGAGAGGATGGGGGGGGGGGAAGGCGTTTAGGAATGCGGGCGCGCTCACTAGGCTGCCTTTCCTCTTTCCCGAGATCGCGTTCTCCTCTTTTGTTGCGTTGGTCTCTCTCTGTCTCTCTCCCTGTCTCTTTCACTCCCCCGATCTCCATGTGCCATTTCCCTTCCTATTCTTGCCTTGTCGCTTTACATATAAACATACACACATATATATATATACGTTTGTGTGTGTGTGTGTGTGTATGCCTCTGTGTCTGTGTACGTGCCCGCGCCTTCCCTCTCCTTCAACGGGCATGCATCTCTCCCGCCTTTTTTCCCTTCATTGTTTGTGTTTCTCTTCGCCTTTACGTTCGCCCTCTTTTGCGATGTTGACTATCAATGACACGCGCAAGATCGTCTCATGGGTGCCGCAACGTCCTCCTTACCTGCGGTATTGATCGCACTCATCTTCCCTTCCGCGTGCTCATGCGAGCCTTTGAAGGACCTCAGCGGCGGCCATACGAATGAGCACACACACACACATACACATACATACATACTATTGTGACAATGGGGAGAGGAGCGCTGACAACAGGCGGCGGCGCCCGTGCGTTTTTCGTCTTTGGTTTGGGGAAAGCAAAAGCGGCGCACGCCACGCCGCTCAGCGTTGCTTTGCATCGTTATATTCATATCTGCGTGTGTGTGTGTGTGCGTCCTCTTCCTTTGGTGTGCGTTTTCACCGTCGCGGCTTGGACAGGGCTCTGAACCTTTTTTTTGCCTACTTTGAAATCTGTGCGTCACGCACATGCACATGCCCACAGACGCACCCGCGCACCCACACCTCGACAGCTCCTGAACCCTCCCTTTCCTTCTCTCTACGAACTGCAGTTCCTCTTCTGGGGAGAAGCAGGGAACCGCAGGGGCGCAGAATCGGGCAAGGGGGTAGGTAAAGGGCAGATCACATCCGAGGACTACATGAATGACGCCTTGCCTCGTTTGAGTTGCTTCAGGGCCAGAGGAAAAGGTTCTCGCACCTCTTTGCCGCTCCGCATTCAGCTCTCCACACCTTCTGCTCGCACGCCACGGCACCGAGTACACCAAGTCCCGGTGGGCCCACTGTCTTGGGGAAGCAGTGCGCCCATGCCAATAAAATGTCGTGATATGTAATCTGCAGAGGACCGCAAAGGATTCGCCGACGTTTGATGAGCGCGGCCGTGGTGGTGGTGGTGGTGGGGAGAGGAATGGATGGAGGGGAGGGGGCGTGCGATCGGTGGCGGTGGCGGCTGTCGTTGAGGTCGCCGTTCTGAGGGTCTTCTTCCGTCATGTGTCTGGCTGGCTTTCCTACAAGATTGTGTTTCCTCTCTTTGGCTTCTTCTCTCGCTCATGTGCGCCGTCTTCATCTCACCTTTCGCTTTTCCCTTCTTGGTTGGTACGTGCAATCAGCTCGGAGACGACGCCTGCATTGCCTCGCCCTTTCTTGTTTGTGATGTGCACTGGCGCTTCGCGGCATCCCCCCTCCCCTCCCTCTTCCCCTCAACAGGGCATTCGCCTCCATCAAGAAATCTCTATTTTATTTTTCTCTGTTTGAGGGCTTCCCCTCTCTCGCGGTGTTGGGTACTGCCATGTCGTGTGCGCGCGCGCTCCGCTGTCGCCCCTTCGCGCACCTATACAGATCGATACACGCATGTGTATGTGATTCCCTTCCATCCCCAGCTACCAGAAGCAGGGCGAGTAGTCTGTACGCCCTTAACAGCGTTCTGTCATGCTCTGGGGCCCCTACTCACGTGCGAGATGACAACGGATGGCGCCCGCGCATCATGTATGCCCACATTCTATTCGGCGGCCTGTCGTTCCTTTGCCCTGCCGCGTTCTCACGCCCTGCTCATTGACGAAGAGACTTCACGATGGCGCTGATACCGGCGTCACATGTGTGGCGTGCGCATTCGCTGTCTCGCTTAAACACACCGTCTCCCCCGTCCTTTTCTCGCCTAGACAGCGCTCGAGCCGCGCGCTGCGCTATTACCGTCGCAGCAGCCAAGGGAAGCGAAGGGTAATGCAGAGGGGAGAGGAGGGAGGGAGGGCAGTCGAGGAAAGCGGATGACCCTTTCCATCCTCTGAATGAGAGGCGCCTCAGCATGAGAGGGAGGCGTCGAGTGGGCACAGGCGGAGGGGTAAGTGGGGTGGAGGGAGCTCAAAAAAGGCGCGCCGATGCAAAGACAGCCCTGTTTGGAGGGGGCGCGTCACCATGGATGCACACTACGGGTCGAGCGCGCAGGCAAGAGAAGCGTCAGCGAAGCAGGCGGCTCGTATGGCAGAGGCCTTGTCGGATACTGTGGGCTCTTGTCCCGGGGCGGCGGCGGGGGATCGCTGTTACCGGAGAAATGGAGGTGGGGGGGAGCAGTCTACGCGAAGGGCAGCATCGCGTCCAGGAAAACACAGAACGACAAAAAGGGCGCGAACCCAACACACGAGCGACTTCGTTTCGTGTATCAGCGCACGCATCGACGCACGACGTACAAGCGGCAGGAAAAGGAGGAAGAGAGGGCAGAGGGAGGGCGACATGGGGGAGTGCCGTGCTGCTGGTGGTGGTTGCGTTGGTGCGCGCCAGCGTACAGAGAGGTGCCATGAGCGGCACCGTGCTTGAAAAAAGCGCACGTCCTCTTCCACCTTTGATTTGGATTCTGCCTCCATTCATTCGAATCCATTCGTCACTTTTGTTCACGTTTCTTGTTTGGTTGATGTTTCCCCTGTCTCGGAGAACCTCGTGCGCTCTGTAGTCGAGCGCCTATGGTGGTGTGTCCCCCCCCGTACCCTCTTCTTTTCCGTCCGCGGAGTGTGCCCCGGCCCACGCCAAGGCAGCCAAGTGCGTCTCGGGTTGCGTAGGCACGTGGAACGCTTCATGCGTACACGAACACCTTACGCGCACGGTTTCACTCGCGGCGTAAAGATGTAAACACCTCGACATTTCCACCTTCGTTGCTCTCCGGTCTGTTGAGGTAGCATCCCCAAACGACACCACGATACCCCGAGGAGTGACCTACGCAGGAGGGAAAGGCGCTGTTGCAGTTGAATGCGTGCGAGCGCCATAGGGCCCATGAGTGGTGGCGCTTCGCGGCTTTGGCTTCGCCGTCTCCTGTGCGTTGCTAGTGCCTGTGGCTGGGCCTCCCTTCGGGCACTCTCCTCCGTCAGACTTGGTGAGGCAGACGAGTGCGTCGGGTATGGAGGCAGGCAGTAGCGTGGCGGTAAAGTCGCGCGCGCTCTCTTTCCTGTGCCCTGCCTCATCTTGAGATGTTCTGTGCAAGCGGGCGCAGCCTCTTTCGCCGATGTTTCTCGCCCACGGCACGCGACGCAGGTGCGCGTGCCTACGCACCCGGATGTGCAGCTTTGTGTTCTGCAGCTCTCGTATTACTTTCTCCTCTCTCCACCCCCTCCCCCTTTTTTCGGACGGCTCCCACGATCCGTCCTCTCTCTCGATCTCGGGGCGGTCTTTCTCCGCACGAAGATGTATATCGTCATCGCTCTCTTTTTCCTGGAGAGGTTGATGTGACGTGTCGCTGTTCCACACCCACGCCCCCCCCGCCACCTTCCCCCTCCTCAGTCGCAAACGTACACGGTAGACGAAAAAGAAAAACGTACGCACTTCGACAGGCACACAGGCACATACACACACACACACACACACAGGAAAGGGAGACCAGCGTTTTTTTCTTTATTTTTTTCTCGTGTACATCAGTGCCCTCTGTTTTTTCTTTGCTCTCCTCCTGTTTCCCTCCCGCCTCTGCTCAGCAGTGAGACTTCCACGGGTGAGGGAGCGGAGGAGAGCACGTCTTGGTGCTTTCAGCGACGGGCAGCTGAAAAGCGCGCAAGAGGGCCAAAGCAAAGAAGCAAAAAGGAACGTGAATAAACGTGAGCTCTCTCGCGCAGCTCCTCTGTGGTACCTCTGTCCCCTCCTCCTCCCCCCGTCTATTCTTTCTCACATCCCTCTTGCCTTGCCTCGTTTTTTTTTGTGTGTGCGTTGTCCCGCAGTGTCTCCCTCTCTCATTTCCCTGCCTGCCGGCTTGTGTGCCGTGTATGAGACAGAAGTGGCGCTCTCTTTACGCGCTTTTTTTGTTCGCCGCGTCTGCTGATCCTCTGCCTCCTCCACCGATCCCATTCTTCTCGTTCTCTCCCCTCCTTCCACACTCCTGTAAGGGTATTAGCAGAGAGAGAGCGTGACACACATATATATATATACTCTCAAGAGTGAAAAGAGCGCCAGTCATCTTCGAAAGACTCAGGGACAGAGAGGAAACCAAGCAAAAAGGGAGCCCCGTCCACTTCCCCTTCCCTCCGTCATAGCCCCCCCTCCCCCTCTCTCTCGTTCTGAGCTCTTCGTGTCACCCTAACACGACACCATCAACGCTGCCTGCTGACGCGTACAGGACCGAAACGCCAAAGGGCGTCTTTTGGCAGTGTACGCAAATACACCACACACACACACACGCACATGCGGACGTTTGGGTGAATTGCTCGTATTCCCTCCCCCCTCCCCCTCCCCTCTCCTCCTCCCCGACTTTTGCTCATACGCGCACTATCCATTTGTCTCCCACACCGCACCCACGGACTCGCGTGCGCGACGGAGCGCGGCGACGTGTTGTTGGCTGCGCACGTGACGTGGCAGGGCATCTGTTTGGAATAGAGAGCGCAAATAAGAAGCGAACGAAGAAGAGCGTCAGCTGGAGTCGAGAAGTGCATTTGTGGGCGCGTCTTCTCGCACTCGCTTGCGTTTCGCGTAGACTGCTCACTCGTGAGGAGTGTACGCTCTCTTCCCTCTCCAGCGCTGAAGGGGAGCCTCTCTGCGCGTCCTTCTCTCTCCCGCAGCGCGCGCGCACATACACACGCACTTTCTTGGGCATCTTCCTCACGTACCCTTCTGCACATCTTTTGGTGCTTGCAAGCAAAGTTCTCTCTCTCTCTGTCTCTCTCGAGCTCATCGAACACGATCACTGCCCCCTTACCGCTCTTTCAAGTGTGTGTGTGTGCCTCGTGCCGTGCTACTGCTTGGTTTCGCTCGCTCACACCTGACTTCACCTCTCCCCACTCTCGACATCAGCACCACAGCAATCCCTTGCCGCCTCTGCCCTGGTTGACATCCCGTTTGGTTTCTGCAGGGCGTCCCTATTCTCTCTTTGAGTGTGTGCCAAGGTTTTTTTTTACCTCAAAAAAAATAATATTGGCAGGCACTCAGTGGCAAAGGGCGTGCATGCTCGTTTACGTTTGTGGGTCATTCTCACTCTTTCGTCACCACACGCCCACTGGCCTACGCTGCTCTGCGCACAAGAGTGCAAAGCCACGGACGCCCGCAGAACCTCCTTTGGCGGAGAAGGCGACCGTCACCCCTTCTCCTGTCTTCTTTTCCTCCTCCCTTGTAGATTGCACGCGGCGTGCGCTGAGCGGCACGAGAACGAAAGCCGCCGCTCGGCCCACCGCCCTGCAGCACTACATCTGTAAATAGCCACGCCCCCTCCCCCCAGCCGTGTACAGCATTTTCTCTCCACGGGCTTTGTTTACTTTGCATCAGTGGTCTCATCTTCTCACGCGCTGCGGTATCTCTTTTTGTGTGTTTGTGTGTGACCGCTTTCTGCTCTTCCGTTTCACCTCCATTTTTTTCTCTTCGGTGCGTTTGTATTTTGGCCTCACCCTTTGAAACAGCGGAGTGTCTCCTGTGTATGCCTCATCCATCCGCGGCAGCATCCCTTCCCCTCCCCCTTCCCACTCTTGTCTGCCTGTCGCTCGCGCCTGGGGTCTTGTTCAGACTGCGAATTCGACGGCATCTCTTGCCGCCATATTTCCTCCCCCCTCCCACAAACAAACCTATACCGACACACACAATTGCCTTCCCACCTTTTCTCTTCCTAAGCGCATTCTGAGTTGCTGCAGCGGCCAGGCTGCTCGCAGCCCTTCTCATCTCCTCGTTTTGGCTGCCCTCTTGTTGCGCTGTTTATTCTTCTTCACCTCTTAAATACGTTCGCGCCGTGTGGTCGTCGCCTTGAAGGGACGATTGCATCGACGCAGGTGAGAGGCGCCCCTCTCTCGCCACCCTCGACCCCCCCTCCCCCCCACACACACCCGCCTCTTATTCCCTTTCACGCATCGGGTACGCCGTAAAAGAGCCCGAAAGACGAAAAAGGACTCTCAACATCTTTTTTCGCCCCTCCTCTCCCCTTTCCACTTCTCTCGATAGGCATGGCGACACCCGTTGAGGAGGTACCGGACAGCAACACCCTCTTCAGGGACACTGAGTTCATCAACAGTAATCAACATGTGACCGATCAGTGGGTTTCCATTCGAGAGCTGTATCCTAGCGGTGTGAACCAGCCGCTGCTGCCGGAGACGTTCTCGCGAGACCAGTTTGGCCAGGGTAACCACTACGAATGCTTCATGATCTCTGCCCTTGCGACTCTCGTGCGCTTCCCCGATGTGATCCGGAACTGCTTTGTGACAAGGAAGGTGCGCCAGGACGGCCGCTACACGTTTCAGTTTTTTCGCGGCAAGGAGTGGGTCAAAGTCGAGATCGACGACACGATTCCGTTAGAGGACGATGCCGTGTTGTACACGCAGTCCCCCACCGAGCACTGGTGGCCGCTGCTGCTGGAGAAGGCGTACGCCAAGTTCTACACCGCCTACGACCACCTTGAGGGCTGTACGCTTCAGGAGACCTTCCACGACCTGACGGGCAACCCAGTGCTGAACATCCCTATGGACGCGAAGTTGGCCAAGGCCGCCGGCGTCGACATCGACGACGGACAGTACTGGCTGTCGATTGGGGAGAGCCTCATACGTGGCGACTACGTCTCGTCTGCTCTCACGAAGAACGCGGAGTTGGAACGCGTAGGCATGCAGTCAGAGCAACAGTACGCCATTCTGGAGGTCCTCTCTCTTACAGGATCTTCGGCGTTAGATGACATTGTAATTCACTTACACAACCCCTTCGAGGACGACGAGTTTGAGTACAGCGGCCCCTTGAACAAGACTGACAGCAAGTGGACGGCGAGGCACCGGCAGCAGTACCCGGTGGACGACCGCCACTCAATCTTCCTACCGCTGAAAACCTTTCTCAGGTACACAAATTCGATCCAGTACTGCTTCATGCGCCCCGTAGAAGGCCTCGTGCAAACGTACAGCGCTGCCTGGAAGGGCGAGTCTGCCGGTGGGAATCCAACCTTCGTAACGTGGCGCCGAAATCCGCTTTTCCTCGTTAGAAACGGCGGCGCGGAGGAGGTCAAGATGGTGGCGATGATACAGCAAGAAGACCAGCGTCGCTTCGCCAACGCAGAAGCCGGCGGATCCTACCTTCAGTGCGGCCTCGTCGTGGTCTGCTCAACGCACCCCAACCCAACCCCGACGTTCTGGGTCACCGGCAACAACCACAAACCGATTCACAAGAGCCTCTTCCTCAACTCGCGTGAGGTGGCGAACACGATGACGGTTCCTCCGAACTCGTTGTGCTACCTCGTCCCCTCCTGCATGCACAAGGGCGCTGAGGCCAGCTTTCAGCTGTTGCTCTACCATCTCAAAGGTCAAGATTACTCGCAGCTCTCCGTAGAGCCGCTCATCATCCCCGGCATGAACTGGGCGAATGCCGCCTCCAAGAACGTGGAGCTGAGGCAGAAAGAGAAGGACCGCGTCGACTTCTACGTGGATGAGGGGACGGACATCCACATCCTCATGCACCAAACAAAGCCCTACATCAGCAAATCCGGCGGCGACGCCATGACGGAGGACTACATGGGCATGTATCTCTACGACGACACGGATCGCAAGGTCGCCGGCGTGCACGCCGCCACGAACTTCCGCGAAATTAGCATCATTCATCGCCTTCCCCGCAGTGGCCGGTATGCCATCTCCATCACGTGCCCGCGTGCGAAGGGCGAGGTACCGGCGTACATCACGATCGTTGGCTCGCACGCTTCGAACGTGCGCATCGTCGACCCTCCAGAGGACGCCACGATGTTCGACGATGAGGACATCATCGACGAGGGCGAAGACGCCGCTGCGGTGGCGAACCCGATCGACTACAACCCGTTCGTCTTCGATGTCGTGCGCCACAGCGAGCACGGCGAGAGCGACTCTCCGTTTGAGGACAAGCGCTTCTACATGGACAACCGCGGCGCAACCAATGAGCCGTGGGTGCACATCGGCGACCTTTACCCTGAAGGCAAGACGCAGCCGCTTCTGCCGAGGGAGCTGAGCCGCGAGCAGTTTGGACAGGGCGACCACTACGACTGCAGCACGCTGACGGCGTTTGCGGCGCTGCTGGAGCGCCACCCTGAGGTCATCCGCAACTGCTTCATCTCGAAGAACCCGCGCAAGGATGGCCGCTACACGTTCCAGTTCCACCGCTACGGGCAGTGGGTGAAGGTGGAGATCGATGACCGCATTCCGATGGTGAAGGGCGACACGGTGTTTTGCCGCTCGCCGACGCACCACTGGTGGCCGCTGCTGCTGGAGAAGGCGTACGCGAAGTTCTACACGCTTTACCAAAACCTGGAGGACATTTCGCAGGGTGAGGTCTTTCACGACTTCACTGGAAAGCCTTGCCTTTCTGTCTCTACGGACCCTGCATCGGCCACAGTGAACATGTCCTATTTTGATGAGGCTCCTTACTGGGCAGAGCTGGAGAGGTCGCTGCCAGACGTGTGTATCACTGCACTGGCGACGGGGCAAGCAGCGGAGGAGTACGGGTTGCTGTTCGGGCACTCTTATGCTGTGCTGGAGATTGTGCTGGTGAATGGCGGGCACCAGGTAGGGGATGTGCTTGTGAAGATGTACAACCCCTATGAGGATGCGCCGTACTCGGGCCCGATGAATGCCAAAGATGGCGCATGGACGAATGAGCTGCAGAGCAGGTGCCAGCTAGAAGAGGACCATAGTGTTTTTTGGATCCCTGCGCGCAACTTTGCCGGGGCGTTCTGCTCAGTGCAGATTGGCTATGTCACCGGCCTTGCAGATGGTTCGTGGCACTTCAACAGCGAGTGGGCTCAAGGAACCGCTGGGGGGGATACGTCGTGTGTATCTTGGCGTGAGAATCCTTTGTATGTCTTCTCAAACCCGACGGGTGACATCGTGCAGCTCGTCGCGATGGTGCGTCAACCGGATGAGCGACACCTGCTGCACATGTTGCCAAACCGGGAGCTGGCCTACTCCAAGAAAGGGCTCTGCGTCGCCGTGGCGAACCCCAATGCTGCGAATGTTTCGACGCACCTCGTCACTCTCGATAATCACCGCTTCATCCACCGCGAGATGCTGCTGCCCGCGCGGGAGGTGGCCAACATCCTGACGATTCCACCACATTCTTTATCCTACGTCGTCGGGCACTGTGGCAGCAGGGTAACTGGCAAATTTTTGCTGTCCTACTGGTTCATGAGGAGCGAGGATGTTGGGAAGCTGAGGATTGAGCGGTACCGCCCGAGGGTGGCGACGCACCAGCCGGCCATCGCGCGTGTGAGCCTTCGCAACCGCGCAAAGGAGCGGGTGGGCTTTTTGATCGACGAACCGACAGAGGTGCACGCGGTGCTGCGACAAGAGAAGCCCTTCACACCCCCTCAGGGCGGCGACGTGATCGCCGAAGACTACGTGGGCGTCTACCTCTACGATTCGCAGAACAATCGCATCAAGGGGATCCAGTCCGCCATGAACTACCGCGAACTGAGTCTGGTAGTGGAGCTGGCAGAACCAGGCCATTACGTCTTTGTCAGCACGTGCCCTCGTGGAAACGGCGAGGTGCCGTGCAAGGTGGAAATTTGCGCAGTGGAAGAGGCTCATGTGCGCATCACCGAGCCACCGGAGGACGCCGTTGCAGTTAAGGAGTTAGACTTGGCGTTTCTCGACGCTTTCCCCGAAGGCCTTCCGCTGTCGGTGTTGCCTATTGATGGGGATCCCCTGTTTCAGGAGCACTGTGCTGCGCTAGGACGCCTTCTCGCTGACCCGGCTTCGAGCGCAGATGAGATTCAGTGCCTGAAGGACCGCCTCAATGAGCGCGTGCACGAATTAGCCAAGGCAATACTGGCAAGTGAGCGACCGGAGTACCTGGCTGGCCGCGACCTGAGAGTACTCAACCCACTGCTCGACGCCGACGAGGAGTACATGGCTGCAGAGCGTGAGCGGTACGACCTCAAGCAAGATCTACGTAACCGTTATAAACTGCGGTCGCAAGAGGAGAAGCTGCGAGGCATCGCCGAGAAAATCAATGAGCAGTGCGCCTTGAGCAACCTATCTTTCATCGAAGCGCGGCCTGAGGGCATCGCTCGTGAGGACATTCCGCTCATCTCTGACGAGGTGTTCGCGGCGATGATGAAGGAGCTGATGCAACTACGACGCCGGCCGGAGGAGAGTGCTTCCGCCATTGCTGACCTGGAGGAGCGAATGGCGAAGAGAGCGAGGGAGATCGCTCGATCGATGCGTGATGCCGAGCGGACGTATCTCGATCGCACGCCGGAGGGCGTGCCTCTCGAGCTGTTGCCGCTAAATACGGACGAGCAGTTCGGCTCAATGGAAGACGAGTTGAGGACGCTGCTCCGCTCCACCCTCGCTGATCACGGCTCCATCGCTGCCTTGAGGGCCAAGCTGGGCGCGCGCGCCCATGAGCTGGCGCACGCACTAAAGGAGTCCGGACGAGCACGATTTCTCAATGCTGAAATTTCACGCGAATTAAGCGCCGCTCTCGATCAAGACCCCGAGCTCACTGCCAAGGAGGTTGAGCGGCTGCGCCTGTTGCAGGAGGACCCTGATGGGAATGCCGCCGCGATCACACGGCTCGAGGAGGCACTCGGGAGTCTCGCAGCGCAAATAGGTAAGAGGCTCAAGGAAGCCGAGCGCGCCTTTCTTATCCCGTACAACGTTGATGTTGAGGCCATGCGGGACACGCTTGATGGTGACGCCGCGTTTCTTCAAATGGAAGACGAGCTGCGCGAGCTGCGCAGAAGCCCTAAACGAAATGCCTCTGCCATCGAAGCGTTGGAGACGGAGATGGCGCGAGTGGCCCTACAGCTAGCCGCGGAGAGTAAGCGCCAGCAGCGCTCAAAGTACCTCGAGGCAGAGTATGAGGGCCGGGCGATGGAGACGTTGCCGCTCGAGGATGACAATGCTTTCCGTGATGCAGAGGCGGCGTACTTGAAGATGCGCGAGGCGGGGAGTGCAGAGCCTGCCACGCTGCAGCGGCTGGCGGAGAAGGTGAACCAGTGTGCAACTGGCATCGCCCGCAAGATGAACGCGGCTGACCGGCCAACATACCTGCCGAAAACTTTGCGTGGTGTACCTCTTCATGCGCTGCCGCTAGACGACGACGACGAGTTTCTACGCATGGAGCAGGAGCGCGCTCGCGCGGCGCGCACAGATGGCCTCGAGGGCGAGGCCGCCATGCTAGAAGGCCGACTGAAAGCGAGAGCGGAGGAGTTGGCGCGCGCGCATCTGTCTAGGGATCGAGAATACCTTGATCAGTTCCCCGAAGGAATTCCGCTTGCATGTCTTCACATCGACGACGACGACTTATTCCGTGTGAAAGAGGAGCAGCGGGCGAGTTTACTGGCGGATGGCGAAACAGAGGCACGCAGGAGCGCCATAGTAGCCTTGGAGGAGAGCATGAATCAGCAGGTGCACGATATGGCGAAGAAGCTGAAGGGGTCGCACATAAAGGAATGCTCGTCGGAGCGGGTGCGCGGCATACCGCGAGAGCTGATGCCTCTGATGACGGATGAGAAGATTTCTCAGATCATCACGGCGCGCTTACTCAGTGACACAGCCACCGACGCTGCAGCGCAAGGAGATGCGCTCGAGGCTCGTGTGAGAGAGCTGGCTGATGCTGCGATCGAAAGTGTGCGATGCCGCCTTGAAACTACTCCGCTGCAGGTGCCCCTGGCCGACCTCCCCCTCGACGAGGATGAGGTTTTCAAAGCGCTGGAGATTGAGGCAGTGCGGCAGCTTCAGAGGCCGACGCTGGATGAGCCTGCGCTGAGAGACACGATCAACTCACTCAACCGCCGCGCGCGCGCGTTGGCGGAGCAGCAGTGCTGGAGGGAGAGAGAGGCGTTTATGGATCCTCACCCGAAGGGGCGCGCGCTTACCTCACTGCCGCTCAACAGCGACGCTTCTTTTCTCACTGCTGAGGCACAGCTCCGTGCGGCGCTCCGGTCTGGAGTGGCAGACCCATCAGCGCTGCGCGCCTTAACGGAGCAGATGGTGGTTCGCGCCGAGCAGTTGGCGTTGGAGGCGAACTGCCAGGATCGCGCTTCTTTCCTCCCCGCAACATTGCGCGGTATTGCCGTGCGAGACTTGCCCCTGGACGACGACAACGAGTTTGGCCAGCTGGAAGAGGAGCGCGCCATGGCGCTGCTAGACCCGCAGCAATCGGCCGCAACGCTGGCGGCCGTGGAGGAAGCGCTGCGTTCCCGTGCAGACGCCCTCGCCAAGGATGCCCTCGAGTGCGACCGCGGCTTCTTGGACAAGCGCCCAGAGGGGTTGCCGTTACGGCAGGTGCCCATCGATTTTGACAGCGCGTTTGAACAGCTAGAGGTGCAGCGGGCACAGCTCCGTTCCTCTGCCCGCGCATCAGGCACCGCTTCTCCCACGGCGGAGGTGCAGGCGATTGAGAAGAAGCTGAACGCGCGTGCCCATGAGATCGCAAAAGGAGTGAAGGCGGCCCTTCGCAATAAGCTGGACCAAATCGTGCTTGGCATCCCTCTCAAGGAATTGCCGCTCGACGCGGATGCGGCGTTCACCGAGGCGGAGGAAAGGTGCCGCGACGCGGAGGCAGCTGACGATTTCAGCGCTGCGGCCCTCATCAAAGAAGAGCTCAACACTCGCGCCAAAACGCTGGCCGCAGCCATGCACAAGGCAGAGTACGCGGCGCTTCAGCAGAATCCCGAGGGCTTACCGCTTGAGGCACTGCCACTCGACTCTGACCCTGTTTTTCTGAGCCTGGAGAGGGAGGCGCGCGCCGTTCGCGCGGCTGCTGCTGTGCCAGATGGGCTGCTCCGCGGCAGCGACGCGGCAAAGCTGGCCGGACTGTTAGAGGAGCTAAACAATCGTGCGCGCGTACTTGCCAATGAGTCACGGCTGGAGTACTGTGACGCGGAGCCTGAGGGGATGCCGTTGAAGGTGCTGCACCTGGCGGATGAGCCATTTTTTCTCGAGAAGGAGGAGGAGCGCCGGCATCTTCTTCAGGCGCATGGTGCAGACAGTGAACCTGTGCGCTCCTGCAACGCGGAGCTCACGAAGATGGCGCATGCGATTGCGCGCAGTCGTCTGCAGGGCGACCGCAGTTTCCTCGACAAAAATCCAGAAGGGGTGGCGCTGAGCGAGCTGCCGCTGGACGAGGATACCGTGTTTCATGCGATGGAGGTGGAGCGGGCCAAGCTGAAAGCGCACAAGACCACCGCCACCTCCATCGTAAAAGCGCTAGAGGATAAGCTCAACGAGCGACTCCATGAGCTGGCGCGGCGCCAGAAAGAGGAAGACCTGAGCGGGCTCGATCCGGCACCGCACGGGGTTCCGCTGGCTGTGCTTCAGCCACACTCTGACGACACCTTCGATAGCATGGTCGACCGCCTCCGGGCGCTAAAGCGAGAACGTCCCGCCATGAATACTGACACCATTCGCGGCCTTCAGGCAGAGATGGATGAGCGATGCTATACTCTGGCGAAGAGGCGGGTTGCTGGCGACCGCGCATTCCTGGGCGCGGAGGTGGAAGGCGTACCACTTGAACTGCTTCCTCTAGACGAGGACGCGACCTTCCAGGAGCTGGAGCGCAAGCGTGCGAACCTCAAGTCCCTGGACCCCCTCCGCAACGCTGCGGCGGTGAAGGAATTGGAGGTTCGATTGAGTGAGCGGGCCTATGAGCTGGCCAAGGAGCGGATGGCACAGGAGGTGGATGGGTTGAGCCATCGACCGTTTGATGTGCCACTGGAGTGGCTGCACCCGTACGCGGACCCGAGCTTCAAGAAAGCGATCGCCGCGCTGCGCCAGTTGCCCACCACGAATAAATCGGACCCCGCCGTTGCTCCGATCAAGGCGACCATGGAGGAGCGCTGCCAGGCTATGGCACGCGACCTGCTCGAGCAGGATCGTGGCTACTTGCACAGCAGCCCCAAGAAGGTGCCTCTCTCATTGCTGCCTCTCAACTCAGACGAGATCTTTCACGCCACAGAGGTGCGACGGGCGCTCCTGAAGGCCGAGGACTCGCGCTGGAACGCCGACAAAATTGCAGAGTTGGAAAACCAACTCAACCTGCGCGCGATGGAGCTGGCAGATGCGCGCCGGGCGCAGGATTTGCATGGCCTCGACCCGGCGCCGGAAGGGGTCTCGCTGCGTGTGATCGACCCCCACGCTGACACTGCGTTCGCCAGACTGGTGGACCAGCGGCGAGCGCTAGAGGTGGCGCAGCCGAAAGTGACCACGGAATCGCCGCAGCTTGCACACCTGGTCGCCGCCATGAACTGTCGAGCGCATGAGCTCGCAAAGAGCATGCTGGACGGCGATCGTGGCTACCTGGACCGCAACCCTGCAGGGGTCCCGCTGGAAGTGCTGCCTCTCGACACAGACGAGGTGTTCCACGCGATGGAGGTGGAGAGGGCTGCCGCCAAGGCGACTGACGCGAAGCGCAATGCCAGCAAGATCAAAGACCTGGAGGGGCTCCTCAACAAGCGCTCTCACGAGCTTGCTCGGCTGCAGAAAGAGGAGGACCTGCGCGACCTCAATCCTGCCCCGCGTGGCGTTCCGCTGGGGCTTCTGAAGCCGCACGAGGATCCGTTCTTCGCCGAGCAGGTGAAGCGGCTGCGGGAGATGAAGAAGAACCCTCCGCGCGATATCACAGAGATGGGTCGCCACATTGACGAGATGAACGAGCGCGCGGCTGCGTTGGCCGGGGAGGCGATGGATCGCGACTACCTCGATCCGAATCCGGCGGGTGTGCCACTTGAGGAGCTACCGCTTGACACCGATGACGATTTCCACGGCATGGAGGTGGAGAGGGTGAAGCTGAGGCTGACAGACCCGCGGCACCACGGCGCCACGATGACTAGCCTCGAGATCATGCTGAATCAAAGGGCAGCGGAGCTGGCGAGGCGCCAGCGCGTAGCCGATCTTGCCGCTGTCGATGGCACACCTTTAGGGATTGCGAAGGAGCTGTTGGCTTTGCATAGCGATTCTGAAGGTGCCGCACTCATCAAAGGCCTTCGCCAACTTCGCAAGAGCCCTGATGGAAGTGCCGACGTGCTCGCTCAGAAGGAGGCGGCGCTGAATGACCGCGCCTTTGTGGTGGCGCGGAGGCTGCTGGAGGGCGATCGGGACAGTTACTTGGACCCTCGCCCGCGCGGCATCCCGCTGGAAGACCTACCTCTGGACAAGGATGACATGTTCCACGCCTTGGAGGTGGAGCGGGCCACGATGAAGATCACTGACCCGATACGCCATGCTGCTGCTGTCCAAAACACGGAGGGCATGCTCAACGATCGCGCTTACGAACTGGCGGAGCAGTTGATGAAGGAGGACCTCGCCATCTTTCCGCCCAGCTACCATGGCATCCCCACCACGGATCTGAAGCCGCACTCCGACCCTCTCTTCTGCCAGGCAGCCGAGCTGCGCCGCGCACGCATGCGCGACCCCACGACCACCTCAACGGAGAACGTGGAGGAGATCATGAACGGCCGACTGAGCGAGCTGGCGCGTGAGCGGAAGGAAGGTGAGCTGTACTTCATGGACCCCAACCCGGCAGGGGTGCCGATCTTCGATGTTCCGCTTGGCACCGACAGGGCTTTCAACGACATGCAGCAGGAGCGACAGGAGCTCAAGGAGAGCGACCCCATGCGAAACCGAAAAGCCGTTGCGGCCCTCGAGGACAAGATGAGGATCCGGGCGGCCGAGCTTGCCCGCAACGTGCTGAGCAGTGACTTTGAGAACGTTAACAAGCTGCCGCTGGGTATTCCCCTGGATCTGTTGAAGCCGCGCGAAGACGCGGAGGTGATGCGGTTAATCCCAGAGCTACGGCGGTGGAAGCGCTCACCACAGCTAAAGAGTAGGGTGGCGGAGGTGCAGGCAAAGCTGAACGAGCGCGTTCATGCCCTTGCAGCGGCGGCACTGGAGGGGGGACGCGGTGCATATCTCGACTCGCGCCCAGCAGGCGTCCCGCTTGAGCTGCTGCCGCTGCGCACGGACAACGCGTTCCACGAAAAAGAGGTACAGCGGGCCATCTTGCATCTCCAGGACTCCACCCAGCACGCTGATGCCATCGCGCGACTGGAGCAGCAGCTGAACGCACGGGCGCACGAGTTGGCCTTAGCGCAGATGGAGGAGGATCTGAGAGGCGTCGATGTCGCCCCACGTGGCCTTCCCCTCTCCATTTTGCAGCCGCACAAGGATGCGAAGATGGAGGACTTCATTAAAGTCGTGCGGGTGCTCAAGGCGGATTCGGTGCATAACGCGGAGAATATTCGTCTTCAACAGCAGCTAATGAATGCGCGTGCTCACGAGCTGGCGGCCATGGCACTGAGCGGAGACCGCGAGTACTTGAAAGGAAACCCGCTCGGCGTGTCGCTGACGCTGCTCCCGCTCGACGAAGACGCGGTGTTCCACAAGGCGGAAGTTGCCCGAGCGGTTGCGAAGCGGCAGCCTGACCCTAGCTGCGAGGAGATCGCGCTGCTGGAGGAGCGGCTGAACGCGCGAGCCGAGGAGTTGGCTGCGGAGCAGTTGCAGCTGGATCTGAAGGGGCTGGAGCAGCGTCCTCTGGGGGTGCCACTGTCTCTACTGAAGCCCCATGCCGACGGCGCATTTGAGGCGCTGCTTCCCGAGCTGCGGCGCCTTGAGCGAGATCCTGCCAGGAATGCAGCGGGGCTGCAGCAGGTTCGCAGCGCGGCGAACGGGCGCATTTACGAGCTGGCCGAGGCGTTCTTGGCAAAGGATCGCATCACGTACATCGATGCCGAGCCAGAGGGCGTGCCGCTGCATCTAGTGCCGCTCTCCGAGGACGAGCGCTTCACGGAGCTGGAAAGCAAGAGGCTGCACCTGCTCTCCGAGAAGGGGGCGGGGCGCGCCGTTGATCCGAAGGAGCTCGTGGCGCTGACGACACAGCTGTGCGAGCGGGCGCACGAGGTGGCAAAGCAACTGGTGCGCAAAGAGCGGGAATACTTGGACCCGGCCCCTGAGGGAGTGCCGGTGGATGTTCTTCCGCTCGACAGCGATTCCGCGTTTCGGAGGCTTGAGGCCTCCCGGCTCACAGCCAAGAGTCGAAATGCCATGACGCTGGTGAACCAGCTGGAGGACCAGCTCAACGCGCGCGCGCGCGCGTTGGCGCTCGCACAGAAGGAGGAGGACTTGCGCGACCTGGATTCGCACCCGCGCGACTTACCGCTGACGCTCTTGCAGCCGCATCACGACGCCATCTTTGCGCAGTTCGTCGATGAGCTGCGCGGACTGAAAGCATCGCATGATGACCAGCGCAGGGCAATCAATGAGGTACAGGGTCGCATGAACGACCGCTGCTACGCACTCGCTGACGGGGTCACGAAGGGAGACCGCCGCTACCTGCATCCGAAGCCGGAGAGCATACCACTTAGCCGCCTGCCGTTGGATGCGGATGCGGCCTTCGACACTCTTGAGGTGGAGCGGGCGAAGCTGAAGCTGACAGACCCCCGCAAGAATCAGCACCGCATCACTGACATGGAGGAGCAGCTGAGGAGGCGCGCCGCGGAGCTGGCGCGGGCCGTAAAGGCGACAGATCTCCAATCCCTGTCCCCCACACCACGCGGCGTCCCGGTGGAGGTGCTCGACCTGCACGAGAACCCCAAGTTCGAAGCGCTGATAGCGGAAAAGGAGAAGCTTCCGAAGGGATGCAGCGCAGAAGCGGCTGCCACAGTGCTCGGCTTGATGAATGAGTGTGCGATGAAGGCGGCCGAGAAGCTGCTCCGTGGTGACCGAGGGTACCTTGGTCAGGAGGTGGAGGGCGTGCCTGTGACGCGTCTGCCTCTCGACACAGACGTCGACTTCCATGATATGGAGGTGGAGCGGGCGGTGCTGAAGGCGCGCGATCCCGTAAAGAATTCTATCATCATCGCAGACTTCGAGGATCAGCTAAAGAAACGCGCGCATACACTGGCGAACGCGGCACTGGCGAAGGATCGGGACTACCTCATTCCGATGCCGGAGGGGGTGCCGGTCGCGGAGCTGCCGCTCGACACCGACAGCAAGTTTCACTCACTGGAGGTGGAGCGGGCAAGGCTAAGGGCGCGCGAGGCGGAGGGGAACATGGCGCGCATGCTGGAGCTGGAGGGCCGTCTCAATGACCGCGCAGCGAGTCTGGCGAGGATGCAGCTCGAGGAGGACCTGCAAGGGCTGGACCGGGAGCCGGAGGGATACCCGCTGAAGTACCTGCGCCCTCACAGCGATGCAATCTTCGCTGCAGAAGTGGTGTCGCTGCGGCGGGCAAAGAAGGATCCGCTGGGAGGCGCGGAGAAGGTGCGTGAAGTGCAGGCAACGCTGAATGCGCGCGCACACGCGCTCGCCAGGGAGCGGATTGCGGCAGACCGCCTGCGGCTGAACCAAGAGCCGAATAAGGTGCCGTTGTCGCTGCTGCCGCTGGACAAAGACTCGCGGTTTGTGGCCTTGGAAAAGGACCTGCGTATGCTAAAGGCTGCGGAGAAGCAGAGCCTGAAGGCCATCACCGAGGCGGAAGGGCGGATGAATGATCGCGCTCACGTGCTGGCGAAGGAGTACCTCAAGCAGAGCAGAAGTTTCCTCGACCCTGAACCGGAGGGGGTGCCGCTTGCCGAGGTGCCGCTGGACGACGACGCGGAGTTCAGCGCGCGGGAAAAAGAGCTCTTGGGTCTACTGGCGCAGGGCGAGCCGCTGACATCGTCGCAGGTGCGCGCTGTGGAGGAGAAGCTCAACGACCGCACCCACGTGCTGGCTGCCAAGGCAAAGGCGAAGGGTCGCGAGTTCCTGCGAAGCAAGTCGTCCGATATTCCAAAGGAACTGCTGGCCCTCGACGGTGACCCGGCCTTCGTGGCGAAGGAGAAGGAGCTTCGAAAGCAGCTGCAGCATCAACCTGATGCTCTCCATTTCTCTATGGTTGTCGCCAACCTGCGCCGTGAACTGCAACTTCGGGCCGACGAGGTGGGCGAGGCGCAGCTGAGGGGTGACCGTAACAAGTATCTCGACCTGGAGCCTGAAGGCGTGGAGCTCTGCGACATCCCACTCGGCAGCGACCACCTCTACCATGGTATGGAGGTGGAACGGGCGATCCTGCGGGCCCAGGGGGTGATGGGCAGAGGTTCGGCAGTTGAGGAGCTGGAGAAGAAGCTGAACGCGCGAGCCCATGAACTGGCGCGCCAAATCGTCGTGGGCGATCGTGACTACTTACCGAAAGAGGTGCACGGCATCCCGGTGGAGGAGCTACCGCTCGACACAGATACCAAGTTCAGGGAGCTGGAGCGACAGCGCCGCGCGCACAAGCGGTCGCCAAACATGAGAAAGGAAGTGACGGCGGACGAGGAGGAGCTGCGCAATCACGCGCACGAGCTGGCGCGCGAGGTCATCGCTCTGGATTTGGAGCCCATCAAGGCGTCCTACCGCGGTATACCAAAGGAGGAGCTGAACTTGCACGCGGATTCAGCGTTTCGCGAACTCGCCAAGAGGCGTCGCTGGCATCGCGGGAAAGGAGGGCGCGTTGAAGCGACGGAGATGGCCGCCATTGAGGACGAGATGGACCGCCGAGCCTGCGAGATTGCCGATGACGTGATCGATCAAGAGCGCGCCTTTCTTGATCCTGAGCCGGAGGGTATGTTCCTGATTGAGGTCCCGCTCGATGAGGATCCGACGTTCCGGCAGCTTGAGCATGAGTACCGCCGGCGCTGCAGGGACCCTTTTGCGACGAAGCAGAACGCAGATGTGCTGCGCGAGCTGGCTGGAGAGATGAACCAGCGCTCCCACACCCTGGCGCGGGCGGCCTTCGCGAAGGCCCGCGACTTTATGGAGCAGGAGCCGGAGGGCATTCCGCTCGCCGAGCTCGGCGTCGATGAGGACCCAGAGTTCAAGGAGGCGGAAATCGCGCGGTACCGCTCGCAGCGCGGTACCTCCCCCGACAAGGCCATGATCGCAGAGATGGAGCTGCGTATGGACATGAGGGCGAGGGAGCTGGCGCGGGCAACATTGGCTGCCGACCGCGCTTTCCTCGACCCCACGCCAGAGGGTGTGCCGCTGGAGTGGCTGCCCCTGGACACGGACAAGGAATTCGGTGACCTGGCGAGAGAGCGACGCCGGCGCAAGAAAACGCTGAAGGGGGGCAGGGGTGAGGCGGAGGTCAGGGCGGTCGAGGGGAAGATGAACGTTCGCGCGCACGAGATGGCCAAAGAGTTCCTGGAGGTGGAGCGAGCCTTTCTGTCACGCGAGCCGGAGGGCGTACCGCTGGATGATTTGCCCCTGAACACTGACCCGCTATTCCGCGCGCTGGAGGATGAGCGCTTGCAGCTGAAGCGCGATGTGCTCAGCAACGCCACCATGAGAGCGGCAAAGGAGGCGGAGTTGGAGGAGAGGGCGCATGCAATCGCCAAAGAACTGCTTCGCAAGGAGCGCGCGTTTCTGGATCCAGAGCCTCTGGGCGTGCCCCTCGAGGAGCTGCCTCTGAATCATGACAGTGTCCTCAACCCTGTCGAGCGCAAGCGCCGTGCGCTGCGGTTGCATTCCAAGCGCAACCATGAGGCCATTCGTGCATGTGAAGAGCAGATGGTGGACCGCGTACTGCAGATCGCGGTGGCGTTTGTCGAGAAAGAGCGTGCATTTCTGGATCAGAACCCGGAGGGGGTCCCCCTGCGCTACTTGCCTCTCAATACCGATCGCGAGTTTCATGAAAAGGAGTTGCACCGCCGCAAACTCCTCCAGCGAGGCGAGAAAAACCGAGGAGATCTCGCTGACACGGAGCGGAAGATGAACGAGCGCGTGCACGCGCTCGCCAAGGACTTGGTGCTCAAGGGGCGCGCATTTCTTCACCCGGAGCCGTGCGGCGTGCCCATCGCAGATGTCCCGTTGAACGAGGACGAGCAGTTCCGAAAGATGGAGGAGCAGCGTCGTGCTCTTAAAGAGGCGGGCCGAAACGCCGCTTCGGTGAAGGCGACCGAGGAAAAGCTGAACGATCGCGCCGAGGTACTGGCGAAGAGGCAGCTCGACGAGGAGCGGGCCTTCATGAACCCCACCCCGCTGGGCATTCCGCTGCATGACCTGCCGCTGAACGCGGACCGTCGAATGCGTGAGATCGAGCGGACGCGGCGGCAGCTTCGCAAGGGCGACCTGCAAGCAGGGGCGGCGGACATCGGGGTCCTTGAGACCGCCATGAACGCGCGCGCTTATGAGCTGGCTGATCAGCTGCTGAGCAGCGATCGTGGCTATCTCCACCCAGAGCCGTCTGGCGTGCCGCTGGCAGATCTCCCGTTGCACACGGATGAGGTCTTCCACAAGGCGGAGCTGGCGCGCTTCCGTGCCAAGAAGGAGGGCCAGACGAACTTGATACCACTGGAGAGGGAGCTCAACAAGCGCGCTATGGAGCTGGCGGCGGAGTTTATTCGAATCGAGCGCGCGTACCTCGACCAGGAGCCGGAGGGCATTGCGCTGGAGCGTCTGCCGCTGGACCCGGACCCCACTTTCCACAAGCTGGAGCTAGAGCGGCGGCGCCTGAAGCGCAGCGGCGAGAACCCATCGCTGGCGCTGGAGCTGGAGCATCTCCTGAACCGCCGCGCGCACGAGCTGGCGATGGAGCTGCGTGGGTGGCAAGACGCGGAGTTCCACGCGAGGAACGAGTACGTGGCGGAGGAGTGGGTGCGTGTATGTGACCTCTACCCAGAAGGGCGCTACGAGTCCTTTGAGCCGGCATCCCCGTTCCCCGGCGACGTCGTGTCCGCGCCACGTGACGTTGGCTACCTTGCCCCGTTCATAGCTGCCCTCTCGCGGTACCCCGTGCTGCTGCAGCGCCTCATAGCCACGAGTGAGGCCCCAGTCAACGCACCCTACACGTTCATCTTCTTCGATCCCCACAGCAACCCCGTCTACGTCGATGTGGACGACCGCGTGCCATGCACGCAAGCATGTGAGCCGAAGTTTCTGCAGTCATCTTGCCACCTATGGTATCCGCTGTTATTGGAGAAGGCGTACGCCAAGTTTGTCGGCGGCTACGAGCGGCTGGTGAACTGCACCGCGCTAGAGACGCTGCGTGACCTCACAGGCCGCCCCGTGACGCATACCCCCTTCGACCAGGAGTTGGCGCAGGCTGCCAACCTCGGCAACTACACCTCTGTGGACTTCTGGCTCGGCGTGGCGGAAGGCCTGGCGCGCGGCAACGTGGTCTTGTGCTCGTCGAATGCTGAGGTGCCAGATGGCATTCACCCCCTGTGCAGCTACGCGCTCGTCGGCGTGGTCCTCACAGTGGAGGGTTCGACGAACTCGTCCGATGTCGTCATCAAACTAGAAAACTCGTACCGCCAAGACGAGCCGGTCTACACCGGTCCACTCTGCCACGGGGACGTCAACTGGAGTCAGGCGCTGCAGCGCGCGTGCCAATACGACCCCGGGAGAGACGACCTTCTCTACCTGCCCTTGCCCACGTTTCTTCGGAACTTTTCGAGCATGCAAACATGCCACATCAACTGTGGTGACAGGCTTACGGCGACGGGTGCGTGGGACATCCGCACGAGTGGAGGCAGTGCCAAGTTCACCAGTTTCCGCAACAATCCCATCTTTGTTCTGCAGAACAACAGCTCTCGCTCGGCGACAGTGATATCGGAGCTCCGTCACGCGCTGCCACTCTTCGTTGACCCTGAGGGGTGCAGCCATTACCCGCAGTCGGGTGTTGCCCTCATGGAGCCGACCTTGTCCTCCGCTCCGCTAACGCCCTTGATCACACACAGCACGGCGCGCTTCCTGCAGAAGGGTGTCCTGCTCGACTCACGTGAGGTGTGCACCATAATAGAGATCCCAGCTAATAGCACGTGTCTCCTCGTTCCCTACACGGCCAAGGTCGGCCAACACGGCTCTTTCTTCCTGTCCGTCTACCCGGGGTACGCAAAGGTCTCGCTCACACCGCTCCACTACTGCGGGCTGTCGCGGGAGCCGAAGAGCGCCGCAGTGGTGCTTAAACCCGGAGCGGAAGGCCAACGAGTGGACTTCACTGTAGGCAGCGCCTGCGATGTGCATGTGCTGCTACGCCAGGAGAAGATGACAGACCTGCTGACCTCGATCAATGGAGACGCTATTGCGGATGATGACGTGATGATGGTGGCCTTCAGCGACCAGGCGATGAAGCTCACCTCCTCCGGTGACGCAACGAACGCCCGCGAGCACTCTCTTGTCTTCAGGGCTGAGAAGCCGGGCTACTATTCGCTCCTTCTTCTATCGCCTAATCAGCCCGTCTCTGGGGACAACCCATGCACTGTCAGCATCTTCACCCCAAAGCGGGTCTTGGTGAAGTTTGTGCCGCCGCCCGCCGGGACCCGGCAGCTGCAGCAAACCCGCTTCCCGGCGCTGCCGCGCAGGTTCATCAAGGGCGATGGCCGGAACAGCCTGCATCGACCGCAGGCGTCCTCCACGGCTCGCCAGTCTCAGCAGCGGCAGCGCAAGGACAGCTTGCCACCACTGGGTACCAAGGATGCCAGCACTGCGAGACCAGCTCCCGGCTCTCACAGTGTGCTTTACTCTTGTACTTTTTAAGCCTCCCAATGCGTGCGGGTGGCGGCGGGGCGTACAATCAGTGACACCAGGAGAGTGGAGGGAATGGAGATCAAGGTGAAGGGCATCCGAGAAGGAGAAGGGGTGCGAGAGGAGAAGCGATACAGCCGGCCGCGTCCCTTCACTACGGAGCCTCCTTTCTCTGTCGCAACATGTCCCTCACGCCACTGGCTCCACTCCTGCGAGAATGTGTTTTCCACTCGATGCAAATTGTCGGTTCCTCGTCTGCTGCGGGAAGTCTGCTTGCGTTACGCGTCCCGTATCCGCTATGGCCTGCGGGAGGACACCGCTGCGTATGCAGACCGACATCTGATGTTTCTGTGTCGTACTTCTCTTGCGACTGCCACCTTACGGCATAGATCTGCCTCATGCATTGCTCTCGTTGAGTTTGCGCACACTTCCCATGTATGCAGTTTTTTTTTCGTGTTTGTGTCTGGCGAGGAGGGTTGCACACGTATTCCTCCCAAAGCGTCGCGTGTCTGACGTCATTGATTATTCGGCGACGTGCCGAAACGGGCGATTTGCTTTCAGCGGTTTGTGCTCCTTTGCCCCCTTTGAGGGCTGCGGTCTCCCCTCCCATCCCCTCCCCATCCGCCAGCACTCCCGCTCATGCGCCAGGGTCTATACAAACTGTTTCGTGTTGGCGGCAGATCCCCTGCAGCGCACTTGAACGCTCTATGTACAGCACCGTTGCACTTTTACACTTCGAAATGCGCTTGGTCTTACCCAGTCAACGTGAATGACCCACCAAAGGGAGAGGAGGTGATGGACATCACGCGCGTGCATGCGCATGCGGCTCGTTACCGTCTGTTTCCTCGCACAACCGATCGCCCACCCACCCACCCCCCTTCCCTCCGCTTCTCTCGCCACCCTTCCCACGTTCGCCGTGAGATAGGCGTGGTAAACTCGAGTGATCGCAGCCCTTTCTGAGGCGGTGACCATCCAAACGCGAGGAGGAGAAGAGCGAGGCGAGAGTCGAAGACGGTAACCGTGCGACAAGCAGCGTTGCTCGCGGACATGTAGCAATCTACCTTGATATCCTGTGCATCTATCCGCGCACCACCGCACCGCTGGCGGCGTGTATCACGCGACCTCGGGCAACCGTGCCCCCATGTATTTACCAGTCTCCCTCACGCTACTCTTCCTTGATAATCTCTTTATCGCTCGGTCTCTCTCCTGCCCTCCCCCTCCCCCCGCCACACACACACACACACAAACGATGGCTGTCGCGCCGTACGCTGTCTGAGCACGAACAGTAATTAAACCACGCACACTCACACACAGAGGGAGAGGGAAAACGTTCGATGCACGAAAGGCAAACATCGAAGAAATCCTCTCCGCAGACTTCAACGCACAGACCTCTGCTTTTGCTCCGCCTGCCCCCTTTTCCCTTCCCCTTTTCCCCTTCCCGGTGTTGGCACGCATCGAAGTAGACACGTCGCTATCGAGGCGCACTCGTATCCAGCGACACCAGAAGTCAGCGGCGCTTATCAGCCGCGCCTTCCTCTCTCTCTCTCGTCCTCATTTTCTCCAAGCCTACGCAGCTCTCCGCTGCTGTGATTGGTTCCTCGTGTGCATCAGCCAGCGCTACGCGGTGGAGCCGCTCGTGTATGTCCGCTGTGTCGAAGCATTTTTTATCCCCTTAGATCCACTTGCGTCCCTTGAAACGCCCCCCTTTCCTAACACGCACGTTATCTCAGCCAGCGCTGTAGAGGTCGACATACAGGCACGCGCCTGCAGACGCCAGCTACTGTACTGCTGCCTTTGGTGCGCCTTTTAACCATGCAGCGACCAACAGCGGGCTCGGGGGCGACGGCGGCAGCCTACACCTTCCGGCAGCCGCCACAAGGGTTCCAGGAGCCCAAGTACCGCGACCCGTCCAGCAGCCGCAATGCCAGCCGCAACATGCACAGTGGCTCGCAGCGCTTCGGCAACGTTATGTATGACCGTCGCGTCTATCGTGGCAACACCTACGCTACCCCAATCATGTCCACCGCTGCGCGGGCTGAGATGGAGAAGCGCGAGATGATCGACTCGCAGCGGCGCAAGCAAGCGTCACAACGCGCGGCGTCGATCAAGCGTCGCAAGCAGATTGAGGCGGCTCGGCGGCACATGGCCACCCCCGACCCGGGTGACGGTCGACTAAACACGCAGATCCAAACCGACGAGTACTTGGAGGAGCTGACCGACAAGGTGTCGCAGCAGGTGCAGGAGACGCAGACGGACCCACTCATGGACCGACCAGCGACTCCAAAGTACGTCCCAACCAAGTCTGGTCGCGACGCGGAGACACAAATCTACGAAGGGGACTTGTTCCGCTTTGACGAGGCTGTCGAGCCGATCCTCGAGGTGCTTGTAGGCAAGACGCTAGAGCAGGCAATGCTCGAGGTGATGCAGGAGGAGGAACTGGAGCTACTGCGCCAGCAGCAAATTGAATTTGAGCAGCGCCGCAAGGAAGAGCTGCTGGAGATGCAGAAGCTCGAGGCGGAGGAACGCCGCAAGTTCGAGGAGAAAGAGCGCCGCAAGAAGCAGGAGGTGGAGCGCATCCAGCGTGAGAAGGAGACCCGTGAGAAGCTGCAGGCGAGGCAGTTTGCAAAGGCGTACATGAGCAACATGGAGAACCGCGTCTTCTCCCGATTGCAGGATGAGGGATGGTTCGCAGATCGCGTGCTGAACGAGGTTGAGCTGGACTTCTTCCCGTGGCTGATGGTGGAGGTAGATAAAGAGCTAGCAAAGAAGAAGAAGGCCCGCGAGCTCGTGGATGAGCTCATTCGAGAGGTTGTCCGGCTCAACGCCACCCAGCTAGCCAAGAGCCGTGCAGCAGCGGAGGCGCCGGCGAGTCCCGTGATCGATTAGAAGGCTCTCCCTGCTCTCGCTCTATTATGGGGCTCTCTCTTCCCTTCACACCGCACACACCCCACACGTAGCGCGTGGCTTCTCTACACTAACGCTCTCTCTCTCCGTGTAGAGTTTTCTACACGCCTCTCGCACACTTCTTCCGTCTCTTCGGGTGGCGGCGTCTCACGTCCCGTACGGCTGCCGCCGCTTTTGCTGCCGCTTGCGTGAACCACGTCTCGGGGCGTCTTCTCTGTCGCGGCTCTCTCCCTCTCCCTCTCTATCCGTCAGCCTTTCGGTCTTCCCCTCGCTTTTACTTTGGATGTCTATAGTATGTACGAATTCGGCCTCTGGCCAGCCTCGGAGGAACGCGTTCAATTGCCGCACGTGCACGAGGCGCGTACCGGGCCTCAGCGGAGGGGCGTCCCCCCCACCGCCAGTCTACCCTTCCCTGCTCTTCCTTCCACGCTTGCCTGCAAACGAGAAAAAGAGGATGAGGGCTGCACTCCGCTCCTCAGGGCGTTTTTGCTCCCGCTGCTTTATCAGTCAGCGAGCAAATCCCCGGTGCGCTTTCCCTCTCTTTCCGTTAGCCTTGTGTAGCGTGGCTCGCTGCCCCGCTTTCGCTTTCGTCCGTTTCTCAAGGGCGTCACATTTCCTGAACCCTTTTTGTGCTCGTGTCTTGCTCACACCGCCAGATGTGAAACGAAGAGATGAAATGCCGCAGCGGCCGCTGAGCCGCTGTCTTCCGCTCACCCCCTCTATCTGTCTCGCTCTCTCGCGTCCTCCTCCCACACCCCTTCTTTATGACTATCTGTATGTGCGTGTCTGTGTGTCGGCATACGCTCATCTCAAAGCGCCTCTTACTCCTTTCTATCATGGCGTCCTGCGTTTTTTTTTCCGTCATCCCCTTTTGTGCCGTTTTCTGCGTGTGCTCTCGATAGGTGCGCTTGTGGGGGCTTGCAGTCAGGCCGGCTTGAATTGGTCGATGCCAGAGTGGAGTGGAGGGCCTTGTCTTTCCCCTTCAGTCCGCATGAAGAGCGGAGCACACGCAGAACTATGGCCGCAGACGAGCAGAGACTGGATCGACGCCACTTTTGGCCGTGCTAAGAGCCATTCTCCTTTTCCTGCTCACAAGGGCGCTGGCCATTACGGGTACTTCGGACGGCGACGTGAAAGCTGCCGCGAACTCGCTTGCTCAGCGCCCGAGCACGTGAAGCGATCCGTTCTAACGAGGGTTCCCGCGCAGCCTGTCTGTGCGTGCACACACTAGGCAAGCCCAAGCGCCTCTTCAGCACCTTAATTCGTCCGCCACCCTAACGAAGGGGGCCGTGGCAATGCAAGGTGACTGATGCTGCTGCTCCTGCGCACGTGTCCCCTTTCACAGCTGCTCTCTTCGCCTCCCTCCTCTTTTACGCAGGTCCTCCTTTTTGGCATCCTCTTCGGCCCCACACTCGCGTCGTCGCACTCCGGCCAGAAGACCTGTCTCTCTCTCTGTGCGTGCGTCTGTGCGTGCGTCTCTCTTTTTTGTCATCCTGAGAAGCGGTTCGCCTTTTAGAGGCGCACCGGTGTTTCCTGATCGGCTGGGCCATGACTTCACCTCGTTGCGCACCACGGCTTCACCTGACAAACGTTGCACCAAAGCGCCTCAACTACTCCATATCCGGGCGCATCTGTGCTCGTGTGCCGACGTCGTTTTTCGCCGCTTTCTCTCCAGGGCGGTAATCGCACCGCGCCCCGATTCTTTTCGTGACCGCGTTCACTGCGAACGTTTCTGTTCGGCATGCACGCGTCAACCGTTACGGCCGCGCTGCAGGACGCGTTAGAGAAAGGTGACATCGTCGAGCTCGAACAGGCCATCACAGCAGCTGAGGATTCAACCGGCGTCTCTGCCTACACACGAAAGACTTCCTCCTCTTCGCTTGCCAATCTGATCGCGCGGGCCAAGAATATGTACCGTGTGCACATGAATGCTTGCAAGGGCTATGTGGTGCCCCTACGAAAGGCCTGTAGGGAGCTAAGTGAGCGCGGCATCTTTGAGGCCCTCGTCAAGGCCCGTAGTGCACCGGATGAGGTGCAGCTGTGCATGTATACGGACTTGTGCAATGCGGAGTCGCTGCGGCGCGAAATCGTCGAGGCGCAGAGACGAGGCGCGAGGCTGCTGAGCTCGACAAGTGCGCAGGAAGTTGACGATTTCTTGACGGAATGCTCGCCCTTTCTGGAAGATCATACCGTTTTGGCTCTCGTTCAGAGGCGCGAGGACCTCCTACGTGACGAGCGACGGCGCCAGTTTGGGGGACCCGCTACGACACCGTTGCGTGCGAGCACCACAAAATTCGTCGCGACTGCGGCAGGACGTGAGCGCAATAGCTGCAAAACGCTGGAGAGCCGTGATCATTCTGAGCTGAAAGGCGAGGGCGTATCGCTGCTCAGTCGACACCAGCAGCGGCCGAAGTACCGCAGCTGCAGCAGAGCTGACGGCATCGCCAGCTACGGCGGCCGCGGTCACCGCGGTGAGTCCTCTGAGGCAGTACCGCGCAGCTCGAGCGCTGCCGGGGCGGTATACCCAGCCCTGCAAGATGCGCTGAAGAAGAGTTTAGATGGCGGTCTGCAACGCACCATCACGGAGGGGGCATCGCCGTGGATGCAGACGATGCGTGCGCTCTGTCAGCAAGCCTGTGGCGAAGCGGTGCGCCAGGAGCACGAGAGGCGCCGACGGCTTGAGGACAGAGAGGTGGAGGAGCGTGCAGAACTGTACCGGAACGAAATGCTCTCCCGTGTGCAGCGCTGGGCCGCGGAGGTGGCCCTTTTTCGTGCCGGCCATGAGCAGAAGGCCGCGCCGGAAGGTGACGACAGAGATCGCGCGGCGCCACGGAGGCCGTCTTCCCCAATGAAATCAGCTTCATCTGCCCCACCTCTGGACGCCTGCGCTTCGCCGGCCGCCGCAGAGGCAGTGGCCGGCGCTGCGAGCTCTCCGGCGACGCGTGCGTGCGCGACACACTCGCTTGCCGCGTACACACTTCGGCCCGCCGCGCGGCAGCTAACACCGAGGCGTCCCTCACGCACTTGCGCTGAGGCGGCGGTGGGAGGTTCGCTTCTCGGCAGCGCCGTCGGCCACCGTAATGAAGAGCTGCACACGCCGCGCATTTTCCGAGACACGCCGAACATTTCGCCCATCAAAGACGTCAGTACGGCAAGCGGTGCGGCGTCGTTGTCGGAGCAGGATCAGCTTTATCAACGTGGCAGCATGAAGAGCGAGTGGGAAGACGGGCTGCGATACGGATCACCACGCGGAAAGGCCTCGCTAGATGACGGTAGTGCAGTGGTGGATACCTTTGCTGGGTCGTCCATGTCCGCCGTCAAGCCACCATCGCTAACGCTGCGCCGCATTCAGGCACGACTTCGCGCAGTGCTGCAAGAGGAGGAGATTCACCGCCGCGATATCGAGGGCACCGAGGACTTTGACCGCAGCGTGTTTCTATTTCCGGTCTCGGCTCGCATTGCATTGCTTCGGCACACAGAGGCTCAGCGGACACGTATTCGCTAAGTCTCCCCGCTTCCCACCGGTGCGAAGGGCGCTAGCGATCCAGCACACGTAGGTGCCTGCATACATGCTACTGTGCGGGTGAGCAGGGGCTCCATGAAGGCCATTCTGCTCGCGTCTGACGGGGCTCGCTTAGAGGGGTAAGCAGCACGACGCGAAGGTCATGAAAGATGACGGAAGTCTCTCGTGGTGATGAATTTGCCGCCCGAATTTGTGTCAGCCTCTGACGCGTTCGTTGGGGTACTTCGTTTGACGTTTTATGGCGCGCATGCAAAACGGCACAGTCGACGCGCTTGCGCGTCACCTCGAGGGACAACGGGGGCGCTGGCAGGGTAAATACTCTTGTATGTCTCTGTGTGTCTGTGTGTGTGTGCGACGTGAACAGAACGGATATGCGCGTGGGAGGCGTCCAATGGTCTCGCAAGTGCTCTCTTTCACTCTTTCATGCCTGCCGGCTACGCCCATATTTCTCTCGCCTTTGCTGTGGTCGGCATCGCCGCGCTTTTCTCTTTCACTTCCTTCCCTCTCCTTGACCCTTTCTGCGCTGAACATGTCTGTGTGTTTGTCTTGCGCGTGCACACCACGGGCGCGCGACCATGTTTTACTATGCACGCGCCGACACCTACACATCGGCGCGTTCAGTCGCTTTCATCGTAACACATTCTCACACAGACGCGCATGCGACGAGCTTAAGTGCCGGCAGGAATCCGTTTCCCGTGAGCCTCTCTGGTCAGCGCCTCACTGCCGTCCTTCGCCATTCAGGCCGGTGTAGACCCTCTTCGTAGGATAAGCACAAGCCGAACACGCATCAACGCACACTGAAGTCCCGTGGCAAACACCCGCCTTTATCTTTTTCCTTCTACACGAGGGGGCCACGGCAGGATGCGTTCCTCCACGATCATTCGCACAGCTGTGCTCCTATGTGCTGTGATAGCCCTGGCGCTCTCCGTGCTCGGCGTATTCATGCCCTTTTTCGAGATGCCGGCCAGCGTCGAGAGCACTCTCGACACCTTGAACGCTACCATTCATAGTCCTAGCTTTGATATCGAGACAGATAAGGCGACATTGGAGCGCTTCGGCCTCCTCGCCGGTGGACCGCCAGGCAAAAGCAAGATGACGCTGTGGAAGCTCATTTATGCCACATCAAAGGCCGGCACCCCTGTCGACCTACGGGAGGATTACTTCACCTGCTTCCATGGAAACATGCTTATTCAGACGGCGGAGGGGATGTCTGTGGTGTCGTGTGTTCTGGCTGCTGCGAACGTCATCATGGCTATCTTTCTCTTCTTCTTCTCTGCTGTCGTCAAGTTTCCGCTTGCTATGTATTTTTTCCTTGCCGCCGCCGCCGCGGCCGTCACGTGCGGCGTTGCCCTTCACCTTTACCTTCACGGTTGGTGCAACACGCCGTCGCTCAAGGCATGCGAGTGGAACTTGTCCGTTGGCTTTGCCTTTTTTGTTGTCTCATCCGGCGTCTCTCTTATTGCCAGCGCCTTAACGATGTGCGCGCACTGAGCCGTCGAAAAATGCACACGTTCGCTCCGTCCTCGCCGTCGGTTCGGGGGGATCCATACGCGTCTGCGTGCGTTGAGTGTGTATGGGGATGTCCCGCTGCGTAGGTATCTAAAGAGGCCGATTCACCTTGAGTAGTGGCCGTCTCCCTGGCATTGCTGGTGAGAGTGGTGAATCCGTCACCGGCGTTGCCGCATGCGCTCAGTCGATTTGTGAAAGGGTGCACATACACACATATATATATATCTACATATATATTTTTATCTGCCCCCCTCCCCCTATCGTCTGTTCCGTAATGGTGTCCAACTTCCCTTTGGATGTAAGAGATGACGAGAACACGTACACACACACGGGCAAAGAGACGGGGCCGTGCTGCTCCCCATCGCTCTCCTTCCCCCCTCTCTGTTGGGTGTATGCATGTCATGTGTGCGTGGGCCCTCTGTCAACAATTTCCCTCATGAGCGTGTCATTTCTCGATGGTGTTCATTTCGGTCGCCTCTGGAGTTGGACGACCTCCTTGTCTTCCCTCTGGGAGTTGCTCCTCTTTTCTGACTTCCCCTCCGCTCTCAGACGCTTGGCGGGGTGGATGGACCGCAACCACCTCTACCCCCTTTCCTTCTCGCCTCTGCGACGCAACAGCAGCAGTGTACGACGACCCCTGTTTCGCGGCGTAGTCACTGAGGCTCTCGGTCCTGCCGTTCCGTCCCCCGCACTATCTCCTTACGTAGCCACGTGTATGAGTGGGCCCTGTCAATGCCCTCGCCCCCTTTTTTACCCGTTCTCGAGTGGCCTCCGCTACGGTAGCCTGTGCGCCATGGGGGCGGGCGTGTGACTGTTTTCTTCTCTTTGTTTCATCTGCCTTGGCTTCGCTGGTGGTGCCCGGAGCAACAACGTTCATCGATGAGCGGGGCAGCACATACAGGTAGAGGCCTGACTACTCTTTCCTCAGTGACGGCCACCCTCTTGCCCCTCCACGCGCTTTACACGCATCGACGACAGCATCCTTCTTTTCTGGCGCCACTCCATTGTGGAGCGCTCTTCGCGTTACTGGCGTTCTCCTTCTACACACACACACGCACACAGACATCCAGGCAGGGGAATGTGGTGGTGAGGAGATGTAGACGCACCTCTTCCTCGATGCTGTTTTTTTTTCTTGCCTTTTACGTGCACCTTTCTCTGCTGCTGTTGCTATTGCTGAGGTCCATAGGTGCCTTTCCCATCCTCTTCGTCGTGTCCCATCCCTTACCCCTCCCATCACTTCCCCCTCGTACCAGCCTCAGTCCTTTCGCTTATATATTTGCATACAGTCTCGCCCTCTACGGCGCTGTTGTGCCGAGGCGACTCATCTGTCTTTTCATAAGCAACTCCCCCTTATTTATTGGCCTCATCACACGTACTATCCTCAACTCCACCGCGCGTTCGATCCCTTGTGAGACTTGGTCTCGCTGTCTGCGTCTTGTGCGAAGCAAGTTGCCGGCGGGCACCTTCGCCGCCGCGCACTCCTGCTTAGCGTACTCTGTGCTGCGGGATATGCATCTATGTGTGTGCCTGTGTGTCTCCTCTCTACTCATCGCTTTTGCTGTGTATACCTCTTTTTGTGTGTGTGCTCGTTTCGTCGTCGAGTGTCGTCGGTTGCTCTTCCATACTCTTCTCTGTGCCCAAGCGCGCACGTGCGTGCACGCCTCCATGGATCGTCTCCCTATGCTCTCTCTCTGCCTCTCGCTTCTCCCCCATTTTTCTCCCCTGTCTCTGCAGTTTTTTCTTCGCCCCTCCCTTTACCTTCGTGCGATCTCCTCCTTGGACACATGCATGTGCGCATAGGTGCTCTTGGACGAAGGAGTAGACGAGGCACCACGTGTCTGGTGCGTGGGGTATCGCAGAGACTCCAGCAATCCACTTGCTGTGCTAGTGCGGACAGAGGAAGAGCAACTACCCTTTCCACCTTCTCCTTGCCAATGCAGAGTCACCTCTGGTGGTGGCGTAGAGTCGAATACGTAGAGTAGAGGGGGGCGGTCAGAGCTATGTGTTGCCTATGAATATGAGCCGTTGGGTCCTTCAGGGCACTGCGCCCATGCCCCACCCCCTTCGATAGGGAGCATGAGATGCTTCATCTCTACACTTACCCAATGGGCAGCGGTGCCCGAGCGCATCTCCCCGGTGCTGGACCTGCTTACTAGTGTGACTCGCCTTAGCCCACCTGCACGGCGGCCGGGATGATAGGAGCGGCTGTGAGGCGATATACGCAGCGGGTGTGCGTGGGTAAAGTCTGAGACCGCGCTCGGATTGCGAGGTCAGAGACGCTGCTGAAGCGCACGTGTGTGAACGACTGCTTCGAATCGCGAGGCGAAGGACCCTGTAAATGGTGTGCCAGAGGGGACTTGACCTCATATACAGATGTTAGACAAGGGAGCCGCCGAGCAGCCTGAAGAAAACACCTCACGTCTCTTTTCCTCGTTGATCGCTGCGAGCACCCGCGGCCAGACGCACGCAATTGGAGTACGAAGCGTGTGCTTTCCTTTTTTTCGTTGGCTATTTTGTTTTCTCCGAAGGTGCTGAAGCGCCGCTGTACGTATGTCGGTGCGTGCTGGCGGTGCTCTGTGTTGCGTGCGAGGCAGCGATAATGTGCCTGTGGTCTTTTCTTTCCTTTTTTTTCGCCAGCCCGTACGTTTGCTTTTCACTGTGGTAACTACGCCAATCTTTTTCTCCTCCGTGGCTTCTCGGGTGAAACGGACGCTCTCTCGAGTTGAAGTACCCATCGTTGGTGCCGCTCTCCCATGGAAGCACCGCCCCTCTCCTCTCCTTGGCGCTCCCCCCTCCCTCCCTCCTTCCTTCCACCCCTTCCCTTTCCACAGCGCATCTTGTCATGAAACATCGGGCAGCTCTGCGGCTGGCTCGAAAAGGTTTCGACAGGGTGGAAGAGCGCGTGTTGCGTCAGAGAGCGCTTGCTTGTGCTCCGCCCAATGCATATGAAGAGGCAATGAATACATGCCGACGCTGGCTTGCGCTACCGGTCCTGTTGTGGTGTCTGCGACAAAGAGAGATGTGTGCGGATGGGAGAGAGCGCATGTTTTGTGCAACAAGTGAGCGTTCATGCTGCGAAGCTCGTCTGTGTGAGCATGTGAATAGATGTGTATATGCGCCTGAACGTTGCGGTGTTTTTTGTGCCGCTCGCCTTCGCGCTCGGCGTCCCAGAGTCAGAGAAGATCTATTACGTTTCCAAAGGTCTTGCGCTTCTCCACGGAAGCTCAACAGTGGCGATTACTGCTTCCCTTCTCCGCTTTGTGGACTGGAAAATGAGGTGCAGCTTCCGCCAGCGTGGGAACAGCAGCGAATGTGTGTGTGTGTTTCTGTGTGTGCGGGGTCGTTTCTACCAGTATCTCTGTTTCTACCGCCTCCCCCCTCCTTCCCCCCTCACACACATACATACACACACACTGCGCGTTGGTTCGCTTTCCTCCCTCGCGACTTCTCTCAACGCCCATCGGTGCGCGTTGGCGAACTCTTACCTCAAGCACACGCAAAGCGCGGCGAGAAAGGGAGGGAGGGGCCTGTGCCTTTTCCTTTTCTGCACACGAGGTCTGCTCATGCACATGTCGAGGCCTTTGCGGTTCATCGGGGCGCTCCCGCACACACGCCGATATCGTAGCGCCAGACCTCTGCGTACCACCGTCTTCATCGCCATTACGCTGTGAAACTGGGCATTACGGGAAGGGACTTTCATGGATAATTTGTGAGAGGTCTTTATATATATATATGTACATGGCCCCTCGTTTCGTCTTCTCCTTGTCATCTCTTCCACTGTGTAGCTCCGCACCCTCTATACCTCTCTCGCAGCCCTCTACAGCGCTTCACGCTTGTCATGAGCACCGTCAGCACGCCGTGGGTGGAGAAGTACCGCCCGCAGACGGTATCCGACATTGTCGGCAATACAGAGGCGATTTCGCGTTTGCAGGTGATTGCGAAGGAGGGTAACCTGCCAAACCTGCTCCTCTGTGGGCCGCCCGGCACTGGCAAGACCACCAGTATGCTCTGCCTAGCGCGTGATCTGCTGCTTCAGAACACAGACACCGGTAATGCAGGATCGTCGCTCGGTGGGGCCGGGAAGGATATCCTTAAGGAGGCGGTGCTGGAGCTGAACGCCAGCGACGACCGTGGATTGGATGTGGTGCGTGAGAAGATTAAACTCTTTGCGCAGACAAAAAAGACACTACCCAAAAAGTTTTTTTCCACAGGGGAGGGGGCCACCAAAGAGGAGCAGGTGGTGCATCTGCACAAAATTGTGCTCCTGGATGAGGCAGATAGCATGACCCCAGCTGCGCAGCAGGCCTTGCGTCGCACAATGGAGCTGCACAGCAGCACAACACGGTTTGCCTTTGCGTGCAACAACAGTAATAAGATAATCGAGCCCATCCAATCTCGCTGCGCGGTTGTTCGCTTCAAAAAGCTCAGCGACGCCGACATCTTGAAGCGTCTAGTGTACGTCATCCAAGAGGAGAACGTCTCTTACACCGATGACGGGCTGGAGGCCCTCCTCTACCTCGCCGAAGGCGACCTGCGGCAGGCACTGAACGCGCTCCAGGCCACACACACTGGATACGGGCTTGTAAACGCTGACAATGTCTTCAAGGTGTGCGACCAGCCGCATCCGGTGCTCGTCGAGAACATCATTACGGCGTGCGTGACCAAGCGCAACATCCAGGAGGCGCACAAGGAGATGAATCGATTGCTTAACCGCGGCTACGCCCCTGTGGACGTGATTTCGACCTTCTTCAAAGTGGTCCAGGCGAACGCCCGTCTTTTTCGGAGTGAACTGCAGCAGCTGGAGGTGCTTAAAATAGTGGGTGAAACGACGATGCGTATTGCGGAGGGTGTGGGAACCTCGCTGCAGCTCGCCGCGATGCTCGCACGCATGATTGCCGCAGTGGAGAGCGCTCCTTCATAGAGGCCTTCCTTAGGAAGACAAAAACGAGTATGCGGGTGCGAGACGCATAGAGTGAGGACAAGTCCACCAAAGAGGGGGTGGCACGACGTGTGACGGTTGTGGTGCGTTGGTGCTGCACTGCGGGTACGCCCGTCTCTCGTCCAGGACCGGAGTCTTCATGTGCCTCCCAACGAAGCGCCTGTCTTTTTCGTTTGACTCGCATATCCCCTCGTCGTACACCGCCGCCCTCCGCTCCTCGGTCCTTCCCGTTTGACTTCGCTGTGGCCGCGGCGTTAGGCCGCCCCTACTGCGTTCGCGCGCGCTGCATGCCAGGCGTGCTAGGCGGATAAGTCGTATCCTGTGTGTTGAGTGGGGAAAAGGGCGACGCCGTATGCGACGAACGCAGAGTAACAAAGAGGACGAGATCGTGCACCACCGGTCTGGAGGTGCGTGTGCGCTTTTTCTTGCAAGACAGTGGCCGCCAGAAGGAGATGCCAATGAGTGCACCGCTGCGTTGGCGCGCGCAGCTTTGAACAGTGGATCATCTTGGCTTGCGAAGCGCTGCGCTCGAACTCATCACCGCTCTACCCGCCACGTCTTCGCACACTTCCTTTCTCGCCTCCTGGCTGCTGTTGGTGTGGCAAGCACACCTGCGCCCGTGAGTGCCGCGTGACAATCGGAAAAAAAATAAACAAACAGAGAGGCCGCCGTCGCCGCCGCAGCGGAACAGACGCATTCCCCCTTTCCCTTCCGCACACGTCTTGGCATGTACGTGCGTGTGCCTCTCCTTTCATTAGCTTGTGAGCGTGACATCTCTGTCTCCCACCGCCATTCCCCTCCCCTCCCCTCCCCCCGATGTGAACTGCTGTTCACCGCATGGACACGATCGTCCTTGGATTAGCGCTCCGCTTCTCTGTATGTGTGTCAGCTTTGCTGGACTCCGCCTTTGAGTTTCCCGAGGGCGACTTCGGTTCGGCAATATCGCCTCGCACAGCAGCCCACCACAGTCGCGCGCACACTCCGTCGTTTCACACATACATCTGTTAGCGCGTCGCAGCCGCAAGGGCCGAGCTGCTCTTTTTTCTTGCTAATTCAATTGGCGCTCGAAACGCACCATGTCCACTTCGGTGAATAACTTGAATGGTAAACTGGATCCGATAGACATCGCGGCGCTGAGTGCCGCCTATGAGCCGGAAGAGGTGCTCGGCGAGGGCACGTATGGCATTGTGTTCCGGGCCCGCAACAAGGCGACTGGCGCCAAGTATGCCATCAAGAAGCTCCGACTAGACGGCTTCGCGGAAGGCGTGCCCGCCACCACAATCCGCGAGGCGACCCTCCTGCACGATCTCAGCGACAACCCGAATGTCGTGAAGCTGCTGGACGTCGTGTGTAGCGAACATCGCGTCTACCTTGTTTTCGAGCTTCTCGACGAGGACCTCCGCACTTTTATCAAGCGTTACCGTCCCGCCAGCGGGCAGAAACCGACCAATGGCACAGCAGTGCCGCTAAACATTGTGCGTGAGTTCACCCGTCAGATGCTCTACGCGTTGTGGACCTGCCACAACAACCGTATCCTGCATCGAGACCTAAAGCCGGGGAATATTCTCGTTGCCAACTACCGTGACAAGAAGAGTGGGGAGACCAAGTTTTACGTAAAGCTGGCGGACTTCGGGCTGGCGCGCATGTTTGAGATGTCGGTGCAGACCTACACACACGAGGTCATGACACTGTGGTACCGCTCCCCCGAAATCATTCTCGGCGATCGCCATTACACCCCGGCGGCCGATATCTGGTCAGTCGGCTGCATCGTGGCGGAGATGATTCTCGGCTATTCCCTTTTTCGCGGCGAGAACTGGCGCGACCAGCTGGACAAGGTGTTCTACGTGGTGGGCACCCCCACGGAGAAGACGTGGCCCGGTGTGACGAAGCTGCCTGGCTACGATCGCAATTTCAAGGTTTACCACGTAGCGCCCCTACCGACGCGGCTTCGGGACTACGATGAGAAGGCGGTCGAGTTCATCGCCTACTTGCTCGTCACGAACCCAAAGCTGCGGCCAACCATTCCAGAGATCCTCGAACACCCCTTCATGAAAGATCCTTAGTGCATCGCTTTGGGCGCTCTTTTTTCTTTCCACTGGGCGCTTCACACGACAGGAGCAAGGTGTTGCACGTGTATTGGCCCCCTGGATGTCTTGCTCTTCGTTTGGCAGTGCACGGGCCTGTACGCCTCGTTTCGCTTTCACAAAGGACTGGCCACTCGCTCCCTCCGTATGTATGTGTGTTCTCTGTCGTTCGTGTGCGCACTAGCCAAAGCAGCTCTTCTGACTGTTAGGAAATCGTGCGGAGACGTGCGTGCGCTTTGGTACTATCCGAGAAGAAGGAGAAGAAAGAGAAAACGGCGCGCCAGCATGCTTCCTCCGATACGGGGCCCTCTCGCTCTCTTTGTTTACCACTCGCTGCTTCGATTCGTCACGGACAAAGGGCATTGTACTGAACGGGGTGACACTTTCTGATCGCAGTGCGAGTCCTTTCGCTTTTGTATCCTCCACCCTCGTCGACTTCCTCCCCTGCCCCCTCCCGCGTTTCTTTAACTTGTGTTGCATTTCTAATGACGTCTGCTTGCTTAGCGTCACCACACGCGTGCTATGTCGCCGTTCTCGTGGAGCGAACCCGAGACACAGGCTGGCGCCTTGGGTGATGGGAGTGAGTGCGCCGCGACGCTTCTCCTCGTCGCCTCCTCTCCCCCTTTTTGTGCTCGTCACGCACCCGGCGCGCACACGAACGGAACGAGAAGACCCGCAGTGCCTTCCATGTGTGCACTGCGCTACTCTCACCCATAGCTGAGAGAGGAGGGGGTGGTGGTGAAGGTGCGTGCGTGCGTGTGTGCGTGTGTACGTGAGGGGAATGCATCTCTTCGCTGCCTCGCTGCATCCCATTTGGGCGTAAGCGCATGCCGCCTGTCGTGCGCATGTGTGCCAGACGCGTGGGAAGGGCGGTGGTGGTGAGGGGCTCCGCCTTTCGCATCGCATCAGCTTGAGCGGCACAGAATTGGGCGTGTGGAAGCTGTCGGCGTCTTTGTTGATGGCCTATCTTCGGCTTTCTCTCTCTCTTTGTCCTCCCTCGCATCTTCGGGCCACCGGTCTCTGTGCCGCGCCCTATTGACTTCTCCCGCATCTGCCTGTTCCTTGCAGGCGAGGGCGCATGTGTCCCTGTGCCATCGTACCAGTCTCTCTCCCCTTCACCCCCCTCCCTACGCCGCGGACCCCACCTCATACATACACAGACAGCCACAGGTGATTTCGCCGTCGTGGTGCCGTTGCACCCTGTCTACACCCAGTGTGCTGCTTTCAATAGCATTGGCGGCCAAGGGTCTATACCGCCTCTCTAGCGCCCTCCGGGCAGACTTGAACACACTTTACTGGGACGGAAAGGTTCTGGGCTCACCTCTGTCGACCACCGAGACGTGAGGTGTTTCCATTCACCGTCTTCCGATACAAACACGTAGTCGACAGCGAACCGTGACCAACCCGTCCTTCCGTCGCCCTCCTACGGATGTGTGCCGACCAAGACCGAGCCGCACGATTGGGCTCTGCGCCGGCGTCTCAGCTGCCTGAAGTGACGTTGGAGGCGGCGGAGCGGCGTTCACTCGCTCCCAGTGCGGGTGCGGCAATCTCTGGGGCGACGGCAGCGGACTCGACGGCGTTGTACGAGAATATATGCGGTATTTGCTTCACCGACGTTCACCCGGTCGACAACCCGCGTGGCCGTCTGAACTCGTGCGGTCATCTCTTCTGCTCCTACTGCATCAAGGCCTGGGCAAGGAACACAAATGTGTGCCCATGCTGCAAGGCGCGGTTCACCCGCATCTACACCGTTCACGCCGATTCCGGAAAGGAGGAGGAGACCAAGGTGCGCAAACGCAACTACATTGCGTGGGAAACGTCCTACTACGACGACGACGCGGCGAGCGAGGAGGCCTTGCGTAATAGCGTCGTGTGTGATGTGTGCCAGCAGCCCCACAACGCCGCCCGCATTATATTTTGCGATCGCCGCCAGTGCACCTTTGCTGCACATCTTGAGTGCCTGAGCTTGGAAGAACGCCCGGTAACGTTCCTCTGTGTTACCTGCACGAAGCTGCGGGATAAGGAGGAGGACGAGCATGCACCGCTGGCAGACAGCTTCAGCGTCGCCGCGCTCGCTGCCGCCGCGCCGCAACCGCCATCGCTGCCGACGCCGGCGACCGTGGGACCAGAGTCGGCAGTGGCACCGGCGCCGGCCCTACGCCGAGCGACTGCATGCACAGCTACTAAATCTGCCAAAGTCGTACAGACGCGAGATGCTGTCGTCCCAGTGTCAACACGTGGCGGCGCGCGTGGCCTGGAGATGTCTGAGAGAGTGTCTTCTGTCCCTGCACCGCCTCCGATGGCGGCGTCTGTAGATCGGTCTCGTGCGCCTCAAGTGACGAGCCACATGACCGTCGACCGGCACGGCAACAGCCAACGATTCTCCTCCTCCTCCTCTTCCGCGATGGATCCGGCGTCCGTGCTCAGGGCGTCGTCAGCGACACCGCGTGTCCCTGTCGACTTCTCGAAGCCGCATGTGGACCTGATGACCCAGGCCATGACGGCATCGCGGCGGTGTTCGAGGTACCCCCCTTCGGCCCCGCACACGATGGCTGCCACTGAGGTGGACGACGACTACTATTTTCTAGCCCCCACCTCGCATACTGTGGCAGCTAGGATCGAGTTCAGCAGGGTAGAGCAGGCTCGTGCGGCGGCGGCGGCGCAGGCCCGACTGCAGCGCAAGGGGATGAAGGCTGACCGCCTGCAAGCGGTGCGCAGTGTTCAACGCAGCGATGCACTCCTCGGCGGCACCCGCAAGCGAGCTTATCGAGACATGGCGGATGAAGTCACTGCTGAGCTCGAGTTGGCAGAGGAGGAGCTCCGTAACCCTCAGAAGAGGCGCTTGATGGAGGAGCGCATGGTGCGCGAATGGGCCGCTGGCATGCTTCCTGTGCTGCGGCGCCGTCGCTACGTCGAGGGTGACACGGCCACAACGGAGAATGACTTGTGGGCACAGGCAACGACCCAGGCGCGCGCCATGGTGCGCGAGAAGCTGGAGACGAAGAGCGAGTCACTGCGGCGCAGACGCGAGCAGCTGGTACGTGCGCAGGCGCAGCGAGAGGCCGCAGCGCTAGGGAAGCTTGCACGCATCATTGCACAGCACCGCGAGCGCCCTCAAAGGGTGACCCAATGAGCGGCGCAGCGTGGAGTCTCCCCGGGCGGTTTTCTGCGCCGATTGCAGCTCCTCCGCGGGGAGGGGGACGCATGCGGTGCGCCCGGCGAGGCGTTGATGGTGCTGTGCGCAGTGGCAGTAGACGCACCGCTGGCACGCTCGTGCATTTCCTATGCTCGGCAATCACTCCCGGCACCTCGATTGTTGCCGCGGCGGCCGACACGACACGCTTTCCCTTCTCTTCAGGGAGTCGCCCGCGCCACATGGAGCTGGAGTGGGCATGGCTTGCATGCGCATGTGTGCGCGTTGGGGAAAGACGGAAAGCGGCCGAGACGGAGGGCATTGCGGATGACTCTGGGACGACCACCTCAACACCGCTCCCCTGACGCGGGCAGGGGCGCGTTTAACCAGCTTCTATGACTAGTGCTCACGTGCTTGCGAAATCGCGTACTCACAGCACGCATCTCGGGTTTGTCCTTCGTTTCCTCGACGTGTGCGCTACGCCCATCTGCCTGTACGCGGTGTTCTCCAGGAGAGGCTATCCCTACCGACACGCACCTACGCTGGTGGCCTCAATGCTCGCATCACTCCTTTCCCTTTCCCTCGTCCATCTCTTGCGCCGCCTTTCACATGTGTGCGGCTGTGTTCGACACTCTTCTCGCCTCGCAGGTACGCAAGACGACGCCCTTCACACGTGGGTAGAGACACAGATCCTCGCCACGCTGGCACCTGGCAGACGTGGTTGGAGGTTCACCTCCCCTCCCCTCCCCCTTCCTCAGAGGCGCAGACAGAGAGAGGGTTGGCGGGGCCCATGGCGTCTCAGCCATCCTTGCCTGCATCGTCACGCGTGATTTCGCATGAGCGGGTGCTGCGGTGTGTGTACGAGTTCCTCGATGAGAACGGGTACCAGCAAGCGCTTCGCGCGCTGCAAGCGGAGTCAAAGGTACCGTACAACACCATTCACGTGAAGCCCGATGGCACCGGCAACGCACACGGTGGCGCTCAGTCGTCTCGGTTCGGAAAGCCACGCGGAACAAAGGAGTTTCCTGCGGCCACGGAGCGCAACTTGGAAAGGGCCGTGATGGAGGGCAGCTGGGCGGAGGTGCTCCACGTGTACGTCGACGGGCTTCTTCTCCCGGAGGAGATAAAGGCGACCTTGTACGAGGCTATCCTCGAAGAGATGGTCGACCTCCACAGCCTCATACCGGCAGCCCGCTCGCTCCTCCTGAACGCGCCGATCTTTCAGCTCATGAAGTCGGACACGCCGGCGCGCTACATTCGCCTCGAAAAGAAGATCGAGCACGGGCAGCGCACCATAAGCGAGGAAACTGTGCGCAACGCAGCCGCTCGCCACGTCACGCCGGAAATGCTTCAGAAACGTACGGCACTCCTCGCACACCTGAAGACGGCCATCCGCTTTGTTTCGGAGGCCCCGGTAGGCCGCTTGGCGGCCGCCCTGGCTCGCGCCGCCGTTGGCGACTTTGGTGGGGGCAACTGCAGCGCACATACGGCGCAGTCTGGGCCCTCAGGGTCTCCTCAAGGTGGCGAACCAGCGTCGCATGCCGAGGCGACGAGCGCGGGGGTGAGCTTGCGCAAACGCAGTCGGGAGCCGGCACTGCCTGACGATGGTGCGTGGGCCGATACCTTCCTGCAATACCCACTTGCAGCGCCACGGGAGATAGGATGCCGGTTACCGTACGCTGGCGAGCGCGCCGCGTGCTGCTGCGCCCCGCTGTCGAGTGAGGCGGAGGAGCTGCTCATGGTTGGCTGTGCCGACGGTGCCGTCGATTTTGTGAGTGTGGCGATGGGCAAGAGCATCGGCAGCCCACTTCGACACTCGGATGGGGTGCTGTGCATGACCCTAGAGAACGCGGACGGGGCGGGGCCGGCGCCGGCTTGGCTCGCCGTCGGCTACCGCGATGGGTGGGTGAAGGTGTACAACGTTTGCAGCCACAAATTGGTCCGCCGCTTCGAGAAGGTGCACACGATGGGCATCACAACTGTCGCCTTCTCTGGGCCACGAGATGCGGCATCTCTCTCGTGTCACCACTCCTTCATCGTCACAGGCTCTTTCGACGGCGCTGTGAAGGTGCTAGACATCGCGGTCGGCAGTGTGGTGTGGACGGTGGCTAACTGCCACTCCAGCGCGTTTGTGCATGCCCTGCTTCCACTGGAGACCCGAGGTACCGTCGTTGACGCACTGCGGTACTGCCTCCTTACCAGCGGCAATGACGGAACCCTCTCATTGTGGCGGCTGGAAAGCAAGCAGGGAGACGGGGTGGAGGGTCCAGGCGCTGTGGAGCTGCTGCGCGTGCAGGACGCCATCCCTCTGGGCCAGGTCCACTACGAGATGCGAGACGCTGTCCCTACCCAGCTCTATGCGCTCCCTCATGTGGAGGATGCGGCGCATGGGGCAACTGCGTCGGGCGCCTCCACTGGTGTTCTCACCGCAACGACGCAAGATGCGCTGGTGCTCACGCGCTCTAGGAGCGCGTGTGTCCTTCGTATCACCGTCAAAGATGAGGGCAACCGCTATTTCTGCGCCTCGCTCCAGGCTTTGTGCATCATCGTCACGGCGCATCCGCTGCGCTCTGCGTTTCCGCGTGTGCACACTGTCGTGTCCATGTCGTTCCCGCTTCTCACCCTCTACGCAGCCGACTGCGAGGGCACTGTCAGTCTGTACAACATTGAAATGAAGTGGTACAAGAAGGAGGAGCGGGTTGGGCTTGGCGGCTGCATGCGCGTAACCAGCGCTGCCGAACAAAGCTCCGCGGTCATTGTCGAGGCCGGGAAGCCCGTAAAGGACTTGCACCTGACGTGCATTTGGCCGTCGACGGAGCATCAGCCATTGAGTGTGGTAGCCTACAGTGCGTCGCTGCCAGCCGTCTACAGTATGCACTAGGGCGCGAGGCTACTTGTGTAGGTAAGGAGAAAAAGGATGGCCGGAGGGCGTAAGGCTTTTCCGTGAAGGAGAGAGTCCGGCACGGCAGGTGGGACGACGGGGAGAGTGACCTGCGTTCTCGTGAGTCGTCCGCAGTGGGCATGAAGAGAGCTGATGACCGGTGCGCGCCTACGGCCATCACTGCGCACGTCGTGGTCTCCGCCCCCTCCCCCCCGACACACACACACAGGCAGCGTGGACTGTCAAAAGAACCAAGAAGAAATGAACGTAAGGCATACGCGCCGGCGTGTCCATCGACGAGAGGACGAAACGCGCGCGCTTCTGTGCACATGAACGCACGGTTGCAGGACCACGAATTCACATTCTTTGCTGAACGTGTGATAACGCGCATGGACACAGTCGAAACCGCTGCCGCCCGTCCGTCTCTCCTACTTGCACCGACGATCCGCTCAACGTATGTACTCATTAGGAGAGGAGGAGTGCTGCCCTCTCGCTGTCTTGGAGCGTGTCACCAGAGCCTCATGGGGCGCCTCCCGACTCGCCTGCTTGTTGTCCTGAAGAGAGAGTGGCGGGAGGAACCGGCTATTGTGCCCCGTGCAGGGAGATTCGGTGGTTTTGTTCCCTATTTCCTCCCCCTCCCTCTGAAACGCATGCGCGGATGAGTCAAATGCGCTCCATGCCTTTCGGACCCCACCAACCCGTTTGCATCCACCCCCCACGTCACCATTCATCTTGTCGGCAGCTTAGGATCGCTGCTTCCTGACGGGTGCGTGCCTCTGTGTGAGCGCACTAATTGCGCCCCCCTCTCTCGCACACACGGTCTGCGTCTAGAGCTCACGCGCTCTGCCATTCGGAAGAAACGCCGTTTTCTATCGCTCTCTGTCTATCACTCACCGCCCATTTCTCTTTGTCGCGTCGTTGCAGGCAGCGCCTGTGCTGATGTGTTTTTCCGCTTCCTTTTTTCTTGGTTGCCGTTCCGCGCCTGTGCCCTGAGATGACAGGATGAGCGACAAGTATCTTCGAAATGAGCAGCAGCTGTTGCTGAACTCCATCGGCACCGAAACATGCTGGGGCTGGTCGCAAGCGATTGATTTTGTGTCGCTGCTTGCGAAGCGACAGCGCTGCGCAGCGGAGAACAGTGCATCGCGGCACACGCCTGGCGCGATGGCGGACCGTCATCAGGCTCCATCGCCCTTGACGACGCCCGCATTTCCCGCTGCGGGGGGACCGTCGCCGAGAAGCAAAGAGGAGGCTGCGCTCGATGACCTCATCGCACAAATCCAGAGTCGTAAGGCGGCGGTGGCGAAGGCGGCAGAGACCACTCCAGTGAAGTCAACCGAACCGCTTCCCGGACGCACTCCTTCTCCCTCCCCTTCCAGGGCATCATCCACTGCTGCCGCGGTATCAAAGGACGAGGTGATCATCTTACTGGCCGGTGCTTCTGACATTCGCCACCTGCTGTGCACCTTGTCTGCCCTTCGTGCTGCCGAGTCTGCCAAGGGCCAGGTGGGGGCACCACCGACGTATCATTTTTACATCTATGAGCCAAGCCTGCGCCTGCACTGCCGCCACCTCTTCTTTCTCCAGTGGTTGCTTGACAGCATGTTTGCGTTGGAAGAGTTAGAGGAGCGTGTTCTCATGTTCTTGGACGTCTACGGCAATGCGCTGATGCGCGACATAACAGCTGCGCAAGTGCGCCACGTGGTGCAGCGGCTGCGCAAGGCGCTGGTGGCCGACTCCTCTGCGCTTCTGCAGATCGTCTCGTTTGAGGAGATGAAGAGTAAAGAGCGGGACTTTGTGGAGAGTCAATTGGAACACTGGAACTGTGACGCCTCGACGGCCCACATCAGGGAGCACTGGACGACGCGTGTTCGACAGGAGATGGCGGAGCGCTACGACAACCGCGACAACATCATCGACTGGGACTTTGTCTTTCACCTAAAGGAGTACACGAACCTGCTTAAGTTCCCTGAGTACCGCACATGGCGCAACACCGGCGTCGCCTTCGACGTCAGCCACATCAACCCGCGGCGCGGCTTCAGCTACGAGTATACGGTCCCCAACAAGACCCTGTGCTTCTTCTCCCGCGCTGGCCGCGGTGTCTACTCGGGCGACATCAAGAACGGCCCCTTCTATGCATTTGGATCGCTCACGCACAACCCGCACATTCGCCACCGCACGACGGATGGAACGTGCAAGTACGGAAACGGCGTTGTTTCCATGCACAACGTGCGCGCCTGGCTGTACACGCTCATGACCGGCCTGCCGTGGCCGTGGGCCGATCACGCTTTTGCCTGGGACGACGCGCGCCACTACAACCACCTTCCTCCCGGAACACCAAGCGGCGTGGCTTACACCGTCGTACTGCCGACGGTGCGCGTCCATTTTGTCGGTCTTGAGTGGGACCGCTTCGTGCTGCACTGTAAGGAGGGCAAGGTGCCACGCATGGACGCCGCCTTCTTCGGCACCTCCTGCACTCAGTACATGACCCCTGTCCTGCTGACCGATGTCATGTCCGACGCAGGGCACGCGGTTGTGGTGGCAGAGACAGCGAAGTTTATCGTGGATGCCGAGGACGTCGCCAAGAAGGCATACATCGAGAAACTGGACAGCTTGGCGCGCGCCGGCGGGTGGGAAAGGGAAGATGCCTTGACCAGCGATCTGCACGATGGCAACCCCGACCCACCGCCAGCGGGAGGGACCATATCCGATGCGCAGAAGCTCTCCCAGGAGCGGTACGCGCAACCTTCGCTGGTTGCCTATGTGCCGAAGGCAGCCGATGCGCACGAGCGTGAGAAGGTAGACCAGGGCTGCCGTGAGCGTTAGGTCGGTGTCGTCAAGGCACAAGCGCCGGCAGAGAAGGCTGAAGAGGGCCAGTGGCGTCTTTGGTTTCTGCACCGCTTTCCCTCTCGTCTATCCTATTCACCAGCTTCACTCCGGTGCACGCGTGTGCGACCAACGGCGACACGCCGAGTATTTTTTTTCTTTGTAGGGAGCCGCTCTGACATAGACAGCGAGAGTTGTTTGCGGTGTCGTCCTTAATTTCGCCCTATCCTCTCCACGTCGACGCCACACTGCCGCACGGGACGGGGACGCATGTGGGTCTGTCTTCTGCTCTGTAGATGCAGGCAAAGAACAAGCCCGTATGGGCAGCGCTCGCCCCCCCTCGCTCTCCACACCGCCACGCCCACGCACACACTCACACTCCACCCGCCCAACTCTCCTCAGAGTACTCAGGACGGCGGCGAAAGTGTGGCATGGCTGAGTGGAAGGGAGGCTGCCACATGTTCTTCTTTGTTATTGTCTTTGCTCTCCACGATGGGGCCCGTTTTACGCAGGAGCGAGGAAGGGATGGAGAATCCTGACGACATTCGCTCGCCCCCGTACGAGGACAGTTCGCGTACAGAAAAGAAAGAGAGGATGGAGTGCGTTCGTCTCCTCCACCTCCCCCCGTCGGCGCTGCTGCTCGCGTGCCTCTGAAGACTTTTCCGGGTGGTGTGTGTGTGTGAGGGGGAGTGATTTTATACCCCTCTTTGTGCAGGAGACAGGAGAGTGGCCGGCATCACTCTCGATGCAGTTTACGGAACGAGTGTCGCGCTCTCTCTTCTTCTCTCTCTTGCTTTGCGTACGCACCGTGCCCCAGACAGCTCTGCCCGGAGAAGACCTTTGCTTCACGGTGTGCGCGGCACGTCGCACGTGCGGGTTCCCAGCAATGACCAGTAGCGCCCAGTGGCCTTCCGTCACGCGCGCTTTTTAGTGCCCAATTTTTTTTCGTTACGATTCTCGCTTGTGTGTATGGACCCTCACCAACCCCAACACACACAGACATATACCTTACGTTGTTCGTCTGGAGCATTGCTCGTTGACGTCGTCAACTTGCCTAAGCTGCGTATATGCAGACAGGCCATCGCACATACATCACGCAAGAAGGGAACGCCGCAGAGGAGAGGGATCTCAAAGAGCTCTCTCCACAGCCACATCCACGCACGCATCGAGTGGCGTCACTTCACGTCAGCCGTCGCGACGCCCGGTGGATTCGCCCACCTCTGATGCCTATCGTCACCTCTGCTCACCTCTCATTCCTTTTCTTTGCATCCTCTTCTGCTCTCTCGTGCCAATGCCGCCGCCGCTGCTCTCGTCGCTGCTTCACATCTCCTCATCACACGACTCCCTCCCTTCCACCTCTTCTTTCCTCGACGCACAGAAGGGTTGAAAGGAGGCTCCTCATTTTCATTTTGCTTTCTCTTCTCGGCCTCATTCCTCACCGACTGTCTGTCGACCGCCGCAGTCCCCCATCCCTCCTGCGCACACAGACACGCTTAAACCCGCAGCACGGCGACGCCTTCCCTATTCCCCACGCACGCCATAGACGCACTCCCTGACGCCCGCCTCCCCCATATCGTCGACACAGACACCTGCATGTACAGGCGCACATACATAGACCTATAGTATCCTCCCCATACACACACACATAAACATATACTGGTCGATACAAGCAGCGGTGTGACTTTAGGGCACGTGAGAGGCAATTGCGAGCGCCTTTCTTCTTTTTGTGCGCCGCCGCGGCCATCTCCTCGACCTACTCTTCGCTCTTCCCTTTTCCGGCGTTTCTGAACGCTCTGCGGGCCACGGCTACCGCTCCGTTTCGTCATAGATTGTCCACGCATACATCTGGGCATACGTCTTGCTCGAATATCTCATGCCACTCGAGGACACGGACGCGACGAAGCCTTTGCCGTCACCTTTGAGCGACTCCGTGGTGCTTGAGAGCGTCTGCAGACCAACACAAGCGCTCTCCGCGGTGTGGCTGGATGCGCTTCAGGCCGAACGGGCGCCTCCTTTGCCGTCACAAGCAACCCTGCCCGGTTACGGCGCTGTTACTGCTGCAGCGTCGCAGCCCCTGAGCAGCACCGCTAAGCGACAACACACTCAAAGCAGCACCCATAGCGAACGAACGCCTACGGCAAGTCGCCATCGGACAGAAATGACCGTGATAGAGAGCCCTATTCCGGTGGTCTCCGACAACTCGAACGCGCACCTGGAGAAACTTCTGTCGCGCGTAGGGGAGCTGGCAAGATCGGAGCACTATGCCGCCAGCCCAGGTGTGGTGCACGGCCTCGACAAGCCGCCGGCGCCGACCGCCGCACAAGCGCAACGGAAGGCGTTTCGCAGCTCGTCTGCTGCAGTTCCGCGGTCGACGTCGGGTAGCTCTCCTGCTGAGGCACCTCCGCACGCGATGCGTGCACCGCCGACCTGTGCCTCACCTCAACGCTTCCCGTTTGGCGAGAGTCGCGCCACCACCACAACCGCGGAGATCTCGACATCGCAGTGGCGCAGCGACGACAACACCCACACGTTCGACGGTGGCTCGTTGTCGTGCCATGAGCCGCAGCTACCTTCGACGTACTCATCGGCGTTGATGCAAGCTTTGTCGCGCACAGAAGGTGCTGTAGCGCTGACGAGTCAGCGGACGTCGACCGCGCAGCATGGGAGCTCCTACGCGAACTACTCAGACAGCGAAGCTGGCAAGGGCAGTTCTAGCAACAGCCCCTCCGACATGTATGAGGAGGCGATGCGGGCAAAAGTGGCAAAGCAGCACTGGGCGGCGCTTGAGAAGGCTAGGCAGGAAGTGCTTGAGGAAGCGCGCCGTCGACGCGACTGTCCTTTCGCTCCTCAAGTCTCTCCCTACGCCGCGCGCATACAGAGACCAGCCTCTCTGCGCCCGGAGAACCGCTTTGGTGCTGAGGTTATCCGCCGCAAGCAATGGGTGGCGAAAAGGCGGCAAGAGGAGGTGGAACGCGAACTGCAGTCGTGCACGTTCCGCCCCCTGACTCTTCGTACTGCTCGCCTGGACCCTTCGGCCATGGAGTCGTCCAGGACGGTGACAAATGTGTTCCGCGACTTATACGCAGAGGCTGGGAGGCGACGCGCCTTTGAGCGTGACGTCAAGCCGCAGCTTCTCCATCAACTCGAGGAGTGCAGGCACCCCTCTTCCGCACCCATGGGACCAGACCAGGTGGCAGAGATTGTTGAGCGTTTGTGCACCCGCGGCGTGGTGCATGGCGCAGCCGGATCTGCTCCACCCAAGGGTAACGCAGAGCTCTTCCCATACGAAAGTGACGTTCGGTCTGTACATCGCGCTAGTTCGCGGTCGGACGCGCATCACCCGACCCTGTCTCTTGAAACGCAGCGCATTGTGGCTGCCCAGATCGTGTCAGGCGAGCGCGACGGCGACATTGTAAAGCAGCTATACCGCCACGCTGCTCAAGATGCGGCGCGAGGTCACCTGAAGCGCGAGCTGGACAGGGAGCAGGAGCGGCTCGCGCGGGTCGAGCAGGCTGTGGCGCTTGCGCAAGAGCGCAAGCACCTTCAGCAAGAATACCACCGCGCGGTGCTGGTCGCCAAGTTCCGCTCGCTGGCCCAGCACGTGGCGTGCGCGCGGCGCTGCAGCTACCGCACCACTGCGTCGCAGTCTGTCGTGCAGCTGGCTCGCGCCGCCCTGGACGTCCTGAGCGCGGACGAGGCGGAGGAGGTACTCGGAGCCGTAGAGCACTGCGGACGGTCCCGGCTGACGGAAGGCGAGTTTGCCGTGGTTGTATTTCGGTACTTGGCGGAGAAGCAGGCGACCCCTGAGCAGAGCGCACTCCTGCGCAAAGCACCCCCTCCGCCACCCTCCACGCGCCGGGCGGCCAGTGCCGCCACACCAAACCGGGCAGACAAGGACCGGGGCATCGGAGGCAGCGTGGGAAGCTCCCCCGCCGGGCTGCCGCGCGTGAAGCGAGAGAAACCGGAGCCGGGGGTGGTGGAGCAGGTCCGCGCTCGACGGGCGCGGGAGCTGGCAGAGTGGAGAGAGGAGAACCTACGTCAGCGCCCCGTGTGCGACGGGGTACTTGTCGAGGGCGGCGAGTATACCTTTCATCCGGCCCCGCGCCGCTTGATTCCGTACGAGTGCAGGCCAGACGTGGTCGTGCCGATAAAGTCAACGCGGAGTACAGTACTGCGGCACGACTGCGTGAGTGCGCGCATACGGGGCGAAGATCCATCGCCGGCGGTCGACACCCTCGCTCGGTATCGTTCTCCGCAAGCATGCCCCGCCACACGTGCGACGTCTCGGAAGCTGTTCACGCCAGTTGCGTCGAATCAAGCGTCAGCGTGGACTCACGAGTGCTCGCGAAGCGCCGCAGCCGGCGTTGAGTCGTCGGCGCCGCAGGAGGGGAGCGGCGCGGCGCTTTCATTCGCTACGAACGGAGCGGTGGCGGCTGTACCTGCGTCATGCCAGCACCCATCCGCAGAGCCTGCAGGCGCGCTCTCCACTGGAGCGAACACGGAAGAAGCTGCGGCAATCCTACACCCGCAACGCAGCTCAGAGGCGGCGCCGCATGGGGGGTCGTCAGCGCCGGCATCTCCGCATCTTGTACCGACAGGCAGCCATCACAAAAGCCAGCCGGCAGCGCGCCATCACCGGGAAAGTACATGCCACAGTCGTGGCACTGTGCTGCCGGTTGCGCCGTCTTTAGTCCAGCAAATAATGCACAGCACGCCAGAGGAAAGGGCGCGTCTTGGGCGTGAGCTGCTGCTGCGACAAATACGAGAGCATCAACGTCGCTCTGGTGCGTGAAACTGAACCGTCTAAAGCTCTGGAGGTTTCAGGGAGAGCAGGTGAGCCGGAAAGGGACGCGGCCAAAGGTGCTCACAGCGCAGGGAGCCGAAGAAAAGGTGGCTGTTGCAGTCAACGGCGCGAGATGTGTAGCTGCAGACTTCGTAGATAAAGAGGCGCTCAAAGAGAGATGCAGGCAACACGGACGTTGCATCGAGTATCCCTAACGGTATATATATATATATATATTTCTGTGCGTGTGTGTCTGTGCATGCGATCCTGTCTGCCATCACGTGCATAGCCAGACCGTTAGTGAAGAGGCTGCAGCGATGCGATGCGCGTTATTGCAAGGTGATGCGAAGAAGGATGAGCTGTGCCCTGCATGAGAGTGCGTCAAGTCGACTCCAAGAAATGGCTCGCGCCGATACACGTCGCGTTGAGGAGGGAGCGAGGGGAGGGGCAAACAAACTTGGGGGTGCCAGCAAGGTACTTTTTTTATGATCCGGAACAGAGCTTACGTCGCAGGCGACGCCGCCCTCTCTTTTCCCCCGGGCATCTCTCTGAGCCCTCTTGGGCTCAACGGAACGCAAGGCGGTGGCTACAACGCCTCCGTGGCTCGAATTCTCTGCACCCACTTTCCCGGTCACACGCATGCGCCTCTCATCGACTTTCCCCTCCTTTGCTCCATCCACTTTCTCTGTCCCTCTCGTAGACTCGTCCGCGCCACTGACGCAGGGACCTCTTTCACGGCAGCAAACAGGGGAAAGCGTCCAGCGGAGCAGGGCCGTCGTCGTCTCCTTGCTCGCCGTGTCACTCAGCATCGCCCCCCCCCACACACACACACCACCTCCCACTCCTCGCTAACGTCAGCGCAAAGCTTCCTCTCTCTTCTGCACGTTGGTGCCCCTGACGCGGCAGAGAAGCTCTCAGCCACCCCTGTTCCCGGATGGTGAATAATCACCTGCCGGCTCTAGCGGCCCCCAAAGGCCAGCAGTCGAAGCACTCGCTCGCAAAGAAATTGGATGACTACGCTCTTTGCCAAGAATACGCCGGCTACATGGCACAGCTGCGTGGGCTTCTTGAAGAAACCACTGGGCAACCGCCGGCAGGCGTGCGCACCGCAGAGGTCGAACGCCGCATCGCTCTGATCTACGGCGCATTAGACGAGGTACAACGGCTCAATGCCGAGGCGCGCTGGCGCATAGAGCTGCGCCACAATCAACGCTTGCTGGAGACCTACGAGCGACGCATTAAAGCAGAGGAGGAGGCAGAGAAGAGGCGTCAGGAGGCCGAAAAGCAGCGTGTTGCGCAGTTAGAGGAACTACGTGGTATGCAGCTTGCGTATTACAAGGAGCGAAACAACCGCACCGACGCCAAAGCGCATCAATGCCAGGCATACAATGAGCAGTTGCAGGAGATAACGGTAATGAAGGCAGGATCCAATGAAGAGCGTCGAGCACGCAACTTGGAAAACCTCGCCGCCGAGCGTCAGCGCAAGAATAAAGAGCTACATGACCGCGAGCAGGCGAAGCAAGAATACGCGCGCACTGTACGGGAGCGTCAAGCGGCGAAGGATGCGCAGAAGCAGGCGGAGAAGGCGCGATTGGCAGAGATCCACCGACAAGAAATGGAGGCGAAGCTGTGCGCCATTCGAGAAGCGAAGCGCTGCAAGTGGGCAGCGAAGAAGGAGGCGAGCCGCTCCAAGTCTGTGCTCGTGTGGAAAAGCGGCGAGGCCATCCTGGCGACGCAACGCAAAAACCACGACTCACTCTTGGAGGAACTCGAGCAGCGGCAGCGCCAGCAGGCACTCCGCTACGCGGAGGAGAAGGCAGAACAGGAGGCTTACATTCAGCAGCGCAGGCTATTCCACGCCGCGCGTCAGGAGCGACAGCGGGAGAACCTCCTGAAACTTCTTGATGAGCGTGTGTCGCGTGGTATCGAGATTGTAAAGGCAGCGGAGGAGAAAAAAGAACGGGCGGAGCAGGTGAAGGGACGGCAAGCAATGCAGTACGCCGAGAGTGGGAAGCTGCTCGATGAAGACGTGCGGTTGCACCTCCAACGTGCATGGAAGTTGCAGGAGCGCCGCACGAACGAGTCGTTAGCACAGAATTACCGGCGCTGGAATCACCGCGCGGCGCGCATCATGCGGGATCTGAATGAGGCCCTGACCAAGGAGGCGGCAGAGGCGGAGCCGCTGGGTACCGCAGCCAGCAGTCAACGAGGCGTTGCAGCGTATCCGGAAAGCCAGCGCTCTTGGGCATCCACTGATTACGCCAACACTCCCCGGTGCGGACGCCGCATGGCATCGCTTCCGTCTCCAGCCGAGTTCGCTGTCTAGCAGCGAGGAGCCGCAGCGGAAAGTGCGGAGCAACCCTTCCCCCCCCCGGTAAAAGGAATCAGGGTAGGGTGACGGTGCGCTGAAGAGCGCAAAACTACATCCAGAAAGTGTATGCGTGTGTTTGTGCGTGCTCAGGCCAGCTGCCCTCATCTGGTGCTCTTCTGGTCATGCTGCTCTTCCGTCTTTGACATTTTATCAGTATATGGGATTCGGTGTGTGTGTGTGTGTGTGAAGGCCGTCGTGCGCTGCCTGCCGTTTCTGCAACACTCGCGCGCTCGAGGTGCTCTTCTCACCCCTGCCTCTGCTGTTCTTGCCGTGATGCATGTTTGCGCCTCATTTCACCGTTCGATGTTTCTTTCTCTCTATGTGTGTGTACGTGTCTGCTTTCACCTCTCTTTTCACTTCCTGTGTGGCAGCCGGGAAGATGAAAGTGTGAGCGTCGCTTCGTCGCGGGTGGAGGGCGCGTTGGCGGCAATGTGCCGTGCGTGCGCTTCTATCCTTTTTGGCTGTGACTTGTCCACTATGCTTTCCTATGGTGTGTGGTAAGCGTCTCTGCTTCAACTCTTCGTTCGGGTTGTGCTCGTGAGTGGGCGAGCCGCGGCTGCAGTACCCCCCTCTCTGGGCCTCCCACCTCCTCCCCTTTAAACGCCTCTCCTTCCCACCCCCACGGACACTCCCCGTCCACACGTTTCGATGTTACCCTATCTCTCTTCCTTGTGTCCGCGAAACAGGCGCCAGTGCGCGTTGGGTTGACCCTGTCCTCTCGGGTATCTCTTTTATTTCGGCTTCCAGCACCTTCCCACCTCCTCAGCTTACATGTATCATAGCAACTTGTAGACAAGCAGGGCTCTCGCCCACGTCCGCAAGCAAACACGCCCAGTCTCCTTCATTTATCCCCGCCCCCCTCCCTCCTCTTCGACACACATGTGCAGGTGCGCCAACGGCCTCCTCACGCACTCAAGCGCACTATGCTTTCTCCTTGGCGGAAGCCTCTGCCTCCTCTTGTATGCCTGTGATGGCAGCCACACACTTGAAGGGGGGCTACGACGTTGCCCTCGCCAGCGACGGTGCAGTGTCCACGGGGGAAATTTGGGGCGGTGCCCATGCATGCTGCCAGCGTGCAGTCGCCTCAAAGCTGTAGCTGCTGGTGTATTATCTTCGTATTGGTTCTATGCCGGCTCTTCCGGGGACTCAGGGGCCTGCCCCCCTTCCACACCTCCCTAAAGCTCCCTTCCTGCTGCCATGGGCGTGCTAGAAGGCTTCTCGAAGGAGATGCTATAGAGTAAGGAACTCCTGTGCCTGTGTGCACCGTTCATCGTACCTCTTCCCTTTTGGCATCCCTTTCCTTCACGGTGTGCATCAACTCAGATTTCGGGTGACGAGACGACTCAGTCTGCCACGACGAGGCGTACACGAACCCATACTCCGTCGCGCCCTCCCTACACCACTCACGGCGTGTGCGCTGTCGACTTGGTGCCGGGATCTTGGCTTTTTTCTTCTTCGCATACGTCGAGGAGGCGCACAGACGGACCAGAAGAACAAAAGCAGCCACGATCCTCCTGCTGCAGCGCGTGCCCCCTCTTTACGTACTTTTTTCAGCGCTCTCACCCCCTTCCCATCCCCTCTCCCCACGCCTTTGCGCTTGGCAGGGCCCTTCCTGTGCGCGTCTAGGAGAGTTGCTCCTCCACCCGCAATCGAACAGGGAGCGTCTCTCTTCAGCTGCTCTGTAGTGGAAGAGGAGCTTCAGCTTCCTCGCGAACGGATGCCACCGTATTCCAAAGGATTGCTGGTTTCTGCGGACCTGACGCCGCCATCCTCGCAGCGGTTGGGCCGCCAGGCGAGAAGAGGGGCCAGCACCTCTTCCATTCTGCAGGAGCTCCCGTCGGAGGTTCTCATACCGACTTTTCTCCTCTTAGTGCTGTCCAGCATTACCGTGACAGCCGTGAACGCTGTGTTCAACATCTTCGCCCATCGAGATCGTATGGTGATGGAGGCATTCCAGCAATGGCGCCGCGTGCTGTGGATGAGTAGGGCTGCTCACATTGTGGAGGCGCCATCTGCCGAGCAGGCTCACCGAATGACGCAGACGCACCACGCGGCTGCGGTGACGGCAAGTGCCACCCCTGCGATGCCGTCCGCCGAGCTGTACAACAGCGCCGCCTTCTTCCGTGGGATTTCCGCCCCAACAGACCCTACCGCGTCTAACGCTGGCGTCGGGACATCTTCTGCGACAGACATTGTCATAGTTGATCTGAGTGGAGGTGGCGGCTCAGCAATGACTGCTCCGCACGTGGGGCCGGCAGCCGTGCACGCCGGAAATGCAGAAGGACGGGCAGAAATAGAGGTGTACCACGAGGAGAACCCGCCCGCGGCTGTGCCCGCGCCTGTTGTTGCCGAGGTCCTCACCAACACAATGGAGGCGGTGCGGCGTGAGAGCCAGCGCGTCATCTTTGAGTTCCACCCGTACTACATAATCCTCTGTGCCATCAAGGCGTTTGCGATGCTCATTTATATTCAGTACCACTTTGGACCCATCAAGGGGGGCTGGCGCCGCTTCTGCGTCTGCGGTGCGGCCAACATCTTCTCAGGCCTTCTCACCCCGGTGTGGGAGTACGCCATGATGCTGCTTCTACCGCTGGACGTCGACCGCGCCCGTCCGGTGGTGGTGAAGGAGGAGGAAAAGGCGGACTCCGTCTTCATCGTGGAGCTGCTGCTGCGCATCAGCAGACTCGAGCTGAACGACTTACCGACTGTTCTAATGCAGGGCACGGCGTTTGTGGCGTTCGCTGCGGTGTTGGTGCCGCTTTTTGGCGTCTTCTGCTCGTCCGGACTTCTCCGGTACATGTGGATCTACATGCCCCTGTGGGTCGCATACTTGGTGGCGCGCCATGTCTACTACAAGGGCGCCGGATCCCCTCCTTCTTCGCGGGCGCGCAACGCCGCGGCCGTTGTGGGCATGACGAACGAGATGTTGAAGGCATTCCTGATGAAGGCGCTCACAGTGCTCGTGCTGCTCTTCACGGTACAGTCCAGCTTCTTGCTGGGCCTGGGCTGGGCGGAGGGGGCGACGTACAACAGAGGGCTGCAGTACATGACAGAGCACGAGTTCGGCTTCCATGCAGGCGCCTTCGCTTCCTCGTTTCAGAAGGTGTGTCTGCTGAGCCAGTTATTCCTGTAAACGTTTCGCAGCCGCACCCGCGCCGCCACAGGGCGTTTTTTTCTCCCTATCGCTGATGCACGCGTCTGCTGTACAGCGTTGAATACATTCGCCCGCGCAAGGCGTAGGGTCGATGCTCCGCCTATCCTTCCTGCCCTACACGTACGCGTGCAGAGGAGCAGAATATACTGCATCTCTCACCCCTTTTTGGTATGAAAGGGGTATTCGGTGCGATGACTCTCGATTGAGGGCGTGAGTATGTGGTGCTGCCCCTATTGGGTGGTTCGCAGTGTTGCCATTGCCGGACACGTATGTGTATGCTACGTCGTGCGGCAGGCCATCCGCCTCGCCTCATCCCCATCACTCGTTTTCGCTACTTTAGCACGCCCCCTTCCCCCCCTCTGTCATGTTAGCCCGTTTGCGGTGATGTCTGCCGTGACTGAGCCCTTCGACGACCATGTTCCTCCCTTTAACTTTCCATGTTCCTCCCTTTACTAGGTCGCCTTTGGCGCATCTCCGTGCACACGGCGGCGGCGGCAGCAGCAGCAGCGGCGGGCGAGTGTTTCACCAAAACATCGTGCGCGGAGGAACGCGGACAGCTCAGTGCTGCCCCACTTCTCTGCCAGTGTGGCGCACCGCTTAGTTTTTTCCCCCTTTCTCAAGACCTGACGCGCAGTGATGTTGCGCTTCCCAAAGCGATTACACGAGGCACGCGACGCATGCTGGATGGCGCTGGGCGCCTCTTGTCGCGGTGTGTCATTGACGCCGCGGCGCATGCAACTGCAGCATCGCGACCGCATTCTCGGCTCACACGGCGCCGGCCTTGTGAATCATCAGTCGATGGCGACGATGGATATCCCCTCGAACTTACCGCGCGCGCAGAACGCGGCGCCGGCAGCAGACCTTTTTCGAACTAAAGTACACGAGGGCCTCGGTACCAGCGAAAGAGATCCCTACCTGCGCACTCTGCCGAATCAAGAGTCTCGGCCACCGGAGAGCTCCGTGCTCAGTGCCGCTGCGGCAAGTGCGCCATCGCTGGAGGAGCGCTGCTTCCTGCCGAAGAAGTGGGGAACGCTGCAGTACTGGCTCGGCGATAAGTACCCGCGCCTGCCTCTCTTCCTCGACGAGCTGCTCGTGAAGGATGCACTGCCTGTATCACCTGCTGCGGAGGCCATGGTGCAGAGCTTTGCAGCCGAGGTGATTCCAGCCATGGCGAAGCAGGCCGGTCCAGGCGTCGAGGAGAAGCTGAGTGTGCTATGGAAGCAAGCAGTTCAGGCGTACGGCCAGCTGAACACGTCTCATGTCTTTGACAAGGTTGCCTTCGAGCGCGAGCTTGCCGCGCTGCACGCGCGCTACCAGGCGGACATGTTGGCGTTGTCACCGCGCGAGGATGGCGCTCTGGCCCTTGAGGTGCTTCGCCGGAAGGCCGTTGCGAAGCGGAACGCCTTTCTGCAGGAAGGGCTACTGCCGCTGGTAAGTGACTGCCCCTACTTCAGCTATGGCGATGGCGTGTGGCGCGTATTCTTCGACAGCGTTCAGGCCCAAAAGAAAGAGCTCTTCTCCTCCGACAGGTCGCCAGTTAATGCGACACTCGGCTTTGTGTGGGAGGCGCTCATGTTGGAAGATGCTGTGCGCACCCCTGCCATGACGGCACCCGTCGCCCTCTACTTGCTGCTCGTGTCTATCGCAGAAAGGCAGAGATGCGCTCCTGCGGAGCTCACGGCCGCTTCGTCTCACCTCGACGACTGTATTGAGACCGCGCAGCAACACGCGGTGTGTGTACCGTTCGCCAACGTGCAGCCGATTGTGAAACGCCGTTTCGCCACAGAGGCGGTGAAGGGGCTGCTGCGAGAGATGAAGGGGTGCCGTCAGCTTGCAAAGGCGCTGCGTTCCGCTAGGCTGCATGACTTGAGCCGCGACGCCGCGCTCTGTGAGGCGATGCTGGACGACCGCCAGCTCTTGCGGGCGGATGTGGAAGATATGGTGGAGCGCTTTGACAGCACCGCTGAGGTGAAATCACTGTTACACTCGCTGATGAGCGGGACTCACAGCGCCGTCAAGGAGCATCTTCTTCGCGTCTTCCAGCTCCCTGACGACGCAAGCCATAGCAACCAGCTGGTGGACTGGGACGCTGCCATGTCTGCCATCGACTGGCCTCACCGCTGGCGCGAGCATGCCCGTGAGCTCCTTTCCGACCCAGCCACGTTGGAGGCGGTGTATCGCCTGCTCAGGAACGCGACTGGCGCAAAGCACGCCACCAAGCGACTCTTTAGCGAGGAGTACGCGGCAGAGGTGGAGGCAACGCTGCATCGACGCAAGGAGCGGGCCAATGGGCGCAAAGTCAGGGTGGAGCAGCTTGTTCGAAAGCTTACGTCATATGAACAAGTAGACATCACGCTTGCCGTGCTGCGTGAGGCGGGGGTGTCGCTGCAGGAACTCGAACGTGCCGAGTCAGCCACCGCGCAGCAGGGCAGCAGGCACTGTCCTCAGGTCGACAAGGGGGTGCTCGACCTCCTTTTGGACGCTATTCGCCAGCGCCACCCATCCTGGGTGAAGTCAGGCGTCCTCCCGGCGAGCACCTCTGCGGCGGCCAAGTCGCCGGTGTGGTACTTGGAGTGCATGACCCGTGTATACATTCGCCTTTCCTACGTCCCGCAGGCGGCAGCGGCTCTCATCGCGCAGCGCACACGCCGCCGCATCGGCCCTGTCGGGACGGAACCGACCCAGTTCAATGTGCCGACGGAAATGGGCATGGTGGAGCAGTACGACAATCTACAGTACAAGCGGTACGACTGGCAGGGCTGGTATCAACGCATGGTGGATGTGCACAACCGAAACGTCTCCCTCAAATGCCGTCTCGACGATTTGAAGCGGCTAGACGCCTACGGAAACCCGTTTCTGGAGATGCAAGCGGAGCGGCGCTTGCGCATCATCGCCGACGACCGCGTTGGCATGGGCGTCTTGAAGCTTGACAGTGACAAATTCGAGGACCAGTCTGACAATGTCACTTACGGCTCGACGAAGCTGTCTGAGGTGCTGGCGGATGCTCGCAAGGCGCAGTTGGGCAAGGAGTACTGGCCGACGGTCGAGGTTAAAGTGCGCCGGCCGTCTGGGCAGAGCAAGACGTACTACTCTGTTCTCGATGATGCCCGAATCGAGTCGAAGAGCAAGGAGCTCTACGAGAAGTACCGCGAGGCGAAGAAACGCAGCCTCTTCGTTACACCCATGGATCTGTGGTTGGATGTGAAAGGTATGCAGGTGCGCCAGACCGTGAAGACGGCCGACACACTAGGCTACACAGCAGACTCTCTGCATGACACGATGGACGCCGACAAGGACGCGACGACATCGACGTAGACTTCACAGAAGGCCGGCGGGGGGCCGGCGCGTGCTTGAGCGTGGGTCTTTTTTTTCATTATTGTTGTGTGTGTGTGTGTCACGGAGAGGGAGGGGGGAGGGAGGGGGAGCAGCAAGACGAATCAGAAGAGGGCGTCACTCAGGAGGGGAGAGCGAGGGCACTGTGTACGTTAGCTCTGCTCGTAGCACTCAGCGGCCAGTGAGCGGCGTCGCTCCATTTTACCCTTCTCCTCCTCTGTCCTGCCCTGCCCTGCCCTGCCCTCCCCTCTCCCCGCCCCCTCCTCCCTTTCTTCTCTTCGAGCATGCGCATTGTCTGGTGTGCAACAGCACCTGCGCTCTTTACTGCGCTCGAGTGGGACGGAGGTGGGAGGCGGAAGCGGCGCCGATACCGATCTTCATCGCCCTCGTATCTCCTCCATAAAGGATGAGAAGAAAACGGATCTCCTTATTCGGAGGCAGTAGCAGCCCTTCGCCCCCCTCCTCCACCCTCTGGTTGCGGCCCTGCCGTCTTGCGTCCTACATGAAGTCGAGTGTCTTCGCCTTGGGGTGTAGGTCTTCATGCTCCATCGATTGCATGCGACACTGTGCCAATGAAGGAGCGCCCCTCCCCGCCTTCTTCGCAGCCTTGCATGGCCACTCTTCTTCGCTTCATTTCGCGACGCCTGTCCGCGGCCCCCTCCCTCACGCTGCCGCATGGTCGAGGTTTTCCAGCGCTGCTTTTGTGGTGCATCTGGGGCGAACGCTATCGTCGCCACAAGCACACGACCCATGCAGAGAGGTGGTGGATGGCTACTGAGCGAAATGTCGTTGGCAGCTCGTCTGGCTCCCCTCTCCATTCACAGCACAGACCCAAAGACATACAGTTCAATACCTGCTCGCACCTGATAGCAAAGGGGCCGCATTCAGTACACACTTGGGTTGGTCCAGGCAGCTAACAGCTCCTCTTGACCCCTCTTCCCCCTTCTTTTTCTTCTGCAGCGTAGACGCATAGAAACTCTGTCATCGGTCCTTTGCAGGCGCTGTGGCGCAGGGCGTTTCCGCCCTCCCCTCCCCTCCCCCGACAGCGACTGCATCGACCCATCGCTTCGCTGGTGATGCTTCCCCCCTTCCCTCAGTTGCTTCCAGAGGCGGTGGATTAGACGTCTCTGTTCTTGCATGAGGTAGCGTCCTATGCCTGAGCAAGCGTGGGCGGCTCCGTTGGCGCATCTCTTCTTCTATCTTCATGTCCGGCGTATCATCGCCTTACTCTGCAATGGAGACCGCCAATGGCACCTCCGTCGCGCACGCGGCACTTGAGCACGAGCGAGTGCGGCGCGACAATGCGCGGGAGCGCTACGTGCAAGCCCTCGAAGCATATGAAGCAGGCTGCATAGCGCGCAGACGCCGTCGGCTTGTCATAGAGTCGCACAAGCACACACTACGGCTACTGCAGCGTGTTGTTGAGAGTGTGAAGAGTGTCGAAGAAGCTACCTTGAAGGAGTCATTGCCGGTTCGAGAGGCCACCATCACAGCTGCCGAGCTCCTGCTAGCATCTTCATGTTACACGAGGGCCGAGCAAGGGCTGCTGACTTTGCTGGTGCGTGAGAAGCGTCAAAATGAATTCTTACAGGCTGGTGTATCAGCTGTGCCGTCGCCTGCGCCTGAGGCACCTCCCATCGCACCAGCTGTCTCAGCACAGTCGCAGGTTGAAGGGCCTCTCGAATCATCGCCAGGGCAGCTCATGATGCTCCCAATCCTTTTCCTGGCTGCCATGCGACTCGACTACGGGACTCTGTTGCGTCAGCAGCGGTTGCCTCTATTTTCGGAGGTGGCGCGTGCTGAGCGGGTCATCTACGCCTCTCGTCGGGGCGCCAGGGAGGGGCGTGCGCCGGTTGCCGCACCGGCGACTACGCTGCAACAGTACCGAACGCACGTGGCAGAGGCACGGGCCTTATCCGCTAGCGTGTGGGCGACGCAGCAGTCCCTTCAAGGTCGCCTGTATCACCTACATCAGGTGCTAAGCCGACGCACACCTGTTCACGCCGATCGCGGCGTGTACGTGGATGCCGGTGTCGCGGAAGAGATACTAACACAGCTTCGGCGAGAGCTCTCCGTTGGTTGCGTCACGTTGCTGCGTATTCTCTGCCAGAACGGGGGCGGCGCGTTTGACGAGCGTGGGCGACTGATTGTTCTGTGAGGCTTCGTCTTGAAGGCTGGTTCATCTGTGAGCCGAGACGTACACATATACGCGTGAATATTTCTCCAGTCTCTGCTTCATCTAACTGTGCCAACGAGCTGCTGCTAGCAGCACACTGAACAGGGCCATTACCTTTTTTCCCTCTTACGCTGCGCTTGCGTGTGCTTTGCGATTATGCGGTCTGTAAGCACGACATGCGATACTGCTGCTGCGGCTGCTGCAGCGAAGTTCGTCTGCGTCATGCGCTGCATGGACGTGAAAATCGATATCCAAACACAGGCACGAAGAGGGACACGCGAGCAGATGACGCATCACCTCCTATGCGCTACGCCGACGGTGCTCCGCAGCCGTCGTGAAGGCGATGTGTACCTTGTCAGGTGGCCTTGCGGGAGGCGGTGCCACGGCTCTCGCCTGGGCAGAGCCGTGCCCTTTCTCTCTCTCTCTTGCGAGAGGATGTCGCTCCCGTTCGTTCTCGCTCGAAAACGGCATGAATACGGATGGGGGGGGTATCGCACAGCATTTTTTTTTTGGAAATGCTCTTTGCTGCTCTGCCCAACACCCCCGTGCATTGGCGCTGGCTCTTCCTTCATCTCCATTCCACCATGTTGTTGCCTCGAAACTTCTCTTTCTCTGCGGCTGCGTTGGGGGCACCCCTCTCCTCTTCCCTCTCCCCCTCCGCACTGACCTGCACCGCGACGCGTTTTGCTGTGCTTTCCACCGACTGCAACAGTGCCCCTCTCGTTCAGGCGACGCCTCTTGTGAATAACGTCATAAACAAACGCGCGGACATCTCAAACGGCAGCGATGAAAGTCGAGCTGACGTTGCAGTATCTGGACGAGTGGATGCTCCGCTGGCGTAAGTTCCAGACGGAGAGCGATTGGCAAATCGAGAAGAGCCGCCAGTGGTGGCGGAAGGCGAACATTGCGACGGCCGGTGCAGTGATGGGGGGACTTGTTATGTACACCGCCGGCAATGCGACGATCCGCCGTCAGTTTGGTCCGCCGCACTTCTTCGACGTTGGCGTGGACGCCAGAATTAAGGAGGCCATTTCTGAGACCCTGACGAGCCGCTGGCGCTACACCCCGCAGGGGTACGGACGCCTGATGGTCGTGGGACTGCCCACCTTCTTTGTCTTTGCGATTGGCGAGCACATCCAGGAGCGTCGCCGTCTACGCGCTTATGTGCGGCAGAGCACCGTGTTTGGTGAGCAGGCGCGCCGGCTCGTGCAGAATGGCAAGATCGAGGAATACCTGGCGGTGAACATTCAGGCTTCGCTCCCTCAGAACCAGAAGCAGCTTTACGCGTAAACTGGGGTCGAGGGGCAAGCAAGCTGGGCGACCAACGCCATCGAGCCGGAACGGCGCCGTAGAGAGGGCGGGGCGGCCAACAAGGGAGAGAGAGAGTAGACGAGCGCAGCGCATGTGCCTCTGGCGGTTTGGAAGCGGCGAGAATATCCTGTGAAGGGATACCGTGATCCTTAGTCGCTCCACTCATTACCCGAAGTAGCATCAGCTCCTCTTTCATGTACTATGCACCACTATGCATAAGCGGCCGCTATAGGTGTGCGAGGGGCTCTGTCCTCAGGCGCTCATGCGTGTATGCGTATGCTCCTCAGCATGCGTGTGTCCCTGCAAGGCCCCACACTAGCCGCCACACGCACATACGCACACAGATGCGCTTACACGCAACGCGGGCCCTTCTTCCTCTCTCTCACGCAAACACGCGGGCACGTAGCCGCTCTCTTCTGTTCGTGATGTGCGTGGATCGTTTCACTCCCCCCGGCAAGCCCCTTCCTCCTTCCCCATTGGTCGTGCGCTCGGTGCTGCCTCTTTTGGAGGAGGCGGAGGGAAGGAGGCGCAGGTGCCCTCTTCTAGTGTGGTAGTATTTCTTTTTTTGTAGGTACACATGACGGTGCAGGAAACCTCTGTGGAAACACCAAACATATGGACGAAAGAAAAGAGAACAACAAAAGGGAGGGGCAGAGAATTCGTGTGGGGAAGCGGCGGCAGGGGCGGCAGAAGGTGTCATCTACACTAAAGCTGAAGAGGAGAAAAAAAAGATGACAACCACAGAACCGGCGCTGCTCGCGGGAGGCGAGGGGTTGATTCTGTGCAGTCTCGTGAGTCGCAAGGGGTGCATGGCCGGGCAGGTGCGGAGAACCTGTGGGCGAATCTGTCTATTCGCAGGGCTTTTCGGTGTGTGTGTGTGGGGGGGAAGACGACACTTCTGATACATTTTGCATGCTAACGGGCATCCAAATCAGGAGGTGTATGTATGCCCCCCCATCGTGGGGGATGCAGTAGAGGAGGTGCTTACAGTGCGCACGGCCTCGCCATCGTTCAGCAAAACGTGGATGCGAAACTTCTCCGCAAGCTCACCTCACTCAACTGTGCCGCGTCGATACTTTCCGTTGGCTCAACAAAAATGCAGCGAACTCCTCATCTCACCCCCGCCCCACTCCCCTCCTTCTTTGGGTACTCCGCCTCCCCCCTGTAACATGCCCTACTCGCCACATCTACACACACACACCTACATAAACTACATCCATGTGCACTCGAAGCGGACGTCTATTCAAAAGAGGGGAGACCAAAGCTGACAGACCCACAGCGGCAGCCTCTTGACACAAGAACGAAAAAAGGGAGACGCTCTCGTATCACGCACGCACGGCGCGCACGAACCGCAGAATTGTTCTCTTGGTTCACACGAAGAGATCGCCTACTCCGCCCTCTTAATGGGGGTCTCTTTTCTTTTGCTCTGTCTCCTCTCTCTTATTTTTATTCTTTGCTGCCCTGTGCCAAGTGCGCGTGCTACGCTGACTGATTGGCGTGTGCGCAAGCGTGCGCAGTGCCGTTTCTGCGTGTGTGCGGCCTGCACCTTCCGTTGTGCATAGCAGTCTTGCTGGTGTTTTTTTGTCGACCGCTCTCCTCCAGAGCCCCCTCCCTTATTCGTTTCACCTTATGCGCGTATCGCCAGTCTCTTTCTCTTCTTTCGTGCCACTCGCAAGGAGTATCCGCTCAACAGCTTCGCTCGGCTTCAGCGCCTGACTTATTTTTTTTCTCTCCGTCTTGCGGAGTGCGCCTTCTTCCATTCCTGTGCATAGCTCGATTACCTTTCCTTTTTGCCTTGGCGCACGTTTCTGCTCGTCCGCCTCACCCCACCCCTCTCCCTTCTCTTGTTGCCCTCGTCCCTCTTCAATCCGACGTCAGCGCCGCCGTCTCCTGTACCGCCTCTTGGGTGCTTTTTCGGCTACTTCGGCGCGTTTTTTGTTTCATTTTTTCTATTTTTTTCTCTTTGCTTTTTGTCGTCGCTGAACCCCTCCCCGTCCTCCACCCATCTGCGCCTCTTCTCCACTTTGGGTTGAGAGTGCCATCGGAGGCCCGGCAAAGCCACCCTTCGCGCTCTGCAGCAGTTATTACTGTGCTTTCCCCATCTTTGGCTGGCGATCGCCACCACGCACGAAAGGGCAGACGCTGCCTTCCCCCCCTCTGCATGTCAGTGTGTCAAAGCAACTCACTCAGTGTTCTTGCTCCCTTGCTTCGCTGCAGGCGACCGTCACTCACACAGCATATTCGATAACGAAGAATCGTACAGTCTTACAGCTCCTGCGACAGAGGTACCACGTTATCTTCGTTGTCTTCAGTTACCCGCACGCACACAGCTCCGCTCCTCCTACACCTCCCGCTGTCGATACGTCGAAGAAGTGGAAGAAAAAGAGGAAAAACTGCGCGGCACAACGAGCGCGCCGATTTTTTTTTTAGAGTGTTCTGTGCTTGCGTCATTTATCTTCTCACGAAGTTTCTTTGCGGGCGAGAGTGCGTCAGGTAGCACCGCGCAGCAGCGCCCTCCGTGCCGTGGCCACTGATCGCACGACTAGCTGCAAAGATCAAGAGAAAAGACGCTCTTCAGCGCACATTAAGGCAGCCGCTTGCAGAAGCCTTCATTCGGTCGGGGCAGGCGACGCATCAGGTGAAGGCGGCGAACGAGGGAGAATCGGGCGCAGTAAAATCAGGCATGCTGGCGAAAGTTTATCGACTCCACCACAGACCCACGGAAAGCACGTGAGCACTTCCACACCCACCCTCACATACACCCGTGCATACAGACACATACGAAAGCATCGATTTCTCCACAAGAAGCGGCATCGCCTACCGTAGAGCTTTCTGTGGTTGTTGTTGTTTTATCTGTGTTCAGTGCACTCAGCTTTCCTTTGCCTGCCGTTACCCCCCACCCCCACCCCACCCCATCTTCGCACTCCCCCTCTCTCTCCCTCTCTCGATCCCCGCTCCCGAGCGCGTGTGACGCAGCGTGTCCTCTTTTTCTTTTTCTAAGAAGCACACATTACTCACAGCGGATTCTTCTTCTGTTCTTTCGTGTTTACTGCGACATTTTCCTCACTGAGGCGTTTGTGTGTCTGTCTATGTAGCGGGAGAGATTGCCCCTCCCTTTTCACCTGTGTCTCCTTGGCTGTTACCAGCTCGTCCAGCACGTCACTCCGGAATCGAGTCGTGGACTTCCTTTGCTTCCTCCCTCGTGCGCGTCTCTCTGCGCCTTCTCTGCGGAAGGGCAGCTGGCCGGCTATCATTGCATCAGCTGTCCTCATCGCGTCTTCAAGTTTTGCATCGCTGCTGCCAGGGCATACAGAGCGTGCGAATTGTCTTCTATCAGGCCGCCCCTTTGACCATCATTCGTCGCGCCGCTATTATCTTTGTTCTCTCTCTCTTTGTCAGCAGGTCTGCGTTGCTCCTTCGCAGTCTGCAGCGAAATAAAATTGCGTCTGCTTCTCCACTCCTCTAAGCTTCTTTCTTTTTTTTTTCGGCCAGCTCGCACGCGCAGACGCACCGACGTGGCCCTCTGCGCTCAGCGGGGGTGTGCGCCGTTCGTTGATGCACCACAGAAACGCACTCGGGTAGTAGTGCAGAGCACGTTGGGTGCGGCTCTTCTTCAGTCGCCAACACTGGGCGCGCTGCCTTTGTGGATCGAAGGGCAAAATCGTGCGTGGTGGCCATCGGCCTTCTACACCATGTCGATGGCCCCCCGCAAAGGCCGATGCGGGCGGCTGCATCACAGCCTCCTCAGCGTAGGCGCCTGGGTGCTCCTGTTGGGTGTAGGATTTGTCTACGGTGTCGCTCCTGTGTACGATGTGAACGCGGTACGGATCGTGGTGGCAAACGCCTTTGAAAGCCCTCTGCGCAGCTACCAAATACAGGCGTGCGCAGCGAAGGGAGGCGTGCTGGTGCCGGACGTATCTGACGCCGTTCATCAGGAGCTGCTGGACAAGATGGAGGCGGAGGGGGCAAGCAGCTACTATGGCTACCTAGGCGGCTCCACGCTTCTTTCCTCCACGGACTGCACAACCTCGAGTGCGACACTGAGCTGTGTTTGGCACTGGGATCAGGGGCGCTACGACGGCGCGGAAAATGCCTATCCCTTCTACCAGGGCAACTACTACCCCCCCTCAGAGAGCAAGGGGGGTCTGAGTGGTGCCGGCATGATCAGCACCGCCTCCGCGAACTACTGGAGGCAGCAGAACAGCGCACAAGCGTACCCGGGCAGTAAGCACGAGCGCTACGCAATGCTGGTGCTGCCCCAAGCGCCTTCAGAGGCCGGTTGGATGGACAGCAGTGACACCTCTTTTTCTTACGGTAAAGTGCCGACGAACCGATACTTTATGATGTGCCTCGTTGAGATGGCAACGACCACGACTACGACCACAACGACCACCACGAAGACGCAGCTCCCGACGACCACAGAGACAACCATGACGCCCACTGACACCACGCAGCCTCCCGACACAAATACAGACGGGGAATCTCAGAAAGAGGGGGCGCCCAAGCGGAACGCGAACATGTGGGTCGGCATATCGATTTTGACCCTTTTGGCGGTCAGCCTTGCGTTACTCGTCATCATCCGCAAAGCTCAGCGGAAGCGCTGGTGCTGCTTTGCGGACGAAGAGCCTGCCGCAGCGCCGTCGATGGCCTCGAGCGTGCGGAGTGTCAAGCGATCTCTGTCGAAGCGCTCGAGACTCTCTTCAGACTCGCGCTTCAGCTCTGGGAGCAGCAGCTGCTGTAGCGCACGCTCCTTCCATGCCTCCGCTGTCAACAAAAACGGTGGTTGCCGCCGGTCAATTCTTCAAGACGGATACCAAAGCATGGAGGATGGCGTGGATCACCTCGACACCTTTTCTAACGCCAGCAGCGACTCCCCCGAATTGACCGAGGACCTTCTGTCAAGCAGAGGGGAGGAGATGTTACCTTTTCAGGCATTCGATCCGTTGCATGTTTCGACTGTGCCCGTCGCGGTCGCCCACTCTTCCGTGAATGGCGAGGCGGTGACGCGAGAATTGTCTTTGAGGTCGCTAGACGAGAACGACATGAATACAACGCCGCCACGACTGCGCCGCACCTCAAGCGTGAGCTTCATCGATCAAGGAAACCTCTAGGAGACACAGACAGCCACGTGGAGCACTGTCTCGACGTGAGAATCAGTGGATAGGCATCGCGGGATACTAAACAGGACATCGAAGGAGAGGTTGTCTATGGAGGTGCGGCTCTCACATACTCACCTCACTGTTTGGCATACAGGCAGGAGGAGGTGAACCCCTCACACTCGCGTACGCATGAGAACACACGGTCTTACACGGGCGCCCGTGACTTTTGGAAAAGGCTCAATCACCACGTTTTTTTTCTGTGTGGTGCCGCCCATCTCGTGCGCCTTCCCACTCCGTTTCGAAGAGGCGCCTCTCTCTCTCTGTACCCGATGGCGCGGCCATTGTGTTCTCTATTTTTTTCTGTTGTGTATGCGCCTCACATCTTCGCCACCGCTTCCTCCTTCCACGGTCTTGCGTGGTGCTGCGATCCCTTCCTTTCTTTTGGTGACTGCCCCTGGCTACCGTTACGCTTCACCCCCTCCCCCCTACTCTCTCAACTCCCTGTCTGTCTCTTTGTCTCTCTTTTACTTCCGCACCAGCGGCCGCGCCGCCGCGCGAAAGGCCAGCGTCTTTCTGTTTTTAGGCGCACTTCACTGCTATTGCGTCGCAGCTGAAGAGGAGTAGAGGGGTGGAGAGAGCGTCTTGGTGCGCAGTGGTGCGTGCTGTTGCTTCTCATGCTCCGTCTAAATCTTCACTTCTTCTCGGCCCGTCGCCTCTTTCCCCCTCTTTCTGTTTCGGTATCAGTGCTGGATTGGGGGAGGGAGGAAGGCTGCTGCGCGCGCATCTGCTGCTGTTACTCACCCTCAGCCTCTCTGTGTGTGGCGTGTATCGTCTCTCGCTTTCTGTGGGGCTGTGTGCAGCTGGGGCACCTCTGCTCTTCCCCGTTATTTCTTCGTTAGGTGAATTACAGCCTTTGGTGTGTGCATGTGCTTCTGTGTGTGCGCGCCACGCTTCCTTTGCCTTTTCTGTCTGTGGCGATCGCGGCTGTTGCCCCGGCCATGACAACTTTCCTCGGCTCCTCTGCGCTCACGCCATATATATATATATGTGCTACCGCTATCTGCGGCCCCTCTGCGTTTCCTTCTCTGCCCCTCCTCTCTCTCCATCTGCCTCTCTGTATGTGAACATCGCCGCATGGGGCCCTTTTCCTCTCTCAGTGAGCAGACGCTGTACAACTCAACGAAAGAAAAGGGCCCCATGGAAAGGACCTCATAAGACAACAGCTACGGAAGGACGGACGCCAGCGTACACTCCTTCACGTGGTCACAAGAGGAGTGTAAACGTCAAGCGCACTGTTCGTGCGCACCCCCAGCTGCGCGATCTGCAAAGTTATGAGAGCGCGACCGGAGAAGAGATGAACCTCGCCGACAATCGCTGTTGATCGGCACGTTAGCTCTCGTAACCTGAGTATTTCGGGAGCATTTCGGCCATCTCTTTCTCTCGACGACAGCATGTTCCATGCCACCAGAAACTCTTTGAGCCGGCGCCGACCTCTCTCTTTCTCTCTTTCGTAGACCTCTCACTGTCTCCGGCTCCTCTGGTTCTACAGGCGTGCCTCTATCATTCACACCAGGTCTACACAAGTACGCACATGTGACAGGCACACACAAAGAGAGGGGGAGAGACACGTCTAGTGCATGCGTCGTCCTTGTCGCTGGCTGCATGACCCTTTGTTTGTCGCCCTCTCCTCATCTCTCGCAGGCAAATCATCTGCATCAGGACAGCAACCTGTGGGCGGAGCAGCACCAAAGGACAACCTGCATTGCTTCTCTTTTCCCCTCAGCTTCTCACTCTGCAGAGGTGCGCTTCCACAAAAGCCCCCCTTTTTCTTTGTCTCGCTTCCCATCGATCACCTTCACTGGAACTATCATCGAAAAAATAACGGCGCCCTACACGCAGGACTCCGTCGCGCACGCGGGCGCCCGAGAAGCAGTGTTGTGGGCCAGTATTTTCGCAGCCGGAGAATACAGTTTAACGGGGGGCAATGCAACTTGGCAGCCACACCGAAGCCTTTGCAGCGGGCGAACCCTTCCGATGTCGGTGAGGATGCAGGAAGAAACTGAAAGCAACGACGAAGACCAGCGAGATGAGGACGTGTAATTCTCAACTCTCGGCCGATCGACAGCCTTCCCCGGAGGCTTCTCCATCGGCTTGCTAGCTTTGTGCTCTATGTTGCAAAGAGACCGTCGATGATTCCGCCGCTACAGCAACGAGCTCGGCATTCAGCAGGCCAACCACCACCCCTAGCACCTCCTGCTACTTGGCTGGGGGCGTCGGGGACTACTGCCACTAGACTATACCGGTGGCCGCCATCGGACAGGAATGCGGCCGTCACCGGCAGGGGATGTGGGTGACGCGCTTGAGCGGACACTCGCCTCATGACTCGCAGGAGCGATGGCTGGGTAGGTGGTTCACCTTTCGACCAGCATTGCCGAACGCTCTCTGCGAATGCCCTCGGCCGCCTGTGTCTTGGACATGTTACGATGACCAACACCAACACCACCCCATTCCTTCCTTCTCCTCCATCTCAGGGAACGGGGAATGGGGCCTGCAGGCCGCCACAGCGATCGTCAACCTCGATGTCGTCGGGATGAGCTTCGCCTCGGTTCTCTTTAGCGTGTACCGGGGGGGCAACCCTTCTCTTCATCCACCGCAGTGGCCATAGCAGCAGAGTCCTCCTCGGTCAATACATCTTGAATATTGCCGTAACGATCAGCAGCCTCTCTTAGTGCATCTTTTGGGGAAACCTGTTTGCTTTTTCGGCGTCCATCTCCTCCCTCGTTCAACGCTGCCCGTCGTTTGTGCAACTGCTCTCCTCCCTCTCGCTGCAGTTGCCTTCTGCCTCCCATCGTTGTCGTTGTGACGCATTCGTCTCCCATTTTAGGTGACAGAGGCGAGACACCACGCACTGCGAGTTGTCTCACGCACCACCACCGACTCCGCCTGAGCGAGTCGAGAAGCCCCCTTATGTCCCTGCCGACGCCAAGCCGCCTCTGGTCGTGATAGGGGGTCCGGTGCCTACGACGTGGGCCCGTGTGGAGGGGGCGGGGGACGATTAGAGCGATGTGCCGCCTACGAATGCCGGCAGTCAGGCTCTACATGGCGTTGCGTCGGCGTGACTGTTGACTGAGCAGACAGATGGGCCATCCTTACACCGACCAAGTGGGCAGCAGGGCCCGAGCGCATCTGCCCCGGCGCTGGAGCTGCTTAGTGGTGCGGGTCGCCTGAGCACCCCCCCGCGAGGCGAGGCACCCGCGCGGCGGCCGGGATGATGGGAGCGGCTGGGAGGCGACCTGCGCCGGGTGTGTGTGACCGGCTGCTTTGCACTGCGCTCTCGTCCTGCCGCCGGGGCCGGCGAGAGAGGTGTGTGTGTGTGTGTGTTGAGCGGCGACACGGTGACGTCAAGGAAAGAAAAACGAACGCGCCTCCTTCATGTAAAGGCTTAGAAGCCGCCCGATGACCTGTTCGGTACTCGGGAAGGTATGGAGAAAGAGGGACCTCTGCTGCAGATGCGTCACGTACACTATAGACAATGTCGTCACTCTTTTTCTGGTTTAATCAGACAGGGGGTGGGGCACTGCCTTCCCGCATAGGCACTGTCTCGACGGCGAAGGCGTGGAAAGAGGGGCGCACACTGCCTGCGGCGCCTGGTGCTGGAAGAAGGGAACGCAATCGTTGCTCCCTAGTGCGCAGGAAGCAGTTGTAGACGATTTGGCGGTGCTTTTAGGATCCCCTCGCCACTGGCGTCAGCTAATGGAATGACCGCTTTTCCCGGCATCGTTCTCGTTGAGCGCTCTGCCCCCCCCGTACACTTTTGCTTCTGACACACCCACTCTTTCTGCCTTTAACGGTCCATGCGCTTACCGTCGCCATGGTCCACAAAGAAAAGGGACAGCCGAGAAATAGACGCGCACGTAGACATCAGGGCTGCCGTACGCACACCGTAGCGCGGCCCCTTTTTTTTTTGGCAAATCACTTGAGCAGTCGGCCCCCGTTCTCTTCGTAGCGCAAAGGCTTTATATATGCTATTGCCACCAATCACCGTCCATACATCAACGGCTCCGTTCAGCGCACCACCTCCACGCAGCATCCACGCACGAACATGCGCCGCGTCGAAGCCAGTGCCCCCTATGGGCTCTCCTCTCCGCCTGTGGGGAGCCAAGCTCAAGAGGAGTTGCCGTACCTGTCCCCCGAACTCGACGTGGAGACGGCTCAGGGGCACGCCCTCAAAAATAACGGAATGGAGGAGATCTCCTCCGCTGAAACGCTGGACCCATATGACTTCTCGCGGTACGACCCGAAGCGCCAGATCGAGGCGCAGGACAAGATCCGCGCCGATCGCGTGGCTCGCCGCCTCGTCCCGACGAACGCGTTCCAGAGGTACTTCGACTACATCGTGCCGTACGGCGGCCTGCTGTCCACGGGCCTCAACCTGGCCAGCTCCTCGATCGGAGCGGGTATCATTGCGCTCCCCTACGCCTTCAACGCCTCAGGCCTCATCATGTCGATCATCTACATGATCATCATCGCCTACCTTACCATCTACTCCTATCACCTCCTGGGCCAGGCCGGCGCCAGGACGGGACTGCGCAACTACGAGCAAATTGTGCGCACGCTCCTCGGCCCCGGCGCGGATTACTTCCTCGCCTTCTGCATGTGGTTTCTCAGCTTCGGGGCGGAGGTGTCATACATTATCTCGCTGAAGGATGTGATCACGGCCTTTCTGGTGGACGCCGACAGCACACCCAAATTTCTTCTGAACATCTGGGGTCAGCGTCTGCTGACCTTCGCTGTGTGGCTCGTGGTCATGCTACCTTTGTGTTTGCCGAAGGAGATCAACACGCTGCGCTACTTCTCCTGCGTCGCGATTGTGTTCATCATTTACTTTGTGATCGCGATGGTGGTGCACAGTGCACAGAACGGCCTTCGCGCGGACCCGCGCCCGGAGATACGGATGTTCACGACCGGCAACACCGCCATTTCGGGGCTGGCCACGTTCATGTTTGCCTTCATCTCGCAGCTGAACGCGTACGAGAGCTACGGGGAGATGCGGAACCCGACGCCGTTGCGCCTTACGCTGGGTGCTTCCATTGCGGTCGGCATTGTGTTTGTCCTGTACTTCTTTTCAGGGCTCTTCGGCTACCTCGACTTCGGCGCTGCGATGACCGGCTCCGCGCTGAAGCAGTACACGCCTGTGAAGGACGCCATGATGGGTGTCGGCTACGCCGGTATCCTCTTCAAGCTGTGCGTTGGCTTTGGCCTGCACATGATTCCTGTGCGCGATGCCATCTATCACTGCGTTCGCGTGGATGTGCACACGATCGCGTGGTGGAAGAATGCGTGCGTATGCGGCTTCATGGCGTTTCTGGCGCTGGTGGCCGGACTGTTCATCCCGAACATAAAACTTGTTTTCGGCCTCGTCGGCGGCTTCTCTGGCGGCTTCATTGGCTTCATCTACCCGTCCTTCATGATCATGTACGCGGGCGACTGGTCGCTGTCGTCGGTTGGGTGGTTCCACTACCTGTCCACATACTTTCTGCTCATCGTCGGCGTCATTGGCGTGGTGTGGGGGACGGCGTCCGCCATCTATGATGAGGTATAGATCGCTTTGACTGCAACGTTGCCACGCCTCGAGGATGGCCTTAGGGTGGTGTTGCTTCAGCAGTGCGAGCCAAGTCGAGCGAAAATGTGGTGGACGATAGCGGAGACGGGAGGGTATGGCTGGCAGATGAGCTTCAGAAAGGCATTGGAGTGACATCTCTCCTCGGCCCCACGCGCGCCGAGATGCGGCTGCTTTTCCGCAGACATCTGGCCTGCAGCCTTTCGGGACGCAAGACCACATTGTCAACATGAGCTACTCCGGCAGGAACGCAACCTGAAAATCAGAGGTCAGGGCCGTGTTGCCTGCGCGCATAGCGGAACCTTTTCTGAGAAGGCTATAAGGAGCTCCGTCTTAGGTGTAGGGCGTGAATGTAATGCGCACTCACGCCATGGCAATCCATTCGGCGATGAGTGATGATGCCGCTTGAGGAAATGCTTTTTTTTTCTTTCCTTTTTCCTCTTCCACCAGTTTTAGTGCGCTGGCCAGAAGAGGTGAGTTAAAAAGGGCAGGCATATATAGATGCATGAGGCTGACCGCTCCGCGTGGCGATCAGCGCTTTCCCTCAGCGCTTGCCTTCTCGTTTTTATTCTTCCCGGCAAAGTCGATCGCGCTCCTTCCCCCTTCTCCCACTTACTCCCCTTCTAACGCCCTCTGTGCTCTCCGTCCCTCCCGCTCTTCCCGTCCCTCTCAAGTCCCCCTTTTGCCCACAGAAAAAGATGTCCCATTTCGATGTGACGTTTCTTCGATGGGCAGACTTTTTCTTTTTTGGCTGTTGCTGTTGGTTGTCTCTGCGACTTTTTTTTTCTTTTCGGTGTCCTTTAGTGGGTCGCGATGACGCCCCCTCCTGCAAGGTTTCGATCTCTCTTCGTCTCTTTTTTTTCTTCATCTTTCGACTTCCTCTCCTCTTTCCTTCATCCTATCTTTTCGTTCTTCTGTTTTCTTTCCACTGGCAACTCAGATATGCCTGCGCTTCTGCGTGCGTGTCGGTGTGCGTGCACCGCTGGATGGACTCGCCCTCTTCCCCCTCCCCCTCCCTCCCTCCCTCCTCTCTCCCTCTCAGCGAGTTTCCATGGGTATGCCTCTCTCATCCGTCTAAGGTTCGATTCTTTCCTCCGGTACATTCATTTGGAAACAGTTTTCTTGTCTTGCGTGTTGCTATGCGTCTGTCTGTCTGTCTGTGTGTAAGTGTGTATGTGTGTCTGTTAGCAAACATCAGTGTTGTGCACCTTCTCTCTCCCTTACCCTCCCCGTTGTGGAGCGTCTTTCCCTTCGTGTTCACCTTTGTAACTGTTCATCTTAATCTTCCCTCACTCTCTGCATTTTTCCGGCTCGTGGAAGGAATGGACTGGATTCGATGTAGAGTCGCCGCCCTCCACCATCGCGCAGCACCACAGTTGTCCATGGAAATGGCATCGAGTACCACTACCTCTCTTCGTCCCTACGAGCACAGGTAACTTGTGTTGCCTCTCTCTTCCTCTTTGCTCCCTTTTTACCTTCTCCGCAGCCATGCTTCCGCTCTCTTCGCCCGTGCGTTGCACGACGACACGGCAGCCGCGTCACCCCACCCGTTCCCCTGTGCACGGTAGTTGGGGCTATTTATGCCGCAAGTACATAGCCTTAATAGAGAATCGGCGGCAGAAGAGCTCATGCAGAACGATCTGGCAGAGGTACGGCGGAAGAAATGGCCCGTATGACGTTGTGAGACGACGCAGGGGGGACGGAGGTGACGGGTTGCTCGGGGGAAGGGAGGCGGGGGAGGGAAAGAAGGCGATTCGCTCATGTGGCGTTTTTCTTTTACTTCCTTGTTGCCCTCCTCGTATTCCACGTGGAGGGCTAAAGACGCCGTCGGCGAGACCATGACGAAGGCCAACAGAACGGCCGAACTTTCTTTAAAAAAGAAAAGAGGGAGTGATGGCGAATGTCTAAGCACAACTGACGACGCCGTCACGTTTCTTCTTCTCTCCAGCTCTTTTTGCCGCACTATCTGCAGTCTCTCCGCTCTGCCGCACTACGCCTTTGATTTAAATACATCGCTCTCTCTCTCTTCTTCTCTTCGCCATGCTCCCCACGCTAGGGCTCTCCTTCACCGCGCCGTTTACACGCTCCAGTCGTTTGCTCGCCACCTGAGCAGCGCCTTCGCTGTGCGGGTCCGGCTGGCCCTGCCTTTGCGTGCGCTTCAATCCGGAACTGCGTGACCGTAAAGCGCCTTAGGCATTGCAGCGAGGCTGAGCAGAGTGAGTGAAGGGGAGTGGGGCAGGTGTGATAGGGCCCTCGGCTCACCCCTTCTTCTGGCCTTTTTTCTTTTTGTGTAGCCACGACTCGCAGGTGACGAGGTCTCGAGCGGAGCAGTCTGCCGAGGCGGCCGGGGTCTCCACTCACTCACTGGTGGCCGCTTCCCCCCTCTTTCTCTCTCTTGCAAAGAGAGTCGAGTGGGCGACACACAAATGGATCAGTCGGGGAGGTCATCTCAACTCTGAGACTTTTTCTGCACTTTTTTTGCTGTTCGTTTTCTCATTTCGCTGGCGGTGGCGCCACACGTGACGGCAAGCGTCTATGCGGAGTGTGTGTGTGGGGGGAGCTCCGTGGCCCAGACTAGCCGCGCTGTCAACACCTACGTCCCCCATGCTGCCCTCTCTACCACCGGCGACTGTGCTCTCTGTCTATGCTGGCTCCCCCATTGATGGCACGCGTGCCAAACAGTCCGGGCGCCTGTAGAGATCAGCGCTCATGATTCGTATTGCAGCGCAGGGCGAACTCTTCTCGCCGCTCACTCTCGGAAGCGGAGCTGCTGACAGGCGCCGTCTGCAGCAGTGGTAGCCCTCTCTTTCCTCCCACCCCTTCGAGCACACGTACACGCGCATGCAGAGAGAGAGCAAAGACACATGAACGGCGTTACGCATGGACTCACTAGAAGGCGCACGCGCCGCGCGCGCGATGCAAGGGCGACGCTGCAGGTGCTGGATACGCATCTCCAGGGAGCGTGCGGACATACCCACCCTCCTCTGCACGGCGACCGCCCCTCCCTCTCGCCATTTCGCCTTCCGCCGAGATCGGACCGCTTTTTTTTTCCTCTTTTCCGAGTTTGGTATGATGCGAAGGTCCGCCGCTGCTTCTCTTTCGGCGGCTCGCCTCTCTTCCTTCACACTCCGTCCTCCTTGTTCGCCTGCACTCTCCTCCTCCGCGTATATACGCGCACGCTCATCCCGCCTCGCGTGTGGCCGCTGTATGCACTGCCACCGCCCGCGTCGCCTGCGGCTTTTCTCCCGAGTCGGGCGGTGCAACGGCTCGGTGCTACTCCAGTAAGAGATCGAAGAAAAGCTGACTCACGGCTACGGACGTGTCAGACGGAACACACAACACCACGCGCTGCTCCGAACACCGCCCCCCTCCCCCAACCACACGCACATACACTCACTCCCCTCTTCACAACAGCGGTTCGCAACGTGGGAGATGCCATCTGACAGAATCCACAGAGCCAAAGATGCGTCGCATCACCAGCGCGGCGAGGGCTGTGTAGGCCTACATAATATGCCGGAGGACCCGCCGGAGTACGGAGACGACGGACTGCAGTTCCTCAATGACCACCTTGGCCAGGAGTGCCCGGCAGATGAGGTGGTGGTGGGGGTTAGCGGCACGAGCAGCAAAACAAAAGAGGCCAAGGGGCTCGAGTCCTCCTCGCCTAGCGATGATCGAGAACCAGCAGCGGAGGGATACCCGAAGCAGAGGCCTGTCATGGACATCGCGCAGCAGATCATTGAGGCGGATCGGCGCGACCGTGAGGACCGCGTGTGGCGTCGCCGCCACACGACCAACCCTGTTCTCCGTGCGCTGCAGGTGATCATGCCTTATGGCGGCATCTTGGCCTCAGCCTTTAGCATCGCCAGCTCTACGATCGGCGGCGGCATCATCGGGCTTCCTGCGGCCTTTCAGATGAGCGGGACGGGAATGGCTACCATCTACTTGGCTGTCGTGGTGACCATGGCGGTGTACTCTTTTGTGCTGCTTGCGATTGTGTCGCACAAGACCGGGCTGTACAACTGGGAGATCATTGCGCGTCGCCTAATGGGTCGCGGCTGGGATTACTTCGTCGTCTTTGTGATGTGGGTGCTCTGCTTCGGCGGCGACGTCTCGTACATCATTGCCCTCAAGAGCATCCTCACCGGCTTTCTGACGAACTCGCCGACTGCTTCGGGCTATATTAAGTCGGAGTCTGGGTACCGCCTCATCACTTCGATGTTGTGGATCATCGTGATCCTGCCGATGTGTCTGCTGAAGGAGATCAATTCGCTGCGTATCGTCTCGACCGTGGCCATCCTCTTTGTTGTGTTCTTCACCATCACGTGCATTATTCACTCCGGTCAGAGTCTGCACGAGCGTGGCATGCGGAACGACCTTGTGGCCTTCCAATCCGGCAACACGGCGATCAACGGCTTGTCAAGCCTCATGTTCGCCTTCATTGCGCAGGTGAACGCGCCGGAGATTTCCCGTGAGATGTATAAGTTCTCCGTGCACCGGGTCTTCTTGGCCGCGCTCCTCGGCATGTCGCTGTGCGCCATCCTCTACTTCCTCACGGGCCTCTTCGGGTATCTCGACTTCGGCCCGGAGGTGAGCGACTCCATTCTGGCCATGTACAACCCCATGCAGGACCATCTCATGGCCGTCTCGTACGTTGGCATGCTGCTCAAAATTTGTGTTGGTTTCGCGCTGCATCTGATCCCGTGCCGCGACTGCGTGTACTACATGATCGGCACCGACGTGTCCCGCGTGCCATGGTGGAAGAACGCCGCCTTGTGCGCCCTGCAGTCAACGGTGGCCCTCGTTGCCGGCCTTTTCATCCCGCGCATCACCACCGTCTTTGGTCTGCTGGGGGGCTTCTGCGGTGGCTTCGTTGGCTTCATCTTCCCCTCGCTGTTCATGATGTACTCCGGCGGCTTCTCGATTGCGCGCGTGGGGTGGGGCCACTTCCTGGGCACCTACACGCTGCTGCTCGCTGGTGTGATTGCTGTGGTATGGGGCACCAGCGCCGCCATTTACGGTGCCACCCTCTCTTCATGGTAGACGCACGGCGGCGGCGCGATGGCCGAAGAGATCAGCGAAGTGTTGTCTGCGAAAGGCGCGCCTCTGCACACACGCCGGCAACGGAGAAGCCCTCGCCACCATCACCCACGCACTGAGAGTACAGCACGCAAAGGATTAAGTAAATGCCTGCCCCACAGCGCCCTTGCTCATTTCGTCTGACACGCTCTCCTCTCCCTCTCTGCCTCCTCGCAGTTTGGAGCTCCGACTCCGTGACGCTGCGCGAGCACCTGCGCGTTCGCCCTTACCTTTCATAGTGTCTTCGACGCCGCCGTGACCGAGCACTCTGGGCTGAAGAGAGGGGGGAGAGCTCGCGCGTCAGTGAGGGGGATGGCAGAAGAGGGGCGTCAATGCTGGTGTACTTAGCGAGCTGACGGCACAAGCCAATGTCCGGAAGAGCATTGGCAAAGATGCGAAAGTGGGAGCGTGCATCCCGATCACCGCTGATAGGAGTTGATTTGTGACTCTTTCATTCTCTCTTTCGGCGTTGGTGTTGGATGCAATGGAGCGCACCCTGTCCGGCCACCCCCCGGCCACCTCTTTTTTTCTTTTTTCCCCTCTTCTGCGCAGAAGGCATTCAGCGCTCGTTTCTTCATGCTCGTCGTATTTTTTTTGTTTTTTTCTTTAGTTAGCCGTCGTTGTTGCTCATGAAAGCGCTTTACTGCTTTCATAAACAGAGGTGAAGAGCACAGAGGACACAGAGGGTGCAATGGTGCCCCTCCTCCGAGCCTTGCCGCCTTACACACCAACCCCACCCCCACTCCCACCACTTAAGCCTCTTCGTTATGAAGTCGTTAGTTTCCCTTAGGTGCGCGCGCTCTCTCCTCCTGAGCGCATTTTCGTTCCTCGCACGCTGGCCTTCTCTTACTCGTTTCAGAAAGCGCGTCGCTCTCATATTTCTTCCATCGCCAGCAATCCTTCTCTGCTCGGCGTGCCGCGATAGATGTTGGTGAAACGTCGGCGTGTCCCTCTCCTTTCTTTCTGCTCTTCTCCTTGCCTTGGCGAATGGCTGAGTCGGCACTAGGGGCCCGAAAGCGCGCCGTTCACGACTGCTGTGTCACCGCATCTTTTTCTTTGTGTCCCGGGGCGCCCCCTCGCGAGTATGCGACGAGGAAGGAGGCGGCTCTTGTGTGGGTGAGCGTGCAGGTCGAGTCTTCTCCAAATCAGAATTCGCGTCTTTTTGCCTCCCTCCCCCTCTCGTCTCCTTTGGCGGGCGGCGGTGAGTGTCGGACCTCTGTCTTGTTTTCGCTGTCTCTCTGTCACATGGATCTCCGAGCGGCGCGAGTGGGCAAGGGGGATCGAATAGGCACCTGAATGGTTATCTGAGGCCACGCCCGCATACAGCCGCCGCAGAAGGCGAAAACGTCAGTGTGTGCCGATGCCCTCATAAGGACTGCATCCAAAAGAAAACGGTGCTGCGCGTCACGAAGCAGCATCGAAAAGCAGGTGGAAGCGGCAAGGAGGTGCATCGGTGGCACCTCGATCGCGTGCGCGGGTAACGCACTCGTAGTGGCACTGAGGCAGCCCACCGTCCCGCTCTCTCTCTGGGTCATTTTCACTTCTTTACCTCCGATTCTACTCTCTCCCTTCACGCAGCTGTATTGTGTGCAGAGGCGAGGACACGGGACGCTCTCCTCTTCTGTGCGCCGCATTCCGCATTACGTCATATCACTCCGTCAGCAGCAGTTGCCGCATTCTTTGTGTCTCCCGCCTCCTCACGCTTTGTCTCTGTGGAGGCGTGCGTATGTGTACACCCAGCCGAGATCGCCTCTGCAGGTTGTGCGTGTGTCTGTGCATGTGAGCGCCAAAGTTGTCGATGACAGATGCAAGTCGCGGCTGAAGAAACCGTCATCACCAGCGGTGAATCGCGTCACGGCTCCGGGCGAATGGTTCATCGCGATGCCTACACGAATGCCGAAAAGGAGATTTCAGGGGAGGTGTTCTGGGGTAGCGATTCCGGCGATAGTTTCAAAGTCCCCTCGAGCGAGGGCTCGTCTGTGGCTCTGCAGCAGGCCGCTGCAACCTCGAGTCTCGTCTTTCAGTACTTCTCGCTGCTTGCCTCTTACCACGGCGCCGTGCACGTGCCTCGGTACTGGGCACAACTGTTGCTTCCATCGCCGGTGGGACCATCTGAAAACGAAAACTCCGACACCGCACGACTCGAGGAGGACTGGGCGGAGGTGATCATTTCCCCCGCGACTGAGATCGACCTCAGCGCATGCTACGTAGGGCCGACCACGCTCCTGGCCCTCGCTGACCTGCTTCGCGTGCACTGTGTGACGGTGCAGCGGAGCCGCATTCAGCAGCGGTTTGTGTCAGGGCGGAAAAGCCCTGTTGCGCTCTCTTCCGCGATGGTGCTGTTCCAAAACGGGGGCGTGCTCCGCGCACGTAAGGAAGACGAAGTAATGTGCTCTCTGCTTCCGCACCTGGAAACGCTGCGCCTCTCACGCCTCTCGATTGATTTCACGTCGCCTTTCGACTCCACGACGTTAAAAGGCGGCAGCGCGGTGCTACGTCATATGCTGGAGGCGCTGCAAGGCCACCCCTCGATAAGGCTCCTGGACATCTCTGGCAACCCGGTGGCGGCGGCGATGGTGCCGGCGATTTCACGGCTAGTGCAAACGACGCCAAGTTTGACGACACTCGTGTTGGACGACACGCTGATCTCGGAGAGCGAAAAGGAGATGCTTCGCGCACAGTGCTTGCTGAATGAACTCCGGCTGCAGCAGGGGACAACGGATAGTGTGGTTGCGGCGGCTTGCGACAGCGCTTCATCGACAGCATCGCCGGACTCTGCGGCTCGAACGATGTGGACGAGGCAGATGCGGCAGAGGGTGCTCATGGCGGTGGAGCGCGGCATCTCGGATGTGCCGTGGCTTCTTGGAAGGTCTACTGCCTTGATACGCTCCTGTGACGTGTCCCTCGGCTCGCAGGCAAACATGCCAGCTATTGGTACAAGAGCGAAAGGCTCGCGCGCCGGCCTCGACTCCTGCAGGCTCTCCGAATCGTACTGCAGCTCTGGGAACACGATTACCGCGACGGACGCAGAGTTGGGCAGGAAGCTGGGGTATGTGAACTACGACTCCACCGCGCAAGGTTGGGCGGCTGCCACAGCTACAGTACCCCTGCCGGCAGGCCCGACGTGGAGCGCTGAGTGCGTCGATGTGGTGCGGTGCGCCTTTATGCCTCGATTACTGGCGCAACGCACCGTTCTCGGAGGGCGGCAAGTGTGGCCCAACGTCCCAGAACCGCTCGAAGTGTTGAAGTTGAACGATCTGACGCCGCCGTCGGCAGCTGCGGTGGCGGCGACTGACCTCATGCGCTGCCTCCGCCAGGTCGTGCTGCCTGAACCAGAGGCCCCGCCTGGGCTACGCCTTGACTCGGCCGTCGATGGCGCTTTTCTCACCACCTCCGAGGTGCACTACAGGGCTATCTGCAGAAAGCAGGAGACTCAGTGGGGCTACGTGCTGCAGAAGGTCTCAGAGCATCTCGTCCCGGTGTTTGTGCGCAACGGGGAAACCCTCTACGCAGAGGGCAGCGAATGCGACAGCATCTACCTTCTGCCCATATCGCTGCAGGAGACGCATACGTACGCCGAGCTCCAAGCAGGCGTGAATCCACGGCGCGTGAATCAAGTTTTGCCTGGCCAGTGGGTCGGCGACGCCGAGGTCCTAGACTGTGTGTCCGTCTACGCCCAGTACCAGTCCTCCCCTGCTGATCACAGCAGTGCCTTGCCCGTCTGTGCAAGGGCTTTTCAGCGCAGCAGCACCGTGCGCATGGTCACCGAGGCGACTGGTGATGTTGTTGTCTGGGCGCTGCCCTTTTCAGTCGCCTTCTTCTACCTATACGCCCCATCCCAGCTGCTCCACAAGCAGTTTATCCACCGCACCCCGATGAACGCCTTCGCCCACATTCATCCGGTGCACCTTGCCTGCGTGCCGGTCCACCAGCACGCGAGGCACAGCTCATCGCAAGCATGGGCAAGGCGGAGTGACGAACCCACCCCGGCTCTTTGCGGATACGCATACATGTCGCGTCATGTACTTTTACTGGAAGAGGGCGAGTTTCTGCTTCGTCTGCCTACGCGGATCACTCGCGCAGGAGCCTGCAATGACGGCCGCGCAGCAGTATCGACCGCCGTGGTGATGGAGGACCATCACCTATTGTCGGGTGTGACGGTGCTGACGCAGCCCCTGTTAGACCTGGACGCTGCCCTGCGAGCCGTCGCCGCGGAAGGGTCGGCTGTCAAGAACGGGGTGAGCGCCACGCAGGCCCGCGGCCCACGGGGAATGGTCGCCCTCGGCAAAGACGCTGCCCTCAGCCGCTTCCGCGCGCTGAAGACGGCGATCACGGTGACCAGCACTACGGTGGCGCACAACGCAGCCGGTGAGGCCGCGGCGGAGGTGCGAGACGAAGGGAGTGGCGGAGAGAGCAGCGGGTACGCCGCGGAGCTTCTCCCATACCGCACTGGTAGGCCGGGGGCCCGGTGGCGGTACGCCGCCATGGCGAACGAAGAGTTCACCGCTCTTTGCCCTGAACTGCGCGTTGCCTTGACTCGGCACTGCTGCGTAGTGCCTGACCTTTGACACGGTCTGACTGTGTGTGCACGAGGCTGCTGCAGAGCGAGTGAGTCTTGGGACCGGTGCTACTTCCGTTATCATTGACGGTCGCACAGTCTGTGCGTTTCTGTTCACTCGGCCGTGCATCCCTGTACGCCTCGCCAGAGTATTCTCAGATGTACATTAGCCCTCATCAGTTTTTCGTTGTTGGGGCAAGACGCGTAGGCCCTGTTGCAGACGTTGGAGGCGAAGAGGGTGAGGGGAAGTGCGGGGAATGGGGAGGTTCACGGCACGTGCGGCGAGGGGCTTAGGTGCATCGCGAGCTCTTTGGATGCTGGCTAAAGGCTGCCGTCTCTCTCTGTTTCCCTGTCGTCTGTTTTTCCACGTCCAGTGTGCGCTGAGTTTTGCAGAGTGCTGCATCAACTCCCTCTCTCGCCGCGTGCGCGTGTCAGCGCGTGGGCGCTTCTCCGTCTACCCTTGGTGATACTGCGACGCGAATGAAGCACAACTCCTCGAGCAGCCTCGAGTGCAACCTGCGTGCACTCCGGCCCATAGAGTCATTTCTTTTGCGCGCCCCCCCTTCCGCTCCCCGCATAGCGCGCCAAGGCGAGCGACACAGAGCGCGAACATGTCGGCACCTCGACATGTTGTTTTTTCTGCCGCGCATGTGAGCCCACAGTAACTCCCTCGCCGTTGCAGTTTCTGGTGGGAAGGTTCTCTCGGAACATCTGATGCAACACCCGAACATCCATTATGCGCACCGCTGAGCACGCACGAGCCCTTCGCCTCTCCACTGAAACTCTTTTCACCTGCTCCGCAGTGCCTGGCAGAATGCCTCGATGCCTCACGCCTTCCTGCCACCCCGAATCTTCACCCCCTTTCTTGTACTCGCCTCTTTTCACTCTATCCGTAGCTACCTTACCCCAAGTTTGGCGCTCCGTCTCCCTCCCTCCCTGCTTCGTAGCCGTGCTCCTATACGTTTACATGCATTTTTTTTTGCCTTCACCTTCGTCTGGTCTCATCAACTCTCATTGACGCGAAAACACGAACACACGCGCGCGTGCTTTTTTTTCGGCTGCTCATACCTTCGCTGTTCGCTCGTCAATAGAAAACAAGCGATTAGCACGAGGGCATCTCCCCCCACCCCCACCCGACCCCGGCGCACCACCCCTTCTACGCAGAACACAGCTTTGTCGATTATATGTGACACAGGCGGCAGTACACACGAAAACCGTCGCGTACGAATCCCACGGACTGAGCGGCGCAGGGCGTGGGCGCGCTGAAGGGAGAGGCAACAACCGCTCTCCTCAACGATCATCACCACATCAGGCAAACAAAACGCCGTGAGGAAACGAGTGAACGAGGAGAGAGGTGTAGGGGGAGGGGCGACAGGTGCTGAGAACGAAGGCATTGTGCTGACAGTTTTTTTGCTCTTGTACTCGGCGCACGCTTGTGTGTGTGTGTGTGTGTATGTTACCACTGTTTCGATTCCTGCAAAGGGATTCACGAATTTAGTGACGAGCAAATAACAACAAAAAAAAGCTGCACGACTCTCTCTCTCTTTCTCTTTCTCTCCTTCGCTCATCCTCAATCTCTGCGCTACAGACAACAGCCAACGCATCTATCTCTACCGCATTGTCCTTCATCCCCTTCTCTCCTACACGCGCAGTCGTGGCAGGCTTCGAAGCGCTGTTTTGCCATCCTTGCTACTAGACTCGTCGCCACCACCCTCTGTGTTTCCCTCGCGTACTGTCTGCTTGACCGCCTCCGGCTCCCCATCACTTCACCCCGCCGCACCACTGATACCTCCCCCCCTCCTCCTCCTCCCCACCGTACTCTTGGGGACGCTTTCGGTTGTTTGCTGCTGTTTCTTTGTTTGGTGAGGCGTGTGTGTGTGTGCGTGTGTGTGTGTGTATGTGTGGTGGTATGCATCCCCGTATTTTCTCCTTCTGTAAGCAAACGCCTGCGTCTCTTTATTCTTCTCCATCGCCCTATTGCAGACCCCTGTGAGAGCAAAAGCAGAGCAAAAAACAAACACACACACACAACAGAAAGCCGCAGACACCGCTCATCCACGGCAGCTTTTTTCTTCGTGGGTGACGAATCCCCGTTACGTTATCGCACACGAAAAGACGGCGGAAGCGCTGACGCCATTGGTTTTTACTTCTGTTGTTCTGTCGCTGCGCTTCTCTTTTTCTGCCTGCTTCCAGTGAGAAAAACATTTTTTTCTTTCGAAATCGTCGCTGACTGCCCCCCTCCCTCCCCCCTTTTACTTCCTCCTCATCGTCTCCTTTCGTTTCGGTGCGCCTCTCCCCTGCTGGTGCCTGTCTTGTGAGGTGGCAAGAGAGCTGCAAAACGTAACGATCAGAGGGCGCACTACGCAGAGACGATACGCTGTTTTTTTTCTCTTCTTTTCCTTCTTCTTTCTTCGCTCGCTGCTTGTTGTTTGTGCCGAACGGGTCTTACGCCAGTCAAACGAATCAACAAAGAAAAAGGCGGGCACAAAAAGCAGTGTGGTATTCAGAGGGATACGAAAACGGTACGAACTTAGAGAAACGCGTTTGTCAGAGGCATCAAGACACATTTGCCCAGACAAAGAGGAGGGTCGTTCCGCACGTGCACCAGTACCGAGAGGTTTCTGTTCGCGGTTGGGTTAGTTACGTGTGTTCTGCTTCGAGCCTCCGCGCCTGTTTTCTCTTTGCTCTCTGTAGCTCTCCTCTTCCCCTCTTTTTTTTTTTCAGCTTCTTTTCGTGTTGCTTTTTTTACTTTTTTTTCTCGCTCCCCTCACCTCTACGCACGCAAATCTTTGCCTTCCCCTCTGCGCCTCGACTCCCGTACCTGTTCCCTTCTTCCCCTTTGCGTTTCCTTTTTCTGTTGGCAGTCCCCATTACTATCTTCCGCTCACCCCCCTCCCCTCCCCTCCTCCCCTCCCCCCTCTCTCTCTTCCGCCTTTCCTCTTGTGACTTCATTTGACTAACGCCTCCATTTCCGTGTTTCCCACCACCCCCTCCTCGTACTGTGCATCATCTCTTTATTATTGCTATTATTAGTCAGCTGTTTGGCCAATCGTGGGTGTGTCTTCCTCTTATACAGCGATTTTGTGCGTTGTTAGCTCGTCGGCTTCCATTCACCCTCGCACTTCTCCTCACTTCACTTTTTTTTGTTTTCCCTTACGTTGTGAACTGGCTGTCTCTCTGTACCTGTGCGTTTGTGTGTGTGTGTGTGTGCCGGTGTGAGAGTACGACGCCCCCCTTTGACTCTATCGCGTGTTCACGTAGAGAAAACCGAAAGAGGAAGCGACCGTTACGTTTGCCCTCACTTCTGGCCTTTTTCGTTGTGTCTTCAGCGTCTCCTTTGTACGTCTCGCTCTCTGTCTCTCTATCTGCGTGTGTGTGTGTGTGTGACGGTCCTCCGCTACTTTTGTTCTCTGTTTTAGTAACTTATTTTTTCCCCTTCTTTCGCTTTTTTTCTTCATCGCTATAGAGCTTTGCTGCCCCTCGCCCGGATAGTAAGTGTGTCCATTTTGTGTGCATGCGTGCTTCTCTCCTCTCGAGCTTTTGTTTGCCTTTAGGCTTCAACATTTTCGTGATTCTCGTCTTCTAGACTGCCCACTCGGTGTGCTTTGGTTACGGACGCTCGCCTTCGCTGTACTCTTGTCTCTCTTGTAGCCTTATTGTGTGCCTCTCCTTCCTTTCCTCTGCCCCCCCTCTCCCTTTCTTTACGTTCCCTCTCCTCGGCAGCACGTTTGTGATTGTTCTTTCGTTCTTCTGGAGGTGTCGCCGTCGCGACGGCGTCGCGATTGCCCACTCAGCTCTTCCCCTCTCCCCCTCACGCCTCTAGTCGTCTCTCCCCCTCACTCTCTCTCCCTCTCGCTCTCACTCGTACTGTAGCAGTCACTCTCTGTGCGTACGTGCCAGATTGCGTCTCTCCCTCTTCTTTTTCTACCTTGGACTGCACACCTCTCTTCGCGCCTTTTGTGTGATTTCTGAGCTTTTTTTTTCGATCTTTTATGTCCACTGCCTTATTGCATCGCTCTCTCTCTTTCCCTTTTCACGTGTGTTTGCGCATCTTGTGTTTGACCCCCCTCTTTCATCTCGCGTTCCCTCTCACCACTTCCACTCCCTCCACTCCACTCCACTCCACTCCACTCTTCTGCCACGGCCTTGTGCGCGGCGATTCACCCCCACCCCCTTCTCCTCTTTCTCTTCCTGTCCTCACGCTCTCTTACACGAATTCACACAATCGTAGGGCCTTTTTCCCCGTCTTCTGAGGTCCACTACTGTTCTGTTTTTGTGTGTGTGTGTGTCACTCGCTCGCTTTTTTGGTGCCATACCGCCCCTCCTCTAGCCTAGCAGCTCTGCACGCCAACCCCCCTGCAGCATCGCGTCTCTTTGTCCAAACGTGTTGTCCTTTTCTTTTCTTCGTCTGTGCGTTTTTTTTTTGTGGTCGCCGTCCTTTCGGTAAGACTTTCTGTGCTCTTCGCGTGATCTCTCTGATACGTGTGTACACGAAGGCGTGTGTGTCCATTGGCTCAAAACACACAAGCATTTTTACACTCCTGGTGTCGAGTGTGCACGTGCTTGTGCGCCAGCGAGTCACGCGTGTGTGAACTCCTCTGCAAGTGGTTGTTTCATTTTTTGTCGTTGGCGTGCTTTTTCTTTTGTTTTGGTGTGTCTGCGTGCCATCGCTGCGTGCCTCGTTAGCTGTGTCTGACCTCATCTAGTATTCTGCTCTTCCCTCTCTCTTCTTTCATTCTCTGTGCAGCTCTTCTTGCCCATCTACCCCCCCCCCCCACACACTTTTCCCCTTCCCCTGCTGCACCTCACCTTCTCCTCTCGGCTCCATTTTTGACGCATCCTCACGGCTTTTGTGTTTCGTGTCTGTAGCGGCGCAGCTTCCATCATGCAGAGCCGCGATAGCAGTTATCCCTCACAGCAGCCGTTCGGCAGCGGAAGAGTGTTGAGCGGCCCATCTTCGGTCACGGCGAATTCCACCTGCTCGCCGCCGAACCCTCCAAGGCCACTTGGGTTCACCTCACAGCCAGGCGGAACGCCTTCGCAGCAGCAGGATCTCCTCGCTAATTCGATGCACGCTGAGCCACAGCAGGCGAACTACCAACCGGTCCCTAGGCGTCACAGTAGCTGTACCCTGATTTCGCTGGGGGACAGCCCCATCAAGGTCACCTGCCTAACCAAGGGCAGTGCCCGCTCCCCCTATGTGACGCCGATGCCGAGCGACGTAGTTGCCGATACGGATCGCAGCGGTCGACACAATCCCTACAGCTTCAGCTACTCAGGTACCTCTAGCCCCCTGCAGTTGTCTACGCCGACGCACTCGCCGCAGGGTAGTCCCTCCGACGTCTGGTCCGCTCCGTCCCGCAGGATGCTGCGCGGTGCCCCGCACTACCGCAGAGATCCCCCGGCCGCAGATGAGCGTTGCATACATGGCCACTGCCCTCCTCTCGACACACCGTTCGAGCTCCCACCAGAAGTGGTGCACCGCTCCTTGAAGGATCGCTGCCGCTTCATTGAGTTCCCTGCGAGTCTCAGCGCCACGAAGGCAGGCACCCCCGCCCACAACGCGATCAACGGCACGAACTCGAGCTCGAACGGCAGCAGCGGCAGCGCTGGCTCTGGCGAAAACACTCTCCCAATGGCGCTTTTCATTGGCCAAGTGCGATTCGAGACGACGTCAGCGGAATTGCTGTGGCTCGTGCATCGTACCTGCGGAGCCTGTGCGAGCCACTTGGAGAGCCGCGGCGCCGGGTGCTACCTGCTGTACTGCAAGAGCGAGGCCGATCTCAGGCTCGTTCGCAGCCTGCACAAACGCGTTCTCTTCGACATTGGAGGTGTATGGCTCGCGCGCACGGCAAGCGAAGTGGACGCCATGTGTGAGTACATTGCTCTGGACGCGCCGCTACTATCCAAGAAGGCTCGCCTGCCGCGTGATTCAATGGTGGTTGAGGAGCTCAAGGCCGATAGCATCAACAACAGTCTTCGCCGTACTCACTTTGCCGGTGTCATTCACGAAAAACGAAATTTTAGCGGCAATGGCTCCACGGGCCACCGACGGGGTTGTGCCCGCCCAAGCATCACGAAAGGTCTTCGCGCTGACGGCGTATCGCAAGAGGGTGGTAATGATATCCGCAAGCAGCTCACGCAGCATCAGCAGCAGCAGCAATATAGGAGCAGAGAAGGGCTTCCGACGTATGAGGAGTCCGCTCCTCCGTACCCCGGCTACTCGCCTCAGGCTTTCATGGAGGCCCCTCCCTACAAGTAACCGTGTAATGCCCGCCTCGGACTGGACGTCTGCGCCGAGCAGTGAGAGGTGTGTGGTCGCATCTCGACTCACTTCTGTGAAACAGACTCGCACACAGCTGGCTGGATTCTGACCACCACTCTCGCTCTCTCTCTACCACCAGTGTTCGCGGCTATCGGGCCCACGCCCTTAAAGCATGTGGCGCCAGAACGCCTCTTCTGCCGGCGTCTGCACATGCGCGCATGGCTCTGTCATGGCGTGTGCTGAGGGGTGGGGGTGCGGTGGTCCTATGACCGAATAGATGTTCTTCGTGTTGTGTACGAGCATTGCCACTCGTGGCTGGCTTTTCTCTTTCTCTCTGTGGTGTTCACGCCCATCTATGCTCTGTCCGTCGATAAATTTCAACAAAAGCGATGCGTTGGGTGTTGGTCTTGCCTCTCGGGATGCGTTTCCGTTCGGTGTTGCTCTTGCTGTTTTCCCTCGCTCTCTCTTCGAGAGAGAGCGGGGGAAAGGAGAGGGAATACACAGATATATATATATATACATATATATTAGCATCTATACATACAATGCGCGCACACAAACGCAAAAAAATGTGGGAGAGGCTACACATGATAGCTGAAGGGGCAGGCGTTTTTTGTTGTTGTTTTTATTTGACTCTCCTCCCCGGACGTTATATATATATATATATATACCGCAGTGCGAGTGCGGGTGCTGCTGTGCATGTGTAAATGTGCACGTCCGCCACTTTATATATATATGGATGGTTCTTTCTATATATCTCTATCTATAACTGTTCCTGATTTCACCGATAATGATCTGGCTAAAGGTATGTGTGTCGTACTCTGTCACTCTGTCTCTCTCTCACTGAGTGTGGTCAGCTCTCCCCCCTCTCCCCTCCTTCCCCTCATCTGCCCCTACCCCCTCCCTATTGTCCTTGCGTTTCATCAGTCGAAGAGAAAAAAGCGGTGAGCAAAGAGAAAAGCATAAATGAAAGTGTAGACGTTCCAGAGAGCGGTGGCGTAGACAGCCGCGCTCAGGAATAGCACTCGTTTGATTTGCTCTTCATTTTCTTGTGTTCGCCTCCCCTGTGTCGCTCGTTAACGACCGGCATAAGAGCGTGAGGATAAGATGGGGCAAGAGTGGGACGGCGAAGGCGCGCCGACGTATGTATGTGTGTGTGTGTCTTTTTACATACATGCATATATATATATGACTCGAAGCTCTGACGACGAGGAAAGAAAAGGAAGTGTGGGCTCAACCGTGAGCCCCTCTAGACTCCCTGTCGCTCGCATCGAAATCGATCCTTCGGCATCTTATTTTTTCCCCCATTCGCTGACGTCGGCCGCTGCTGGCATTTTGGTTCCCGCACTGAGCACATCCTTTCATTATGCAACAGAGAAAAGGAACCTTTTCTGTATTGCTAACGACCCCTTTTGTGAGCGCGCGTGCGTGTGCAAGTATCTGTGGGTGTGCGCATGGGTGTTCTTAACCCTCTCTTGGAGCAAGTACTAAGACGATTAGGTGTCGCCATGCTGATAGGTGGAGCAGACACACGCGTACACGTATATAGGGCTGCGTACGAGCAACGCTTTGATGCAGTGACCGCTTCTCCACGCCTCTTTGTTTTTTTTTTATATTTCTCTTCGTGTTTACGCTTTCAGATGTTGTCTTCGAAGCAGAGTTTTTTTCTGTTGTTCTCCGCTCTCTGCCCAACGTGTGGGATTTCTCCGTCTGTTTCACCTTTTGCTCGTTTGTTTGTGTCATGATTAATGCATAGGGAAGCGGCGAAGAAAATTAAAAAACGAGGGAGAAAGCGCGACGATAGGCGTTGGTGTCTCTTCTCTCCACCCTCAGGCACTGTCCCTTCTTTCCTTCGTGTGCACCTTTGTGTCGAGATCGGGTGTTGTTGTTTTCTTCTTTTTTTATATATTATTGTCCCTCTGCCATCCCTCTCCCCCTTCCCCTGACGCCCCTCTCTCGACGTCCGCAGCGTAGTGGCTACGGTTTGCCCACTCACGAATGTCTTTCTCCCTTATTTTTCTTTCGCTCATTTGCAGTGATTAGCGCTGCGCCTCCTTTCAAGTGTATGTTCTTTCTCTCTTTATCACTCTCTTGGCAGCTCACACCCACATACGTACACGCACGTCTCGCATCTTTGAACGCAAACGCGCAGACACGTAGGTTGTTTCTTGTGATTGAAGACCACAGTTTGCAAAGGCGTAGACGAGCGGGTCAGCCTCGTCGACTGCGCCCATCTCACCGGCGGCGGGCGCAGAGCGTGGAAATCGGCATGGCGGCTTCCAGGGTGGTGGTGGCTAAAGTACCTCTCAGAGACGGCTATGGGCGAAGCAGGTGTCAGGGTGCCTTCGAGTAGAACAGAGGAGGCAGGAGCAACATGCTGCCGTGCAAAATCTACGTGCTCGCATGTGTGTGTGTATGTGTGTCTGCCCCGCCAGATCGTCGATGAGTGAGCCCCGCATTGATCTCCATTCGTCTATCCGCCCTCCCCCGGGTGTTCGCCTCTACGCTGTCGCTCATCCCGTTCGTGTTCACTCCTCCCCACTTTCCATCTGTGCTTCCTTTGTGCTTGAGGCACCTTCGTCTTATCGAGGCGGACGCAAGAGTGCCATGCACACACACACAAACACACACACACATATATAATGGCACATAGGTGGTGATGTGCCCCCGGCAGCGGGCACGCCAAGGCACAGCGTCTGTGTGGAAGGGGATATCCTCTGTTTCCTCCCTTCGTCTGACCCTAAAGCCGACGCTCACGTCGCTCCTCCGCTGTCGTCCTGCGTCGCACGGCTGCATGTTGATCTCGCCTCTCTCTCGCCCACTCTTCATCCCACCTACCTCTGTCTGCCCTTCTCTATCTCTTCCTTCATCTCTTTCGTTGTACGCACTAAATCTTTGCTGGTCGACCTGCTGTGGCACACGTTCTAGACCAACGCTGCGCTTTTTTTTCCGCTCTCTCTCTTTCTGTGCTTCATCACTTCGCGCGACGGCGCCCGAGCTCGTTGATGGTGTTGCAGAGACAGTGTGGCGTGAGCGGGAAAGCGGCTGATGCCCTCGTGACGCTTGTTCAGAGTTGCTACCCAACCGCCGGTGTTCTCTTCACCTCAGTTGCCCACAGCGCTACCACGACATCTGTGGGTAATATCCACCTTCCAGGTACGTTTGATGCATTACTGACTGTCCTACACATACGTGAAGCTCAGCGGCAAGGTCGGAGGGTAGACACGCTTGGGTGCCAGCGCGTCCTGGCACGACGCAATATCGTCCCTGCCGGCCCTGCCGGGAATGCGGCGTGGTCATGGTGGGCGCTGCTGTACGCGGCCGATGCTGTGGACAGCCCATTTTCTGGCGTTTGTGGGCAGCCATCGCCGTCATCCAGGGTGCCATGCGTCGGCCGGCCCATTCTTTGCTGCCCAGACGCTATCGTCTACATTGGCGGCGTCGAGACACTGGATGTGATGCGAGCTGTGGTTCCAAAGCTGGTGGAGGCGGTGCCTGCAGTTGAGACGCCGCGCAGCACCGTCGGCGCGGCTTCCGCCACACACGCAGCTGAGCGGCCGGCCCCGAAGTACTGCCGTCGAAAAGTCGACTGGACCGCCATCTGGACGGAGAAGCGGTGCGCCATGCGGGGAGTGGACTTGCTGGAGCTGTCACTGCCTGTGCCGAGCGACCTGTCCGGCTGTGGTGCCGATGCTCGTGAGCGGCTGCTCGTGTCCATTGCAAACCCTGATGTTACCTTGGCCGATTTGCAGCGGCAACCGCACAGTGGGCGGCGTGGCCCGTTTCGAACAGCCTTCGGCTTTTCTCTCCCTTGCTTGCGAGGAGCTCTGCCAGCGTCCGTGATACGTGCCGTTCGTGTGCTGCGCCGGTGGCAGCAGCACGTCGTGAGCTGCACTCCAAGCGCCAGCGCATTTTGGGTTTCGTCATTGGGCCACCTGCTGGAGGCTGCCGTCGGCGACCCAGCGTCTCCGCTGACGCAGCGGGCGGAGGCATGCAGGCGGCAGAGGCGAAAGCTGGGGTTATCTGAGATGGAGGTGCACCACCTTTCCGCGATTGTGCGGCCCGGCACTGCCCACGCAAGCACGGCAGAGCTGCCACCAGGGGCAGCAACGAAACTGCTGACATTTCTGCTAGCTTCCACCGTCCTACAGCTAGCGTCCACATCACCGCCTGAGACGTGGAACAGTAGAAACTACTTTCTGCCCGCGGAACGCTTGGATGATACGATGGACGCCGAGGTGTTGCGCCGTACCATGAGCGGTGAATCTGACATACATCTTACCTTTCCCGTCTTCTCTAGCCTCTACCCTGCCTCGCAGGGAGACGAGCACAGCCCTTCGAGCGAACCTCCTCCATGATTGCCGTTGTGCCGCTGCTGCTGGCAATGGCGAGTAGGAAAGACAGGACAGGGGCCGCGATACACACTCCAAGCCCTGGAAATCGTTTCTATGCGGTACCGGCTTGTCGTGAATGCTCTGTGGTGGTTGTGCTGCTTTCCCACGATGGTGTCCGCAGCGCCTTCTGTGCATTTGCGCCCCCTCCCTCCGACACGCACACAAACACACACACACATGCCTCAAGATGGTGGAGGAGGCTGTTGTCTTCACAGTTGGTGCGCGTATCACAATGGACACGAGAGAGCGAGAACAGGAACGTGGATCCAGAAAAATATGCATCTGCAGACTAACTGGATTTTTTTTTTGGAGGGAGAGGGGAGTAGGGCAAGACGTGTTGGATCCCACCTGCACGATGCTCTTCACCCTGGCTTGCTCTCTCAAGCTACTCCGTGCTACCTTGGTAGCCGGGGCGCTGCAGAGCACAGATATCCCGCATCTGTGCATTTCTTCCCTTTGGCTCAGGTGCTATCCTTACCAGCGCCGTATCGGACGACGATGACGTTCGTCAGCGCTGTCGCACCTTCCCTCCCTCGCCTCCACATGCGCTCCGCTGGCTCCCCTTCTCCCTTTTGAGGACGGCTTTGCCATCCTTCTTTCACCTATACGTCGCATGCATAACGACTCTGGTGACAGAGGCGAGACACCACGCACTGCGAGTTGTCTCACGCACCACCACCGACTCCGCCTGAGCGAGTCGAGAAGCCCCCTTATGTCCCTGCCGACGCCAAGCCGCCTCTGGTCGTGATAGGGGGTCCGGTGCCTACGACGTGGGCCCGTGTGGAGGGGGCGGGGGACGATTAGAGCGATGTGCCGCCTACGAATGCCGGCAGTCAGGCTCTACATGGCGTTGCGTCGGCGTGACTGTTGACTGAGCAGACAGATGGGCCATCCTTACACCGACCAAGTGGGCAGCAGGGCCCGAGCGCATCTGCCCCGGCGCTGGAGCTGCTTAGTGGTGCGGGTCGCCTGAGCACCCCCCCCGCGAGGCGAGGCACCCGCGCGGCGGCCGGGATGATGGGAGCGGCTGGGAGGCGACCTGCGCCGGGTGTGTGTGACCGGCTGCTTTGCACTGCGCTCTCGTCCTGCCGCCGGGGCCGGCGAGAGAGGTTGTGTGTGTGTTGAGCGGCGACACGGTGACGTCGTAAAGAGAACAACGTGCGTTGGCTGATGATGGCATGTATGGAGCTAGTGCGGACCACGAGGAGTCCAGCGTCTTCTGCGTAGCAAAGTCGGCAGCATGAGGACTTCCCTCACAGGTAGGTAGGGCCACTGCATTTTCTCTCTGGGCAGATACCTCTGGACTGCCATGAGGCATGATGACTTACGGTGGCGTTCACTGCGAAGAGCGTCTTTGAGTCGAGCAAACGAAGAAATAGGCAAGTTAAAAAAAAATAGAAGCCGTCCCTAGCGTTCTGCATCGGCCTTTGACTTCGCCTGCACTCGTCTTCCCCTCCGTCCCTCCCCCACTGTTTTCTTTTCCATGCATCTGCCATAACTCGGGCGTGAGGTGATCGAGCAGCAGCGCGTCTCCGAGTTGGGACCCCTTGCCTCTTGCCTCGATTGCTGGCACAGGAAGACGCATCGCTGGCCGCGTCAGCGGGAGCAAGGGAGAGCGGGCAGGTCTCATTTGACCCGTCTCAGAGAGCAGCGCGCCAGTCTGCCGACCGCCGTCATCGTTTCCTGTCACAAAGCCCCTCCCCCCTGCAATCTTCTTCGCTGTTCCCCTTTTAAAGGGACAGAGGGCGGGATGGAGTATCAAATTATATCGAGCAAGGGCGACAAGTTCGCGCTCTGCATCGACGATGAGATGACCGTGGGGGATGTCAAAGGGGTCGCTGCGGCGATGCTCGACGCCCCCGATGACGTTATCATGACTGTTTCACTCAACGGGAAGCTACTCAAAAATGATGCGGAGACCTGGGGAGAGCTGCGGGGGCGCCTCTTCAGAAGCCAGCAGCCGCACCCCATGCAGCGCAAGCTCTTCTGCAATGTGACGGACCGCCCGGTGGTGGAGTCACAGAGTGCAGAGATGCTGCGCATGCTGCCCACCAGGGAGGAGAAGAAGTTGGAGCAGGAAAAGGAGCGCGAGAAAGCTGCCGCGATGAACTCCATGGTGGACTCGCTCGCCGACAACCCTGCGTTTCTGGAGAGCATGCTGAGTATGAACCCCATGATTCAAAGCATGCAGAAAAAGTCGCCGGAGGTGGCACGGATGCTGAAGGACCCCGACACGCTGCGCATGCTCCTGAAGTCATCCGTTGACCCGCAGCGGCGGCGTGAGATGGAGCGCAATGCAGAACTGCAGCTTGCTCACATCGCCGCCTTGCCCGGGGGGCAGCAGATGATTAATCATTACATGGACCAGCTCATCGAGGACGAGGAAGAGACAGACACACAGCGGCAAGTGCGCATTGGCATGTCAACCACTGACGTGAGCAGCGAGCTGAATCAACCCGACCCAAACAAGGAGGCAAACAACGATCCACTGCCAAACCCGTGGGCGGCGCCGGCGTCTGTCACGCCCTCACCTCAAGCGAGTGCTTTCCCTTTTGGCGGCACTGATGGCTTCCCTTTCGCCCACCCATTCAGTTTTCCACCGACTGCTGCTTCTCTTCCGAGCGGCGCTGCAACCAACACGATGGCACCCTTCTTCGCCCGGGACGTGGCCTCCGCGTTATCGAGAGGACCGGATCAGGCAGCCATGAATGAAACGATCGAAATGGTGATGCCATCTATGAGGGCGCAGCCGTTGGTACCATCAACGACCACTGCCAATGCGCCGTCGCCTTCGGTAGCGGCACCACCGTCGTCCACACCCCCGTCAGTGTTGTCCGAGGAGGCGATGGAGCGAGGTCTTTCGGTGCTGCGCGACATGGGGTTTGAGGACGAGGCACTGTGCCGTGAGGCTCTGGCGGCGTGTGGCGGCGACGCGGAGGCGGCGGTAGATTATATTGCAGAACATCAACCAGAGTAGGCAGAGACAGCGCTTTTTGTTTTCGTTTCGCTCATCTTTGGTCCGTGACGCACTGACGAAAAATGGGCGGCAGACAAAACAACCCCTCTCCCGATGAGCGGACACTTCCACTCCCCCCTCTTCTGTCGCGCTCTGTGCAGATGGTGCAGTGGGGACAGGCGTCTAGTGAGGGGGGGCTGCCACGCCTCAAAAGAATCGTACATTGGTCAGTTCCAACGGCAAGAGGCTGGCATGCCTCCTTTGTTGGCGCGGTACCGCTGCGTGTGTAGCAGTGGCGGTGGTGCTCGGAGAAGGCCAACGGCAACACGCGCTCCTTGACGAAGCAGCGAAACCAGTGCAGTGGTGGTACATGGTGCCGATGAGGCCGCTCGGTCGTCTCACAGCACCCCAGCATGGACCCCGCAATGGTGACACCCGACATGCTACGTCGTCGGAGGACACCGATGGTGGCGCTAGCGGTCCATCGTGCACTCCTTTCATTTAGGTTTCGTCTTGGCCCGTTGTGAAACGCCACGCGACATCATACTTGGCGAGAGCGGCAGTCGGGGAGATCGAAGACGCCAACTGCTTGAATGACGGATAGGATCACCAGTCACAGACATCAGGCTGATACTTCCCACAGCCGTGACACGCAGTGCGAGACGCTGAGGCAGGAGCTTCTTGTAAGCAGGCCTTCGACGCCGACGCGCACAACTGTGGAGTTAGCCAGTGCACAGGAGGCCGTTCTCACTCTTTTACGCAGTGCCACCTGACTGCGCCATTCGTTCTCTATAATGCTGGGTGGTAGACAAGAACAACACGGAATGCAGATGGTGTGCCGCTGGATGCTACTCCGCTGGCAATGTGGCGCCCCACCACCACCACCACCGCCGCCCTCAACTGGCCCGTCCGCCTTTGTCATGAAAGCAGCCGAGGTGGTGTTGTGCCTCGTAGACTGGGCAAAGGTCACCAGTCAGCTGGCACGCAATTCACCGTTTGCTTCACGATATGCACACGCATGCACTGATGGGGTGATGGCCATCTCACAGCCCGCTGCGCACGCCTCCCTCTCCCCGGTGCTTATGCCGAGCCCCTGCGTCCCATCTCTACCTGCGGCCGAAAGCTTCTTATGCCCTAGCCCAGATCTATTGTATGGGCCCCTTCCATTAGGCGAGCCGATCCCCGTGTCAGAGGTGCGCGGGTGCCGGGAAAGGAGAACTGCCCCTGAGTCCGCGGAAGGGTGAGCATAAAGAGCTGGGCCGCCAACCATCTCATTTAAGTGAATAGGGCACGTGCAACGGCGCGAACGATATGCTCGCCCTCCCAGCTGTGATGGGTATGTTGTGTCGCAGTCGCGCAAGGCGTCACCACGTCAGCCACGCCATGGCAAGCAATCAAGAAATGCATGGGGAGAGCTCTTTGCTCCTGTGTCGCACTACGCGTTTTTGTGCGAAGTTTTCGGCATCGCTTATATCCGGCGGGAGAGGCTGCTGACGCTCAGATGTTCGAAGCGTGGGGAGAACTGCCTGACGCTCCCCATCGAACCCTGCGGGCTTCGTTGTGAAAAAGCTGCAAAAACACATGATGCGAGTCAGCTGCTTGACGCGACCGGAGGGCGCGGTACATGGCGCACTGGCATGGCGCAGGATTTCCCGGAGGGCTGTTGGCGGAAGCTGGCTGACCTCCTCTTTCAACTTATTCGCTGGGCTTCAAGGCCACCTCCGTCGACTTCCACGACCTGCGTCACCGTTTCTGCCCTGGAGCCGGCCCATGAGCGCGGTTCTTTAGGCTCATGTCGTACTGTTCGCCAGAGTTCGCGTTGTGCGGATAGCGTAGCTAGTGTGCAAAGGACCGAGAAAGCTCGAGAAGAGGCTGTGCGATGCGTAGCCTGATTTTAAGGCTGACAAGCTCATGCGAGACAGCTTAGCGTTAACCATGGTGCACCTTTAGCGGGTGAGCTGTGGCGGTAACATATATATATGCACTGTTATACATCAAGTGGCGTGCTCGTTGTGGTGTGAACACGTGAAGAGAAGAATATGTATCTTGTGCTTGTGTTGCTCTTGCCGCTTCTCTGTGGCCTCCAGGCCTTCTCTGCATAGGTGTCCGGACGGTGACAGAAAGAAAGTCAGGAAGGCGACAGCGTACGCCGAAAAGCGAATGGCGGCCGCGCTTGCTTGGGAAGGAGACGTTCTCGACGCAATCGCATCGTCCTCCGTCCCTCTTCCTCCTCTATGGCACACATACACACACACACACACGTACACGTACACACACAAAGTCTTTGTATCTTCTACCTTCATGTGAGCACGCTCATCGTGTGCGGGTTCGCTACGCGGTGCGTCGCTCGCTGCGTTTTGTGTACGTGATTTTGTGGTGCAACCCTATGTGTGTGTGTGTGTCTTTGTTTGTTGGTGCGTGTATATCGGGGAAGGAGGGGGTGGTAGTCGTGGTGATGTGCGCGTGAGTTGTGGCTGCTGCTGCTGCCAGCTGTAGGTGGACTCACTGCTGATGTACTGGGCTCATGCGTGTCTTTTCCCCTTTTTTCCGACTCATCTCTTTGTTTTTATTTCGCTTGCATGCAGACCATGAGCACAGTGCATCGCTGACGGGCGTGCCAGAGGTACCCGAGCAAGCGCATCCTGCACTCGCCGTTGCTGCTGCGCACGACCCGGCAGAAGTAAGGCAGCGAAGGAAGAAGGGAAAACCCTAAAAGGAATGCGTTTCGCTCTCTCTTGTGTAGCGGGTGCAGTGGGAGCGTGGGTCTGGCGGCCGTCTCTGGGTCAGGACGCGGAGTGCTACCGTGGCGTACAACATGCGCTCACGTTCCGCAACCCGCCACGCAAAGGACAGGTCTTCAGCCAGCGCTACGAGCCGTATCAGCTGGGAGAAATTATACCGATCACTTCGGACGTTGCGCTCTTCCGATTCCTCCTCCATCGTAGCGAGGACGAATTCAACTTGAAGCCCTGCTCGACACTGCAGGCGTGCTACAAATACGGCGTGCAGCCGAAAGACCAGTGCCAGCGCTTCTACACCCCCGTCACGGCGAATCACACGCAAGGCTATTTCGACCTCATCGTCAAACGAAAGAAAGATGGCCTGATGACAAGTCATCTCTTTGGCATGCATGTGGGCGACACCCTCCTCTTTCGAAGTGTCGCCTTCAAAATACAATATCGCCCGAACCGCTGGGCGCACGTTGGCATGATCGGCGGCGGCACGGGCTTCACTCCGTTTTTGCAGATCATCCGACACGCCTTGACAGAGCGGTGGGACAGCGGAGAGGTGGACAGGACGAAGCTCTCCTTCCTCTTCTGCAACCGCACAGAGCGGCACATACTTCTCGGTGGCGTTTTCGATGACCTTGCGCGGCGCTACCCGGAACGGTTCCGCATGTTTTACACGATTGACCTCGCAGTCGACGCGAAGGAGTGGCTGCAGAGAGAGAATCACTTTCTCGGTTATGTAACGGCAGACATGATTCGCCGCAGCATGCCGGCACCGGCGGAGAAGAACAAGATCATCATGCTGTGCGGCCCAGACCCGCTGCTGTCGCACGTGGCGGGCACTCCCATGTCGACCATGTCCTCCATGTCTGGTGGACTGAACATTCAGCCCATGGCCACGGACATGAACAATCTCGTCAGCTTAGGTGGTCTTTTGAAGGAACTCGGCTACGATAACAATGACGTGTATCGGTTTTAGTGAGGCGCACGGGCGCTGCCGCACGCTGCTCGCGGTAAACCATAACCAAAGGCAAGCGGCGGAGAGCGGCGGCGGCCTCTTTCCCGACCCCACCCCACCCCACTCCTAAACTGCGCGGAACGGGGTGAGTGTGTGTGCGTGTGTGCTGCGGCTACTAGCACGGGACTTCGGCTGGCGCACGTGACAGTGGGAAAGGGGTACGGGCCGCTCTGGAGGAGAGTGCAGAGCATTTGGCGCCAAGGGGCTTTTGCTGCACCACTCCCTGCCCCTCAAACATGCGGTCTGTGGCCCTGCCCAGCCAGGTGCGCGGGTGAAGGCGGCCCTTCGTTGAGGCAGACCGCGACGCTGTGCAGTCATGCGGTGGCGGGGAGTCGGCGGTGCGTCTTCTCCTGCGGCCCACGTGGAAAGTGGTGAGTCGGGCAATCGATGCTCGGTACTCAGAAATAAGGAGAACTTCCCCCGTGCAACCAGCGGCGAGATAGCGTCGGGGTTCGGTGCTGTGCCTGAAACCGGCAGAGCCCGCGCGCTCCGCCTCCGTTGTGCTTCTTGGGAAGCACGCAGAGACAACGGAGGCTCTGACGGAGTTTCGAATGACCGCCAGAAGTGCGAAAAGGCTTGATGGGGGGGATGTGCGCAGCCTCAGGTCTCGCACATGCTGGGCATTGCTCCCGTACGGAGCACTCATCTCACGGCCTGAGGATGAGAGGCCGCCGTACATGCACGACTGCGCTTCCCCAGGGCGTGTGTGCGCACGTATACAAGTTACGAAAGAGGTCCGTAAGCCCCTCCCCCCTCTGCTCTCTACCGGGGGTGCGGGTGGGCAGCGATGCTCTTCGCCGAGTTTGTGCGTGTGTGTATGTGTGTGGAGGTGAGCGGCGATAGGGACCAGCGAATGCAGCGCATTCTTCATCCGCCCTCCCAGCGCCCCTCCAAACGTTACCGACCAATGCCGCTCTCCCACGGCCTGCTCGTGGCGGATGCGAAGATGCCCCGAGATACGGCAGGTAGCAAATATTTGGGGGCCAAGCGCGGCTGCGAGCCCTCTCATCGGCTCGTCTTGCAGCGCGGTGGAAGTGAATAAGAAGCCCCTCAGGCACCGCTTCAGCCTCTGGCCGCGACACGGGCAGCGTTGACTCGAAAAATCGCGCGACTACATCGCAGGGGCGTTTGGGTGCCCGTAAAGTGGTGTACACAGCCGGAGGAGGTGCGGTCGGAGGAGTCTCCTGGGGCACTGACAGACCTAATGGCGCCACTTTTAAATGTCTCTTGTCTTGGCTGTTCCCGCGGCCGCTCTCTCGCTCAGGAATGCGGGGATCGTCTCACATATTTTCGAAGAGAGGGGAAAAGGGGCGTCGGCGTGAGGCTGGAGGCAATGCAGACAGTGACGGTGACATTGTTCTTGCATCATAGAGGGCCAAGCGATGGCCCGCTTCTGACGCTGATGTGTAGTGCTGCTGCTGCGGCGGCGGCATGCGCGGCTGACAGGGTTGCGGACCGGTGACGGAGACGGTCGTGTACGTGTGTCGCAAAGCGTGGGCGAAAGGCGGACCATGCCGCCCTCAGGGGCGAGTTGGTGGGCGTCACCAACGAAGTCATGTTAGGTGTGGGGGCAACCCCACCACAGCGTCTGTGCGGCTTCTCTACGAGAGCAGACGTGCACCAGTGTGGGAGATGAATCGATCGAGCAGCGGACACTCGTAACATCGAAGCGGCTCGATGTGTCGCCTCTGGTCTGCCACCCGAGGCCTGCGTCGTTCTCTTCACAGATTGTTTTGCCTAGAGGATTTCGCACCGTCTCTCTGCGAGGTCGACGCGGGGGACTCCTCCGCCCCCCACCCTTGCTCGTCGGCGCCTCAAGAACGGGATGTGGCTCATACAGCACATGGCGAACCCGGGGCGTGGCGCTGGCATGCGGTACCGAAAAAGCTATACCGGGACGCCTGTCCCCCTAGTGCCCCTTGTAGACTGTGATCTTCATAGCGACGCGACACCGGTACGATGGGGAGCAGTGCACATCCATGGGCGCTCGAGGCTGTTGTTCGTCATTTCTGCTCGTCGGGTACATATGTGTGTGTGTGCATATAAAGAGGGGGGAGGGGCCGACACACGCAGCATCGACGCGCTCCCGCTTTACGCAGCAGGCGGTTTTTTTTTAAACATGGGCGCCACTCCTAAAGCGGCTAGTAGCAGCGCGCTACAACATCGACCGCACGTCGGCCCTCTTCGCTCCCCTGCGAGGGGCCACAAACGCGCTTCTGCGACTAACGCTGGCACACATGCACCGGTGGGTGGCCTCCCCATACGCAGTGTCGGATCGCCACGTATCGAGTCTGCCACGTATTCTGCAGGCAGCCGGAGCCTTGACCTCGCCAAGGAGGCGAGAAAGTGGAAACTGAGTGCCGACTGGAGGAAAGGCGCGAGGCATGGTGGAGACGAAGGTGTCATGCATCCCTTCCCGTGCAGCTTTGTCGAAGTGGGCTAAGGGAGGAATTGCTCTGCTGGAAGCGCGAAAAGCACAAGCTATTCTTTACCCACCCACCCGCCCCGCACTGCCTGGCCACGTCCAGTAGGTGTGGCGATACTACCCATCATAGGTGAGAAAATGGAGAGGGAACTCTCAAGCTCCATACGTTACGCGCTCTTCATCTGCACCCCCCCCACCATCACCCTCTTTCACCCTTTTTTGGTCTTTATTGGTGGCCTTTCTGATGTCAGAGGAGCGGTAGCACGAAACGTTATCACCGTACGCTCATCCATACACACCCACATTAATACGTCAAAGTTCCTCTACTCCAATACAGAGTACCACCGAGTCTTACCGAACGTGTGAAGCACCAGTGAGCGGGTGTCGACTCCAGCATTTACACAGGTTGGGATCGACGCTCTGCGGGAGTGTGCTCTCTGGGATGGTTGGCAGAGGGGGGCGGCTAAGGTCGAGGCGGAAAGAGAAAAAGCGGGCGGAACACCGGAGCAGCGACGCGTCCCTGCCATACTCAGCAAACAACACGCACGCTGCGTATTGCTAGTGTTCACGGTCAGCACTGCGGCGCTGTAGTGCTGGTCGTTGTTTCGTGCGCCGGGGAAATTGGTGAATCGGCGTATCGCCAGACTGTCAAGTGCGAACACCGAGAAAGGACGCGCTACCAGTACCTCTTCCCTCTCCCGCTCCCACGCTCTCCCCACCGCAACCGGCGAAGCACCACCACACAGTTAGCCGCAGGACCGTCAGTAGACACAGTCGCTTCACACGGACTAGGAGACAACCAACTCTGCTCTGTGCCTTCCCTTTGCGTGCATTCGAGACCCTTTCACGTCTCCATTATCGCTCTCGTAGCGCCTCCGAAGTGAATCCTTCGATTTGTCCGCATCCCACCACGCTGTTCTTCGTATTCGTCATGCTGCGTTTGACGCGTGCGTCCTTCACAGGCCGTGCGATGATCTCGCGTGGCAGTCCCGAGTGGACCCACCGTCTCGACCTCAAGAAAGGCAAGAAGACGACGCTGGCCCACAAGCTCGGCACGAGTAAGCCCAACAATGCCCTCCAGTACGCGCAAATGACGCTGCACGACTTGACGGAGTGGGCCTTGGCCTACTCACCGTGGCCGCTCACCTTTGGTCTTGCGTGCTGTGCGGTGGAAATGATGCACTCCTACTCCTCGCGCTACGATTTAGACCGCTTTGGTATTGTGCCGCGCCCGTCGCCTCGTCAAGCGGAGGTCATCATCGTGTCCGGCACCGTGACGAACAAGATGGCCCCGCTGCTGCGCAACATCTACGTGCAAATGGTGAACCCGAAATGGGTTATTTCGATGGGAAGCTGCGCCAACGGGGGTGGCTACTACCACTTCTCTTACGCGGTGCTCCGCGGATGCGAGCGGTCCATACCGGTCGATTTTTGGATTCCCGGCTGCCCACCGTCGGCCGAGAGCCTCGTTTTCTGCCTGCACAACCTTCAGAAGAAGATCCGCTGGCACGAAATTCAGAAGTACTCGGTGCGGTAGGCAACAGTGAGGGGCAATTGTCTGAGACACATACCCCCCCAACACACACACAAAGGAGGAGAAGCAAAGGCTGAGGTGGGGGAGGCGAAGGACAGTGGTAAGCAGGACGGCTTACCCGGAGAGGCACGCAAGCGAGCGGGTGAGAGAAAGGGATCTGAAAAAGGTGTGTGTGTGTGTATGCTCAGCGTCGAGTGCAAGCTCTCTGGCATGGCCGTTGCGAAGCACCTGCTTCCCCTCCGGGGGAGGGGGGCGGGCTCTTGTTTTTGCACGTGAGGCGCGGCTCTCCTGTTCTTCTACGCTCGCCTTCTTTACCCTCATTGGTGTGTGTTGTCCTTCACCTGCTGCTGACTTCTGCAGTCCCGGTCACGGTGCGGTTTCACCTCAGCCCGCACCCGACCACTCTCGCACATCGCCTGTCGGTATTTTGCCGCGAATCTGTGCTCTCACCTCTAGTGTGGAGTTGGCAGGCTCGTGTCTGTGTGTGTGTGTGTGTTCTGTGGGGGGGGGCAGGGAAGTCGGTCTCACCGGCCGATTCACTTGGGTCCCCTTCTACCGCCCGCGCGTATTTGCCTGTGTCTTTTTCGTTGTGCTCAACTTTTTCTCTTCTTCCTGGATATAGGTATGCTGATGCTGTGGCGGCGGTGGTCTGTCTCGTTATCGCTCCGCTGCTGAACAATGGCGCGGAACCACTGAACGGATGCGCTGCCACCCTTTTGGTTTCCATCCCGTCTTCCTCTGCCCAACGCCTACACCGAGGCGGATAGAGACCTCTTTTTTTTCTTTTCCTTGCCATCTCCACGGACTCGTATACCTCCGTCCGTCCTCTAGTTCTTTAGTGCCGTGGGTAGCTCTAGTACCCTGTATCGTGGGTGATCGTTCTGCCGACCATGCTCTAGCCCTGGGCAAAATCAACCACCGGAAAGTCATGCACACTTGCGTTGTCGCATGGGGCGTCGCGGAGGCGGCTCGTACTGAGATGCGGAAAGGCCTCGCGGCGTGCTCCGCATGTGCCCTGTAGTTGTGGTGCCGTAAAGGCGTCTGCCGCGGAGCGCAAACCCTGAAATCTGCTCTCGCTTTGCTCGCTCTGTGGTGCTTGCGTACGGCAACGGTTCAGGAAGTGAGGGGATCGAGGCTGCGCCGCACGCCGCCGCCCGCAGTGCTGTGTGAAAGTGGAACCTGCTCTCCGTCTCGTCTTAGGCGCGCGCCACCTGGCAGTCCTACGAACAGCACCGTCGCATAGGCAGCGGCTACACGCAGAGACGTGGGGAGCCGTGAGGAAGGGACACGGGTGCCCTCTCAGGCAGCGGCCTCCGCTTTCACTGAATGGCTCCAGTGCATGCTTGAGCGGACGGTGTGCCAGGTGAGCGAGCACACACACACACACACACCGCATGCCTTCTTCTGGCGGTCTCTCTGGGCCATGCTATTCGGGTGGTCTTGAAAGGTTCGTAATGGCGCTGTGGGCGCATGCACGGGACAGCAAGCTCCCTCCTTCTCCCTGTCTCTTGCCTCTACCCCAGCGTCTCTGCGCATCTTCTCGCCGCGCACTGGCCCACAGGAGACACTGAACCACATGTCTCCCTGTCGCTTCCGTGTTCATTATGAAAGCTTCCTCTGATGCTCTCGTTGCCTTGCATACCTCAGACATGTTGGCCACAGAGCCGCCAGGCGTCGCTATGTAGTCGTCAAGTACGTTCCCTGGGGCCTGGTGCGAGGACGCGCCTTCCTTCGAGAGGGAGGGTGCCGTCCCACGTGGCGGCCACCTGGACCTTGCCGCCGACTCTGTGCCTGCGTAGGTTGCGTGCCAGAAGAGAAACGAGGCGCTCCGTCTTTATGCAACCCACTCACAACACGTAGCGCTCTATGTGCGGCGCCGCCGCCACTGCGCATGCACATCGGCTTCGGACAAGGAGCGCATCAGGCACTCTGCGGCTGAGGAGGCGCGCAACAGACGGAGAAGCGCCTGGCGGGCGACCTGCTTTCGTGGGGTGAGAGCAGTGGAGCTGAAATGAGAGAGAGGGGGGAAGAGGAGCAGTCGCGCCCGAGTGCTGCTGCAACTGCGAACTCTGTGCTCGTGCGACGTCGCCCCTGGCTGGAGCTGCTCTTCCGTTTTCGCTGTGTGAGTGTGTGAGCTCGCTATGACACACGTCACGCATGCCCCATACGACTATCCGATCCCCAGCGGACCCTGTCGCGGCGGCCTTTCGCGCTATTTCATCTGCTGCTCTCGACAACGCTCCTCCTCGCACGTTATTCGTATCCTCTGAGCTGATGCACAACGGCTGTAGACTCGTCTGCAAGGCTGCCCGTGTAGGGTGCCGGGGACGGGCTGTGCTGTTTCGCGTGACGGTGGTGGAAGTGGTGCCTCCGGCTACCCATCGCTACCCCCTTCGTTGCTTCTATTGTCTCTTCCCTGGCGTTCTTTCTATCGTTGCCGTCCTGTCGCCTCCCTCTCTCTCCCCTCGCTGTAGTCCCCCACCCAGCACCACCTCCTCCTTTACCTTACCAAAGCGCATGCATGTCTGCTTTCTTTTCCCTCTCACTTTTCTTCCTCTGAGCATCCAACTTCTGCTCGGTCGCCGCGATCGCTCTCTGGCTCGCTTGCCTTGGCGCTGGGAGAAGTACACACACGCCGTACACAGAGAAATATTTCGGCATGGCTGGGGAACAGTTCATATAACAGAAAAAAGGCGATGAGCAATGGGTGCGAGAATGCGGGCTCGAAATGAGGGGGGAAGGTATGAGCAGAAAGCGAGCAAAAAAACGAGGGGGAGGTCCATCTGTGCGACGTTGCAGCGTACCTCGACTCGTGTGAACACATCTTCTTTGAGGAAATCCTTCCCTCCCCTCTGCCTCTGTGTTCGTGTGAGCACTACCCGTTTGTCTGTCTACACTCCTCACCCACCCACCGACACTCTTCGTCGTCTGATAGAGTCACTGTCTGCTCAGCCATCGTTACTGCTGGCCTCTCGCCCCCTCCCCCCCACACTTACAGGTACCCATACCCAAGCATACACACAAACAAGGAGAGGGGGGAGCTGCGCTTTCGGCATCTTCCCTATCGAGTCACCCACACGGCATAGCGACGAGGACATCGCACGCGTGCGTTTTGCACGCCGCTCTCTCCTGCGAGACGCCCCCGGGTCTTTTCCCATCAGCCACCGACGCCTCCGTACAACGTCATGCTCCACATTGCCATCTTCAGATTCGACCCTCACAAGTTTTCGAAGGAGTTCCCTGGCAACTCGCTTCAGGAAGCGATTCAGTCCATGCGCCAAGCTGAAATCCCCGGCCTCGTGGAAGTGAACATGAGTGCCAAGAACGTCACTCCATGGGCAGGCTACCAGGATGCCTCGCAGGGCTACACGCACGCGTTGGTGTCGCGTCACGTGAACGCGAAGGCGTTGAAGATCTACTTCAACCACCCGGCACACAAGGCTTTGCAGGTGCGCCTTCTCAAGTGTCTAGCGGCCCCGGTACTGCGCTTGGTGCTTGACATTCACTCGAAGCTCTGAAGGACAATTTAGCGAACCTGTGGGGTGCTCGTTCGTCTGATGCATGCTAGGCATCACCGTAGGCGCCCACGCGCGTGGTCGAGAGCTTCAAGATGAGGGGAGGGCGAGGATCGCGCCACAAGGCGCGTGCATATCAGAAGCCTCTACCGATGGCCAACAAAACCTCTTTGCTTAGCGGCCGTTTCCCTTGGGGAACGCAAAAATGCAGTACCAAAGGCAGATCTTCTGCAGGTTATGAAGTGGGATGCAGAAGGTGGAAGGAAAAAAAGAGGAGTGGTGCTTCCTATTAGGTGCAGCCGAAGTGCGTGTACGTCTGTGTTTGTCCGACAGAGGCGCACCCCACTCCCGCCACTGGATATGGCTCATTGGTGATGGCACGGTCTCGCACGCCTGTCCGCATACCCGCTCGTCTCGCGGTCGCCGCTGGGACAGTGGCCAGTCGGCACGCCGCCTTCATCCACGCCATTTCTCTCTCGCCGCAAACCCTTTCCTCTGAGTCTTGCGGTACACGAAACCGCGCCTCCTGCCCATCCGCGTGTTGTCTGCACCTCTCAGACGTTTTGTCTTCCTGTGACAGCTTACATACTCATTCCTACACAAGCGAAAGCACCGCAGCTCCACCGAAAAGGAAAAAAGAGAAACAAAAAGCTGCCCGCGCATACGTATACAGTACGGGAGGCTTTCCTCTTTTAGGACGAAAGCCGAAATAGAGCGACAGAATTCGCTGCTCTGCTCCAGCCTGTTGTTTCGTGAAGTTCAAGTGTGTGTGTGTGTGATTGTGTGTGTGTATATAAATATACATAAATATTCATATATACAGTGAGTCCATCATCATGGAAATCGACGCGGCAAATGCGAACGAAGAGTTTCACCCGGCCTCGTTGAATCCAAAGGTGAACTCTGTTTGCCACTGCACGCACCTGAGGCTGAAAGAACCGCTTCAGCTCGACAAACTGCGGGAGCTGCTCAAGCGCGTGCGCTCATCCGTGCCTGGGTTGATTGAAATTCACTTTGGAGAGAACGTGAAGTACTCCGCAAGCAGGACGGACTCCACGGATGGCAATACTCACGCCCTCTTCAGCCGCCACCAGAACGGGCACTACCTCAAGATGTATCACACCCACCCAGCACGCGTCGATCTCATGAACTACCTCATGAGCAAAGCGGAGCGCCCTGCGACAGAGGTGAACTTCGTCAACATCACCTCAAGCCTGTGATTCTTGCATGGAGGCACGAAACACAGAAAGTCCGCATCGCACAAGCACCCATGCACAAACATGGCGAGACTCTCGCACCTGTTTTCCACGCACCAACCGACGCGCGGGACCAATAAAATGCGGCCTGCCGATGTGTGCTGATGAGGTCGCGCACACACGTTTGCGCGATCTCACAAATATCTCCCCAAAAGAAAAGTGAATCTATGGAGCTATGCTCCACAGCATCGCGCTGCCATGCAGAGCCGGCGAAGAAAGGCGCACAGTAAGTAAGGAACTCGCGCAGGCAGAATTTGAGATGTCCGGCCACAGGAAAGAGACCGGAAGAGGTGAGCCAGGGTCTCTACTTGTATGAGACGCGGCACAGGCCTTGGGAAGTGTGCGACGTTAGTTTCTGTCTATTGGGGGGGATGAGGAGGGGAGCGAGGCAACGGATATGAGCATCGCAAACTTCGAGAGGACGTAAGGGCTCTGTCTTCCACACCGTGAAGACGTAAGAAATAACAACAAGCATCAGCTCTGCAGTGCACCCCACCGACGTGTGAGGGCGTACGGCTTGAGAGCGGCTCGGCTCCTTTGCAGTTGGGCCGCTTTGCCGAAGACAAGGTGTTTTTTCTTTTTGTCGCGTTCGTTCCTGTTTCGTTTTATTTTTGTTGCCGTTGCTGTTGCTGTTTCTATTTTGAAGAACACATAAAACAACAGTGCTATGCCTACATGATATTTTTTCCCTTTACGTTGAGCCATAAATAACCCCTCTTTCCTTCGCTGCCGTACCCCTTTTCGGTCCCTGAACTCGCTCATTCGGCCTTCCCGCGCCTCCTCGTCCCCGCCGCACGCCGTACACAGGCCCTGCCGACTCTCCACTGCTTCTTCTCTCTGCATCTTTTGCGTTCCCTTCCCCACAGAGACCCGCTGTGAAGCACCGCCGGCGCCGCGCTTTCTCTGTTCTTTCTCCTCGTTGTTTATTTCCGCTGTTTTTTTTTTAATTTTTCTTTTCCGGAAACCTCACATGGCACAACGGGTGATGCCCCAACAACAACAACAGCAAAAAAAAGCAGCAAAGAGCCTCTGCATAGATGGCACGTGGACGCTCGCGTATTCCACAACACTGCTACGCGAGGGGGTAGAAAAACTGAGAAGAAGAATAAAAGACTCGAGTGACAGAGGCGTGACTGCAGCCTCCTCCCCCCGTAAACCGATGCTTCCTCCTGCATGCATGCTCACACACGAAGACACCGGCCGTTCAGGACGAATAGAGCGTGTCTCAGGATAGGATGGGGGGGGAAATGCTCTCGATTATGCTTCACTACTCCTCTACGTTTCTCTCTCTTCGACCTTTATATATATATATACATATACTTGGTGAGGGAGAAGACGGTGGCGCATCTATTTTGTGTGAGGCCCTCCCGTGCCTTCCCTATTGGCTTGTGTGTACGTGTTGGTGCGTACCGCTGCTTGCGTCTGCCCGTGATCGCTCCCCGCTTGACGTGTTTCATTGTTAGAAGCGGTTTTTTGGAACAAGAAGATGAGTCCGGACAGCAAGAAAAGGAGAAGGGAGCGGAAATGCTCCCCCCACTTTCGTAGAGAAGGACGGCGGCGCTTGTGCTCCACCGCACGGAGAGGATGCGCGCACGCGCTTCGTGACAGCTGTCACGGAGGTGCTGTCGGCCGTGTTTTCGCTGCCCTTTTCTCTTCATAGGGCTTGTATGTCGCACATGTGCTAGTGTCCGCTCCCTTCGTGGAATGCGTGACGCCCCCACCCCCGCCGCGTGCACCCCGATGCTTCCTTGCGTGTGTGTATGTGTGTTGCTCTTCCATGATGCTCATCTACTCACCCCACTGCCTCACCCCACCCCACTCCACACAGAGTCATCCATACCCCATAAAAGGCCCCCGCCCTCTCCCTCTCTACCCTCTCCTCTTTTCCTTCAGCGTTTTCTCTATTGCCGCGTTCATCTTTGTGCCTCATCCCCCCCGCCTGTGTGCAACACCCCACACGCCTGCCTCTCACGCCCCCACACCTTTGATCGACAAGCAACGCACTCGTCTCCTCCCTCCTTTTGAGCCATCACTCTTCTCCACGCGCAACGATGACCTCTGAGTACGACTACCTCTTCAAGCTGCTGCTGATTGGCGACAGTGGCGTCGGCAAGTCTTGCCTGCTCCTCCGCTTCGCCGATGACAGCTACACCGATAGCTACATCTCCACCATTGGCGTCGACTTCAAGATTCGAACCCTGAACCTGGACAGTAAGGTAATCAAGCTGCAGATTTGGGATACCGCCGGTCAGGAACGCTTCCGCACCATCACCAGTAGCTACTACCGTGGCGCCCACGGCATCATCATAGTGTATGATACGACCGACATGGAGAGCTTCAACAACGTCAAGACGTGGCTGAGCGAAATCGAGAAGTACGCGAGCGAGAACGTCAACAAGATTCTTGTCGGTAACAAGTGCGATTTGGTCACCAAGAAGGCAGTGGACTCGCAGATGGCGAAGGACTTCGCCGACTCGCTCGGCATCCCGTTTCTGGAAACGAGCGCCAAGAGCTCAACGAACGTTGAGGAAGCCTTCGTCCGAATGGCCTCTGACATCAAGACGCGCCTGGCGGTGAGCGGCGAGGCCAAAGCAGCGTCCCGCCCCAACCTACAGAACCCCCCGCCGGCGAAGAAAGATGACACCTGCTGCTAAGTGCTGCGATAGACGGGTGAGGCACTGACAGCGACGACAGCTGCCGAGGGAAGGGCTCGCCAAGCCCCCTTTTTTCGCTCGATCCGAAGAATATGAGCCCTCCACTAAATCCCCTGCAAGCCAACACGACGTGGAAGCAAGGTGCACAAGAGCCTCTGCGCTCTCGGCAGTGGACGTGAACGGAAAAAACATCTAGTGCGTCGCCGCTTCTCCCTAGTTGTATCTTTGGGTGCTGCGATCCTTTGTCACGGATTCAGAGGTGAGCTTGTGCGCTGCCTCAGCGCCTCCCCAGAAGGGATAGGCACTGCAAACGGCTGGTACTTGTGTCTGCATCCGTGTGCGTGATATCCGCTCTGAAGGGCTTTCGATGCAAAGCCCCGAAAACCTCAACTGGAAGAAGCCGTGATGCACGCGGTACATTGCTCGCTGTGTCCTCTGCATCTGTTTCCTCCCCGTGGCGTCGTTTGCGTGTAGACAGCAGCCCTCGTTTAGCTTACCGCTTTGTCTTCGAAGATCAGAATGTGTGGTATGTCACCTCTCCCCCCCTCCCCCTCCCCTACGACTCCGCAGCGTTTCTCGCGATCGCTGTGCGACCCTAACGGTTTTCTCTCGCATTTTTCCTCTCCCCCCCCACACACACGCATAAACACGTGCCTTGTCTTGCCCTCTGTGCAACCTTCATTTACATTCGCCAACTCTGCGTTTTTGCCGGGATTTCTGGGTGCCTCTGTCCGTGCGTCTACATAGCAACCGCCCCCCCTCTGCACTCACGAGCACACCATATATAAGTTTGCTGATTCTCTCCGTGCGCTTTAGCCTTCGTTTTTGGTCGCTGCGACTCACGCGAACTGAAAAAAGAGACGACAGAGGGAGTGTGAGGTCGGTGTGTGGAAACAGAAAACGGGCTGTGTGTGTGCGCGTGGTGCTGCTTGGTGCTGCATCTTTTTTTTTTGCAAAGGTCGCGTGTCCCCGCCCACACTGGGCTGCCTTCCCCGCCTACCGCTCAGGGGCAAGCCACTGCGTATATCGCCACAGATCTTTAAAAGAAGAGGAGAACAGCATTGGGTGTGTGTATCTGTGTGTGTGTGGGGGGGTAGAAACATACCGAAGGTCATGCAGAAGAAGACTGTGATGTGATGTTGGTGTATGGAGGAGGGGTGGATGATCATGCGCTCTTTTGTCCGGATACAAATAACCGTGGAGGAGAGGGAAGGCGAACGAGTGCTGGAGGGCGAGGATGCGCGGTGAGGAAGCCAACTCTAAGGAAGCGGGCATGCGCATGCAAAAAAAAAGCAAGCTGTGAAGGAACGAGGGAAGAGACCCAAAAGGAAGGATCTGCGCGGCTTTCTCTCTTCCCCCTTATATACACTGTAGCGCTGATTATTTCCTTTTGTCTGGTGCACCGCTCCGCCTCAGCGAATGGGCTCGTGACTCGCCTAAAGGGAATAAGGTGCCTCGCCTGCCGCGACAGCCCTCCTTTCAACCAGCGCCACACCAGAACGGAGAGAGGGAGGCAAACATTAGCAAACAACAAGAGTGCGTGAAGACACATACGGCACGAAGCAAAGCAGCTCACTTGCCGAAGAAATATCAGGTGGCCGGGATTTTTTTTGCTTCTGTGTGTGCATATGTGTCCTGAGTGGGCTGTGCTCGGGTCGTACCCCGCTCACACTCTACCGCCCCGAAGCCCACATCTCGCCCACGGTGTTCATAGGCACCCTCGTTCCGTTGAGGTTCTCTCTCTCCTCGTTTATTTCCATCAGGACGCGTGTTTCATTCTGACGTTTTGTTTGTCTGTTGTGCTGGTGTTTCCACTCTCCTGTTTCTGTGTCCTTCGCACCTATTCTCCACCCCTCCCCTCCTCTCTCTTTCTCTCTCTGATAGTGTGCTTCCTGGAGCGTGTTTCTGTGTACGTCTGTGTCTGTGCGTGTGTCTGTCTGTGTGCGTCTTTCTGTTGGCCGCTTCTTTGATTGTGGCGCGTGCGATGTGAGGGGTAAAGTGTCTGAATGGCTCGCGCTTTCATTGCCCTCCTGCTTGGATGGTGTGCAGTGAGGAGAGCCGAGACACAAAGATGCGTCAAGACACATCCAACAAAATCAGCAGCAGGTTCGACTCATGAAATGCCGGTAGAAGACGGGGGTGTTGGTAAGGGGACGCCGCGACACGGTCACGGCTCACAGCTGCAGTTGCGTTTCTGAGTGGGCCACACTGTCTGTATGCCCTGTTTCGGGATTCACTGAGCTTCGCAGCTCCTCGTTCGATCATCACCACCCCCTTCTGTTTTCTCGCATCCTCCTCCTCCCCGCCACCACCACCACACGCGCGCGCATTAATTCCTCGTTTGTATCCCCCGGTATAGTTTGGGCAACCGTCTGAGAGGAAAGCGATGGGCCGTCTTTTCGTCTTCTATTTCACTGAGGTTGTTAGTGTTTTTTTTTCAGTTCTTTCGTTATTGTTTCTCTGTTTCGTCGCACGTGACATGTGCTGAATGAATACACTTCGTCTGTCTTTCTCTCCGTCCTCTGCCCCCTCACTCTCCTTGGCTGTCTGTCTGTCCTCTCACTGGCACACACACACACGCACACGCCTCTGGTATTCGCTCCTCTCCCGGATCGACGCGTACGCGCTTGTGGGCCTTTTTTCGGGTGTTTTATCTTTCTCATGATGTTCGTCGCTGTATGCCATACCTCTATCTCTTAGCGTGTAAGCCTCTGTGTCTCTGTCCGTGCTTCCGTTCTGCCGCTCACACAGACGTGCACTCTAAAGAACGTTGAAACAGAAATGAGAGAAGCAAAAAAAAGAAATGAAAAAAATGGCACCGAACAGCACATACACATACACATACATATATGTGTGTATGTGTATTTAGACCGAAAGAGAGAGGGGAGGCCGAGGGACAGAGACACAGACTGAAGAAACCAAAAAAAAGAGATCGGAGATGTCAACTCACATCTGCGATGGCAGTGATGTGCAGCAAGCCCGTAAGGTCCGAGACCAATGGCTGGGCGTGCGTGTGCCGAACGGGGGGAGAGAGAAAGGGAAAGAGAGACAAAGACAAATCGCCCAGTAAAGCGGAGGTAGGCAGAGACACGTGGCAGTGTGGTGTAAGGGGGCCACAGTGTGTCTCCTCGTTTATATATATATATAATATATATATATAAACGTTTTGTGCGCTGCCCGTCTACGAGACGCCCGTCGACCTCTCTTCTCGCCTCTCACCTCGGCCTTCCCTTCCCTTCCCTTCCCCCCTTCTCTCTGGTGCTTGATGGGCTCCTCCTTCAGGAAAGCAAGGTAACAACAAGTGAGGGGGTGTGAGTGAAAGTGAATAAGAACAGTTGCGAAGCGCATCATGGCAAAGGGACTAGCTGAAGGGGTGGAAAAGTACGTCCCCCTTTTGGACCGGTGGTGGCAGCTTCCGCCCCCTTCCCCCTCCCATTCACCTCTGCAGATGCCTTTTCCTTCACCGGCTATGATCGCCCCCGTCTTTGCGGTGGAGAACTTTGTAGTCCACGCCGCGCTGGCTCCACCGTGCTGCTGCTGTTGTTGTAGGTTACAAACAGCCCCACCACCACCACCACCCTCGGCCACCTCTCTCTCTCCCTCTCTATTCGCTTTTTCACCACATTTTGGTGGTTTCCAAAGACGCCCACCGTCGAGGGCCTCACCGCAAAGCACAAAACGAGGAACAGCCGTGCACCAGAGCCCAAGAGCGAGCGTTGACAGCATGAGACGGGCTGTTCGCTTTCTCTCGCTCTCTCTCTATTCGCTTTCTCTTTCACTCTCTACCGAACATCTGTAATCGCCTCTTTTAGACCGACGACAGCCTACGCCCACACGCAATGGCCGCCTCGCCGAAGCTTGCTCTTGGCAGTGTGCACAGCATCAGCGGGCGCAGCATCTTCTTTGTCCCTCTCGAGAATGAGCATCTCGACTTGAAGACAGTGAGCACCGCTCCCCCATCGCACCGCAGCGTACTCCAGCGCAACGGGCTCGTGGCAAAGGTCAGTGTCGGCGTCACGTTTTACGAGGCGCGCGCCGCCGGCACCCCACCAACGGCCCGCACGTCACCAACTCGTGACACGTGCGAGTGCGATCCGGCCGGCGCGGGGGAGCATCTAAGGCTCACTACAGCCAAGCGGAAGGAGCTCTGTCGCCGTGCGCTGGTGTACGCCGGCCTGCTGCGTAACCACGGGGATGAGCTGGTGATACCAGAAGAACTCGCCGAAACGCCGTGGCCCGTGCACACCGAAAAGGAGTATACAGAGCTGATGGAGGAGATGACGGCGCGGAAGGCCTGCGCCGCGGTGAACACGTCGCGTTTCTGTGTGCCAGTCTTGTCCATAGAGGAGTTTGTCTACAAGCACAAGGGGGTGCGCGTGTGCCTTGGTGTCGCGTGGATGCCGCGCTACTCGTACAACCTCCGACAGTGGGCGGCGACGTTTGCGCAGTCTGGCCACCGCGTGCCAGAGGCGTCGCTTCTCGCGCTTCTGCATCACGTGACCACTGGCGCGGTCGCGCTACGGGCGGCCGCCAGCGTGGCGAGCAATCCGGACGCGGTGCTCTCACTTGCTCTTACGCTGGAGAAAGTGCTCGTTCACCGAGCCTCGGAGGCAGAGCAAAAGCCCGCGAAAGAGGCCGACTCAGGCAACGCCGGCGGCGACGTAACGTTTGTGTTGACCGTTGGTGCGTGCCAGTGGCGGCAAGCAGAGCCGCGTGCAAACCAGAGCAGCGTCACGAACGGGACTGCACGCTCCCGGAGAGGAAGTTTCACGAATCGCCCGATTGGCCTCGCGGAGGAGCAGCTTCTATACCGCACTCCTGAGGACTGCTCGCCAAGGCTTTACCCGACGCACGGCAGCGCCGCCGCGAAGCGAGATGTTTGGACAATCGGTGTGATGCTCTACTTGCTCGCCTCTGGCGTAGCCGGTGCAGGCAGTATCGCCGGCGCCTCCCTGCGCAGCCGAAACCCTCACGGCGCTCGCATGCGCGAACTCGCGCCGCTGAACTCAGCGGAGCTCACCCCTGACGCGCTGTGGAAGCGCCTGCGGCGGGAGCTTGAGTGCCGCGGCTACGGCAGCACCATTGTGACGGTGATTGCACAGCTCCTCTCACTCGACCCGCTTACGCGACCGTCACTGAGCACCGTGGACCGCCTGCTGCAGGATCTGCAGCGGCCGACCCCTGTGTATCGCTTCCCGTTTGCGCTGGGCTCGTACGACCTGCTGCGAATGCAGGACCCGGCAGACATTGACTTGAACCCCGGAGCACGGCGGTACACTATGGCTGGAGCATGCATCTTGTGCAAGAAGCAGCGTGACAGCACCCCGGTGTGCGCGAAGGGGGGCGATCATGTACCGGGCCTGTCGTCGCCGTCGTGGTCCGATGACGAACCTCTGCCGCAGCTGCCCGGCATGGCCCTGCACTACATGACCTTTTTGTACCCGCTATGCGGCTCCAGTGACGAGCGGCAGCGGCGTAAACAAGTGGCACTTGCCCTGCAGAGTGCTCGCAGCAGCATGAACACCAGCGGCAGCATCGCCCGGGAGTCCGCACCACAGCTGGACAGCGCGCTGCTGTTTCAAGTGTTTGGCGGCTTCGCTGTGTACAAGCGAGTGCCAGAGCTCAACGCGAAAGGTCAGGTCTTCTACCGCGTTGTGATGAAGGAAGTGCTGGTGCCGTACCCCAGTCAAGGACTGCGTCGCTCGGAGTTGTCTCTGGTAAAGCTAACGATCGATTTCAGCGGAGGGCTCCCGTGGCCCTCCTCCTGCACGGAAGCTCTGCAGAAGAGCGGCCGTGTCTCTCGCTACGTTCCCTTCAACTTCACTGGGGCCCATCAGGATGTGGAGTGGTTTGGCTGGGTGCTACCTGGCGAGCGTTTCAGTCTGCCAAACGGAGGTCATTGGACGGCGCCGCACGATGGTGCCTTTGTGTTCCTGTTCAACGCGGACCTTCGGCCGACGGATCTTGACCGTTACTTCGCTTTGACGAGTATGCGAGCTGCGACGCTGTCGGTGAAGGTGCCGCGCACCGTGTTGCCGGACTCACTGTTCCGACTACACGCCGGTGACGAGAAGCACATCAGTGCGATTTCGGGTAGTCGCACCGAGAGCAGCCACCGAGCTGACCCTGGTCTGCGCCGCTCTAGCGTGCTGCGGAGTAGTATGGTTCACCGCCGCTCGTGCCAGAGCGTGGCAGACGTAGTTGTACCATCGGCAACGCATGAAATTATAGAGGCGGAGGAGAAGGCGAGCACCGTGTTGGAGCACGGCCCCCTTTCCCTCTCCGTCTCGCAGCTGCGCAACTCACAGGCGGAGCCGCCGGTGATTGGGAGACGCCGCCGCAGCAGCATGAGAGAGAGGGCTCCATCGCGCCGCTCTGGCATGTTCCCTGGTACCGTCGTCGGCTTTCTTGAAGCAGCTGGTGACGAAGGTAAGAGTCCCGGTTCCGCCCTAGCTCCCTCGGTGTTGCAATCCGCCAGCGACATAGCGAGCAGTGACACCCCCTCAACGCCTCCGCTCAATGGGTCCGCCTTTCCTCTTGGGGTACCGCGGCGGAACTCACCCGTGCAAACTGACGGCACGAACTCAAACCCACAGGAGTGGGCGGAAAGGCGCGATCACGCGCGCTTGGCGGATCGCAACATCACGCAGCCGCCCCTGGGTTCAGACACCAGCGCCAACAGTGCACGAGCCGCGGCCTTTCCTGAGGAGAGCATTTCGCCGACCACGTCGAGCTTGCTTACCCCCAGGCGAACGAAGCTCTGCAAGCAACTTGACATGACGAACTCTTTGAAGGACTCGCGTGGCGCGTCAGCAGGAGTGCTCATGGCGTCCTTGCCGGGGAGCGTCGACGCTAGGAACACCATCGCGAATACAGCAGTGACGGCGCACTTAGTGCCCTCCACGCGGAGCAGCGGCCGCGAAAGCGCATCACGGGTGTTTAAGCTGCGGCCTGTCGCTCAGCGTGCCGCGAGGAAGGAGGGCATCCAGGCTACCGTCCCGACGGCGACGCCGAAGCTGCCGCCAATTCTCGCCACCCTTTCTGCGGGACTTGGTGGGATGCGTGTCTGTGGGATGTGGCTGCCAAGCGAGACGATTGATGCAGCCTTCCGTGCCCTGACCTTCTGCGTCTTCTCTACTGGGGAGCACGGCTATATGCACCCACCAGTGAAGATATCAGCACGAGTGGCACACACCATCCGCGCACCGCCTGGTGTGGCCTACTTGGCCTTTCTGTCCAACCAATCGCCGCTATTTCATCGCAATCACCCGCAGATGGACGCGGCGATTCGCTCGCTGAGGCTACCGCACCACGGGTTCACGTGCTACACCTCGGATGGTACGCTCGTGGGGGTCCTGGCGCTGCGATGTAGCACCAAGGAAGACCCGGGCCCGATGCGTGGCGAGTTCGAGATCATGACACGCGTCAGCACGGCGTTCCAGGGAAGCAGTGTTGCTTCGCGAACCGTCTATGCATCATACCTTGCGAAGCATGTAGGGGTTGAAAAAGACAGGGGACGGGCCGCCAGCGCTGGATGCGAGGCGGGAAACCATAGCGGCAACGAGGACGGCCAAGCGAGCCCTCTGCGTCATGTCTCCTCCTTGCCTCATCGTGGGTGGGGCAGTCGGAAGGCGTTGGCCAACACCCCAGTCAATTATACACCCGATCACCCGAGTCCCCCTCATCTCGTGGGCGACTGTACTCCCAAGAAAGACGAAAACGCGTCGCCGCAGACGCGGGAGGAGGCTATTCCGGCGGTCTGGATGGGCTTCGATGGCCTGTCCGCCGCGCTCCTCTTTGGAGACGCGGAGCAGTCTGTTTGGGTCTCGTACCGAATCGGTGGCTAGTCGCAGGCAATGACGCGGTCAAAAGCTCCTCACCTGCGCCTTTTTCCTATTGTTGTGGCTCGTTCTCTCTATCCCCCCTCCCCTCCCTTCCCCTCTGACGCTTTATTTTTATCGTTAGCGTGTGCCGAATGGTGCCTCGCTGCATTTTCCACACAGTGCTTGTGGTGGTGAGGTCATTCACCAGAGTGTGGAGAGGCGGACCTGTACCCCACACCGTTCTGCGAGGAGCCGCGGCGGATTCGATGAAGGCTTATTTTTTTTCATCGTGTGTGTAAGTGTCGTATGACTCTTTTTGCGCGTTCCGATCTAAGCGGGAAGGGGCGATGGCCCCGCGGCCGTTCGTTGCTCTGTTTGCTGTGTGGTGGTGATGGATGCGCACACGGGCCTTCGCACCCCTCCCCCGGCCCCCCCTCCTCTCTCGCCCCTCACCACCACCACGACCTGCCCATAGTCTGCAATGCAACCTTTTATTTCTTCTTGCTGTTTGCCTGTTTCTATGACTCCTGTACCTCCTCGATCCGCTTCATCCCTCTCCGCACATGCACACGCACATGCACTCCGCCTCCTCCTTCTCCTCTGTCGCTCTCTCGCATGGTTCTGCACCGACGCACTCACCCTCAGACCGCTTCACACTCTCGCGTGCGACGTGACGCCGCCTCCGTTCTTGAAGAAGGGTAGGCACGGATGGCTATGCTCTCAGTCGACGAGGGCCCGTCGGGTGCATGATGGAACAGGCAACCAGATGGGCACATGAGCAACGCAACGAAGAGCCCCGCCTACCCGCCGACCTCTTTCCACTGAGCCGCGTTTGCTGCATCGTTCTGCTGTTCTCCTTGTGACTACGCTTCGGCTTTACCGCCTCGCAGAAGAGCTTTTCGCCTCCTCTTCGCACACATGACTTGCCCTTTGCCGTCGCGCTTCTTTCCCCCTTTTTTTATAAGAGCCCACTTAGAGGTCTGGTCTGTGAACGTGTGCAGAACAGCTCTCCTGCAATCGCCCACGGCGGTGCAGAATGCTTTGCCCACTCGACCACGCAGACGGAGTGGAAGGGAGTAAAAAACTGACATGCCGCCAACGGCATTTTTCCTCGGGCGCAACGGAAGCAGAGGCGCATGCACGCATGTCCCTGTACATCACGGCAGGCTTCGCGTGCTTGCCAAATTCTCCGCCTGCCTCAAACACCGCCCCCTCCCGTCTTTTCGAAGGTTGGTTTGCTGAGACACGCGCAGGTCGGTATGTCTGCGCGCTTTGACGCGAGCCACATCCCGTCAGCGCAGAGTAGGGTACAGTTTTCGTGCAGAACCCAAGGGCACCCCACTCGTGCTGAGCGAATTTTTTTTCATTCTGTTTTTGTTGTTGTTGTTCTTTGAATTCCTCTGTGTTCGTTGGCAATTCTCCCCTGACCATTGTGGTGATTCCTTCATGGCATTTTTCGTGGCTTTCCGCCCACCCACGCCGACTGCCCCTTTTCCGCTTATGCGATCAGAGGAGATATTCTTTTTTTTTAATTGTACTTTTCATTTTTTCTTTTTTTTGGACAATCGGCTCGGCGTCATGATGCGCATACAGATCCACGTGTGGGCACAAAAAAAATCCCTTTTTTGTTGTGCGTCACGTCCCTGCGCCTTCATGTGACACTCCTCATGTGGCTACAGTGCGCACATATCTCAGTCGCAGCGTGCCGTGTCTCGGGGCTTGCAGCATTTTCGTTTGCCGCGCCCTGACATGTCCTTCAGCCTTACGGAAGTTGTATTCAGTACCGTCGTGACTGCAACGCAGCAGGCAACACTTTCGGACGCCCATAATGCCCGCCGTGAATGCAGCTGTCAGGTGCAAGATTAGCGGAGGCACTTCATGTTGCAGAGATCGAGGGATCGAATGGGCGAAAACAAAGTGGGGCGACTACATGAGTGGCGGGCGACAAAAAAATATGAGCCGCCTTCCTCCCCTATACCTTTAGCCTGCTCCACTTTCCAGGTATCTTTCTCGCGTCCTGTACGATGTGGTTCGCATAAGGCTGCGTACAGACCACCGCGGCGTACGGCCGCGGTGCTCAGCGTAAGCGAAACCTCACCCGACCAGAGCATCACGTCTTTTCCCGGTACTCGGCCTCCCACTCTTGTTCTGTTTTCCTTCTCGTCTCTCGTTGGCAATCATTTCGTCACATGCCGAGAGCGGCGGCAGCCATCGCTCTCTTTTCGCGCGGGATCGTAAGTGGCGGACCTTCATCTGCTCCTCCCACTGTACTTCCTTTGCTTCCATAGACGAGAGCTGTGAAGGGTCAGTTCTGCGGCGATAGAGGAACACCCCCCCGCCACCACCACCACACTCCAGGCAAGGGAGACTCGTGCGCGATGCGACCGCTTAGTCGCACGGTGCTCTCTCCATGCTGCAGGAAGCCGCCGAGTGCTCCCTCGGCTTTCACGTCGCTGCAGTGGCGCCATCAGGTCAGTGCACTCTGTCGCACATTTTCCACCGCGCGCGCTGCGCACATCTCGGCGTCGACGCCGCCTCCCTTGACTGCACAGGAATTTGCAACCATCACCCCGCTTCTTCTACTACGTGAACTGCTGCAGCAGCACACGGAGCTTGATGGCATTGACGCCGGTACGCGGCTCCAGCCGGGCGAGAGGCGCATCGTCATTTCGCGAGCCGAATTTCGCCACTTTTGCGCCACCGCGCAAGTCGAGGATCCAGAAGCTGCCCTCGCTGACTTGGCAGCGGCGGGCGTGGTTGTAGTGCTGGACGGCGGAAACATGATTCACTTGAGGCCGTTGCTCTACCTCGAAACGCTCGAGTTGATCCGCAGCACACAAGCGCAGTCACCCATCAGTGCGAACGAGACGTCTGCGGTGAGCTCGAAGCCGTCAATGGCCGGTAGCAGCTTCATGCTGGAGGAAGCGCAGCGCCGCGTCGCTGAGCTGAGCAAGGAGGAGGAAATGCGGGATCAGCTACGGCCTGCCATCGCGCGAGTAGCGCGATGGCGCCGCACGGTGTGGGGCGGTGCGCTGCTCTACGCAGGTGCTCAGCTCGCCATCTGACCTACTTTGACCTAGGATGGGACGTTATGGAGCCGGTGTTGTACATCTTTACGATGGTGAACGCGCTGCTGTTCTTTATGTATTATCTGCAGTAGAACCAGGATCCCTCCTACAGCGAATTCGATCGACGATTTGTGCCCCGAAAGGTGCGCCAATACGCTCCGCAGGACTTTGACTGGACGGCGTACGCGGACGTCTGCCAGCAACTCGTCGAGGAGCGTGCTATGCTGAAGCGAATTTTGAAATGGGCGGAAAAGCACTGAAGGGCGATGCCCCCAAAGGAGTCCCCGTGGCTGTGGAGAGACTGAGTCATGGGGCGAAGTAGCGAGCTTTGCGCACAGCTCAAGGTATACGTGTGCCACCACCTCCTCCTCCTGTGCTGCCGGCTCTCTGCATGACTTCTGCCACGCGCAAAGATATTGCGCGAAACGAGGAGCAGGAGGAGGAGGACGACCACGACGACGATGATGAGAGGGGGGAAAGACTCGGTCTGTGGAGCCTTTTGATATAATTTGTCCGCACTCCATCTGCCTTCTCTGCCCTCCGACTGTTGCGCTGACCCGCCATCGGCTGATTTGCATCGCGTTTGGTGCGCTCCTCTTCTTTTTCCTTGCCCTGCTCTGCGTCTCTCCGGGGCGCGTTAGCCTGTGTGACTCTCTTCGCCGCCGCGCAAGCTCACGGGTCACTTCCAAGTGCATTCGCCTTCGTGTGCTTATGATCGAGAATATTGGAGCGTGAGCGGAGCTGTTCGAGAGGGGCAGCAGCGAGTTGCTTTGATGCTTCTCTCTGTGAAGCTTCTCTCGTCGACGCACCCGCGTGCACACGCCGACGTGTCATCATCGAGGGCCGTGCATCTGTGCCGTCAGACGTAAACACACATGGAAGGCCCTTTTCACCTCTCTGGGACTCACCTCTCTAACGGGGGGGCGACGCCTTCTGTGGCCGATTGTTTTCTCTTCGCTCTGTGGGGGAGGAGGGGCTGTGAGCACGGTGGCGGTGGGGGAGGGGTATGCGGCATCCCACTGACCTCCTCGCCCTCTTTATGATCATTGATGCTCGCAACGTTCCACCTCGCTCTCTGCAGCTGTTGCAGGTCCGCCAACTCTTCTCTTTGCCGCCTCCCTCACGTCTCCTCGATCGCACCTGCGCCTTACTCTCCCTCTCGCAGCAGGGCCCGCCGTCTTCTGTTTCGTCCCTTTTTGTTGTTCGCTGGAGGCCCACGCCCACGCCTCCTTTGTGCCACGCACCCATCCCTCCTCATCCTGTTCCCACCACGGCAGCTGCCATCTGTTAGAGCTTCTCAGCATCTCAACAAACCCGCGAGGGTGTCGGTGGCCGCATCTTGCGCGCCCGCCTCGGTGGGGCTTTTCACCCGTCGGTCCTCGCATTCTTTTCGCACGGTATGTGCTTTCTTTGGTCAATACGCGTAGTCGCACCACTCGCGTCCACCGCACGCGCTCTCCTCCCCCTCTCCTTCTACGCGCACGTGCCCTTGGATCTGTGCGTCGCTTCTCAGACGTCAGAGATCTCCACGGCAGCCGCTGCTTTTTTCTCTTTTGGGTAACAGCAGACCAGGCTCCGCGTTCGGTTAGGAATACGTATACGTCAATATTGAGCACCGACATACGCCCTCACCACGTTGGCTCGGTCGTTGAGGCTATCAGAGAGTGAGAGGGTCTGTTTTGATCTCGGCGTAGGGCACCTCGACTGCGTGAGTGTAAAAGTGCTTCTCCTTTTTGATGTTCTTGTTCTGCCGCTCATCTCATCCCCTGTTCCGCATGCGCGCCCGCGTCGCCCCCCTCCCCTCTCCTTTCTTTTTCTCCCCCCCCCACGCCTGGGGTCTGCCTGTCTATTCCTTGTGGCTGTTCCACTCTTACGCCACTGTGTTGGTGTACCTTTTCGCCAACACTGCATGCTTCCCTCACATCTCTGGTTTTCATGGCACACACTCCGCGCCGTCGTGCTCACTGTGCGACCCTTTCCTGACATCCTGTGTTCAATGCGGAGGGGAGGCTCTCACAACCCCAATCGCCACCCCCCCCTCCCCTCTCTCACTCCTCTCCATCTCGTTCGCCTTCCGCGTCCACCACTGTCACCCAGGCCCCCCTCCAGCACCTTTCCTCCCTTCTGGCGTCGCCCGCCTTCCTCTGCTGTTACTCTCCTTTTCTCAGTGGGGCGACGCATTTCGTCACTGTGCCGGCCCCGCTGCTGTCCCGCGTCTGCTTCCTTATATGTTTTTTCTTTTCTCGCCGCTGCTTACATTTCGCGTCGTGATTTCGCCACTTTCCTGCCCCTTCGTCGGTCTGTGTGTGCGTGCGCCCCCAGCCCCTCTCTCTCCTATTCTATACCAAAACGCACCTCATCCGAAGGCCTTCCCGCAGCTGCTGCACCTGCAGTCTATTTCTCACAGCAGCAGCATCGCCTCCGCCCCTCCATCCGTCTCTTCCTCGGCGTCCCCCCCTCCACCTCCTTTCTGCATGCGCGCGCGCACAGCAGCAAGTGCGAAGACGCTGTAAGCTCGCGGCACAAACGAATAAGGGTTAGGGGTCGGCGAGCCGCTCGCGCTGATGAGCTTCCCCAGTAATTCGAACACATCCTTCACGGCACAGAGGTGCGACGATGCTGCATCGCGCACTTTCTCCCTTGGACGAGAAAATGCCGCATCAGCGCTCCTGTTCGAGGGCTCGGCGAGGCCGCGTCACGCGTCCCCTCATCGGCAGCGCAACTACGGCACGATGCGGGAGAGTAGATTTGGTATGGTCCGCTCCGCATCGATGCCCGAGACCCTATCGTGTGTGGTGCACGTTCGCAAGCATTCACGGCAGCGCAGCGTTGCACAGCAGTCGGCATGGCTCGCTGAGAAGGCAAAGCAAAACTTTTTCCACGGCAGCTTCACCTCTGCGCACGGCTCCGTGTTCACCGTTCCCAACCGAGCGCAGCAGATGGCGACCAATAGGCCGTCGCTTGGTCCGTTAATGAGACGTCCATCAATATCGCGTAACACGTCGGCCGCACCGCGCCGGCCGACCCCCATCTCCCTCATCGTCGCCCCGGCCGTGTCGGCCATGAAGAATAGCGCCGGTCTCTCCTCAGCAGCTGGCGTGGACTCGCGTGAAGGGAGCTACTTGCGTGCGTTGTCACCCCCAAAAGATTGGAGCTTCGAAGAGGAGTTGATTGTGCTACCGCGTCGCTCTGTCAGCACTGACGCCCGACTTGGCGAGCATCACGGCGTGGACACGAACGCCGCTGCGGGACGTCTGCGACGCACCATCCGTAGCGTCAACTCATCGACCGAGGGGGTGGCGAAGATGGAGTTTCGGGAATCGTCGCCGGATCTGCTGGCGGTGCAGCTCATGCGCGACCGCAGGGCTGAGCAGGAGAAGAGGCAGCCGCTATCCCCCGCTACCATCGCCCGCGCCCTGCGCGCGCTGCGCGCTTTCGAGGAGCGCAAAGTGCGCATGCCGAGCGGCTCCTACTCGAATGCGCGAGTAATCACCTACGCTGGGAACGTTATTCCGGTTCCAGACCACACACCGTTGGTGCTATCGGCAGCGAAGAGTGAAAGGTCGACAAGAGCCGAAGTACCCCGTTGTGTGCACATCAACTCCGATGCAGAGGACAACGTGGTCGATGACGCCACCACCGTGTCGGGGGGAGATGAGGATGAGAATGTCGAGTTTCAGGAAAGCTTCTCGTGGTGTGGCGCCGCCATGGATCTCCTCTACCTGGCAATGCCAGCGGCCGTCTCCATCTGCTTCACCTTCTCCATATCCGCGATGCCGCTGGCCTTTGTCGGCAGCTACCTTGGCCCACGTCAGCTAACCGGTGCATCCGTTGGCTTCTTCCTCATCAGCATCCTAATCATCTACCCGATGATTGGCCTGACCTTCGCGCTCGACACCCTCTGCTCGCACGAGTACGGGCGAGACCCCTTGAGCCCGGAAATGGGGCTGGCGCTGCAGCGCGGAGCTCTCATCAACCTCATCATTTTGCTGCCGCTCTGCGTGTGTATCTACTTCTTTCACGGCATTCTCGTCCCCCTCTACGGAGAGGCACTGGCGCAGGAGGCGGAACAGTTTCTCCTCTACTCCCCGCTGTACCTTATTCCCATGGTGCTGTTCATTGCCGTGAATAAATTCCTCAACAACCAGATGCAGCCGCACATCCCAATGATCGCACTCACCGCTGGCGTGCTCGTGACGCCGTTCCTGCAGCTAAAGCTAACACCGATGGGAGTGCGCTACACAATGGTGGGGATGGCCATCACGGCGTGGCTCCAGCTGGCGGTAGTCATGGTCGTCACCGTCTTCAAACCCGAGACGCGCATCACGCTGGGAAGGTGGCGCCCAACGGAGGCATTGGATTGGACACACGTCAAGGAGTACATGAAGCTCGCCATTCCCAGCGCAATCTTCGTCGCCGCCGAGGCGTCGTCTTTCGACGTCACGGTCCTCATGTGTGCTCGCTTTGGCGAAATGGACGGCGCCGCCTGGTCCAGCATTATGAACTGCCTGTTCATCTTCGCCTCCATCCCTGGAGGCCTCAGTGCCAGTGCATGTGCAAACATCGGCCGCTGCATCGGTGCCTATGAGCCGGCCTGCGCCAAGGACTTCGCGGCTATAGCGATTTGTACCACGTTTGCCATGGGCCTTTTCGACTCCGCGCTGCTGGTGATGTTCTTCGACCAGCTCATGTCACTCTTCGGCACCCAAGGCAGCACGCTGGCGCTGGCGCGCGAGGTGCTCTTTCTACTTCCTGTCTTCCACGTGTGCGATGCGGTGCAGTTTGCGTTTCAGGGCATTTTCAGCGGCATGGGTAGGAACTACGTGGGCGCGGTGATTCTCCTGACGAGCCTCTGGGGAGTGGGCGTCCCGCTCGCGTTCACCCTCGGCGAGTACTTCAACTATCGCATGTTAGGCGTTTGCGCCGGTATCACAGTCGGTTTGTGCATCGAGGCACCGGTGATGGCGTACGCGGCGTCCACGACGGACTACGTAGCTGTGTGCGAGAAATTCATGGAGGACGAAGAGAGCGCGGTCACAGAAGAGTCGGAGGCGAGCGAAGCGTACGATGACGAGTACGTCGAGGAGGTGATGCGGCGCTCTGGCATATCCATCAGCAACGCGGAGGTGATGGAAGGTAACTCGGAGCACTATCGCAAGCTTCTGCCGCCCCTTCGTCGCGGCCGTTCACGGCGAGTTGCGAGGTACCAGGATGAAGACAACTAAACGTGCTAACAAGTGACGCCGTGCGTGTATCTGCGTGTGTGTGTGAGGTGAATGCTATCGTGCATGTAGGCTTGGTAGCGTGACGAGCCAATACTGCACTCTCTTTTACCCTTATTCCTCCTCCACACACACTCACACACACATTTGCACACATCATTACTGGGCGCGCCTGTCTGCCATGGGGGGGAGGGACGGAGGCGTCACCTTCACTGTGTGTAGAGTGAGGGCATCGTAGCAAGTAATCAACGAAATGAATCCGCGCCGCTGTTTCAGGGGTCCACGCGGGTCTGAGAGAGTCCTTCCCTCCCTTTCGCAACTCCGGGGAGGGTGATGAGCGAAGGTGAAGCAGCACACAAGTCCAAGCGGCGAAAGGAAAGCGTATCGTCGTTGCACGCGTCCAACGCGCGACGGCAGAAATTCTCAGGCGTGCCTTCAGGCTGTGAGCACCGCTGTGAGGGCTTTTGCTGCCGCCCTGTCATTCAATGTCAGGAAACGCATATATGCGTATGGGTGTAAGCGGACTGAGCTCTCTTCTCCGTCTCCTCGAGATTCACTTGCCCGCTTCTGTGTCCCTCCCTCTTCATCGCAGGGGTTTATCCTTGCCTTCGCCGCCGCTCCTCTCTCGATCTCTCAGCAGTGATGGCGTCACACCTGGAGGACATCATGCGCGCGTCGCTGCGGCGTGACATGGAAAAGCACCAGCGACTTGCTCAGCAACAGGCAACGCCGCGCGGATTCTGCCTCAAGGTCAGCGGCATGCCGTTGCGCGCACGCGCCGCGATGAAGAGTTGCAAACGGCATCGCGACAGAGCGGGCACGACCTCTTCACAACAGAGTGAAAACGCTGTATCACTGGACGAGACGTGGCCTGCCCGCGTGTTGGCTGCCCTGTCTTCTGTCTTGCAGCAACTCGAGCGCACGCCGCAGCAACAAGAAGACGCGGCCGCCAACGAAAGTATGTCTGCGTCGACAGCCTCCGCGCTGAGGTCAGTGACGGGGATAGAGCTGCGCCACTGCGGGCTGCGGGCGGACAATCTCTGCACAAAGGACCACGGCGCGACCGGCGCGGTCTCGCTAGCGGACATTGTCCTCGCTCCTCAGCGCCTGTGGAACCTGACGACACAATTAGTGCCGCCGCCTGCGTGTGTCAGCCTCACGACGCTAGACCTTGAGTGCAATGAGGTGGGCGATGACGGAGTGCAGCTGCTCTGTAGCGGTCTTCTTCTGCATCTTCGCGGCCTTCGCCGCCTCCTGCTCGCGTCAAATAAGATAACCGCCGCCGGACTCCTCTTCATGTCCAGCGCGTCCCAACGACAGGGCGGGGGAGACCTGCCTCCGAACCTTGACACCCTTGGCCTCACAAACAACCCCCTGGGTGCCCAGGCACGCGGAACCGTTCAGGCTCATCCCTCCGAGGATGACTGGTGCGATGCGTTTCGCACGCTAGTGTCGCACTTGTCATCACTGCGGCGTATACATCTCAACCACGCTGGTCTAAGTACGCGCGAACTGGCTTGCGTTTTGCACACGGTGCGAGAGTGTCTCGCCGAGCGTTCTCAGCCGTGCGTCTTCGACACGATCTATCTTCGGGAAAATCACCTTGCCAACAAGGCAGAGGCGCTGAGTTTGCTGCGTGATAAGGTGGAGGACCAGTCAGCACTCGACACTTTTTTGGCGCTTCACGTGTCCATGTGAGCGCAGGACACAGGCCCCTCTCTAGTTCCTGGAGAGGACTCTGCGTGCAACTGTGCGGCGGTGATGCAAAAGTGTAGGTGAGCGTGTCTTCTCCTGCGAGTCCTCCGGGTGTGTGATCGGTGCACGAGCTGGAGCTTTTGAATTCCTCGCTCATAGCATCACGGGCCGCGCGCAGAGAGTGAGCGATGCGGATGTGGGGGAAAGAGTAGGGAGGGTGCAATGCAGACGGCTAGCCTTCGTTTCAGCCGCAGCCGCCGTGGCACCGCCTTTTCCTTTCTCTCTCTCGCTACTGAGTCACATCGTCGGCTAAAAGAGAAGAAGTGAGATCAAAACGATTAACATTCCGATGAAGCGGTTACTCCTCGAGTAGGGTGACCGCACATGCGAGGCAGGACGGTGCTGGTGACGACGTGTCCCGTGCTTGACTCGGCCGCGGCGTCCCCCGCCTCGAGTGAGAGTCTCACAGCCGTCTCCTTTGCCTTGCGCGCTCACTTTTGTTGCAGCGACACGCTGTGCAAGGCGCCTTACACAGCTCCCGTGACGTGTCGCTCTCCCTTGCCTCCCCTGAAGGACGCTCGTACGTCCTCTCCCGTCAGCGATTCCCCCCCCTCTCCGCTGCTACACACACAAATATGTATGCATATATGTATGAACTGTTCTCTCGCTCCCCTCTCTCCGAGTTGGGTTTGCCTCAAGAGCTCCCTAGTCGACCCGCCACTTCCTTCGTTCTTGCCGCCGCTCCCTTCTGCCTACAGCTCCCATTCCCACCGGTACCTTCCACACTTTCCCTCCCACTTCCCCTCTCGTGCCTTCACATCCGTGTGGCTTCGCTCGCTCTGTTTTCGTTTCAGCTCCATCCTCCCTCACTCCCTCCCTTTACCGCCTCTCGCCCGCCATGTCGGCCACTGTTGCTGAGCTCATCGCCGCGAATAAGGTGGTGGTGTTCTCCTGGGTGACCTGCCCCTTTTGCGTTCGCGCAAAGGAACTCCTCAAGCCTCTTGCGAAGGATCTTCGCGTTTACGAGTGTGACCAGATGCCGAACGGCGAGGACCTCCGCAAGGAGATTTTCTCCAAGTACGGACATGAGACAGTGCCGGCGATCTTCATCAACGGCGAGTTCATTGGTGGCTGCAGCGAGCTGCAGGCCCTCCAGAGGAGCGGCGGGCTTACGAAGAAGCTCTCGTAAAGCATAAAGTGGGCACCTCATGGACCCAAAGTGCTTCCGATGAGAGTGGACTCGTGCGCCGTACAACGGCTGTTTTTCTCTATTGTGTCGGACCGCCTTCTGCACCGGAGGGCAACTCTTTTAAGATGGGTTGGGTGGGTGGCATACACGTGCCATGCACCTCCTCCGTCGCTCCCCTCGTCTTTATGCTCTCAACCTTCGTCTACTGATGACAAAGAAGGAATTGCTTGGACGCGTTGCTAAGCGTCTGCAGGGCCGGCTAGTGTCGACTGTGGATGAAAGAACCGACTCTAGCGAAGGGTCCATGGCAGGGTCGCAACATACCGTCCTATACTGCGGCGAACGTTCTCTGAGCCTGCATAGCCTGCTGCGACTCTTTCCATGTCCCCTTTTTACTCGCACCATGTCTCAGTGGCAACGGTACACGCACACACACACACACCTCGCTCAGTATTGACCGTTCTTCCCCCGCGCTTCCGTTCTTCCGTCGGCGGCAGACGGCGTGCCGGCTATGCGAGAAAACGTTCAGCCCACATCTCTCTGTCTCTCATGAATAGTCATCACCGTTACAAGGGAAAGGGCAATCAAAGCTGAAGACGCAGGGGCGCACGCACTTACACACACACACATACAGAGAGAGAGAATCGGCTACAATAAGAAGGCGAATGCTTCCCTGTACTCCCCCTCCCTCCTCTCACTCGATCTCTTGCCGCGAGGGGAAGAGACGGGGTGAGCGGGGGGAGGGGGGGAATGGCACAGTAGAAAACGAGCCCCGCGCAGAGCGAGATTGAAGGAAGAGGCGCCTCAGCAGCAGCCCTCTCAGCGTCGCGGCAACCAAAGAGGGCATCGACGTGAAATGGTTATGCACCTCATCGCAGATAGACGTATGACGGACGAACCAGTGGCACGTATTCCCCGGGAAAGCAGGACGAAACGAAGACCGGAGCACCTTTGGCATTATGCAAACATCAGCTGAGCTGTAAGAACTGAGGGAGGGCCGCACGTGTCTTGCATGGCAGAAGATCACTAGACTCCCATGTCAGTGATACGGGGAGCAGCGCTCCCTCCCCCCCACACACACCTCTTTTCATACAGCTTGAGCAGCCCAAGTGACGCAGTGCTGTCGACGATGGTCCGCTTTAACACTCGTGACGCCATCTAACTGGAGAAGCGGTCAGTGGTCAGCCTATGGGATAAGGCCTCTATGTATGCGCGAAATCAGCGCATTCGTGCACTCGAGCAGCGGTCCACGGTGGCGCCACAGTCCAGTGGCGGTGAGCCTAGAGCCACTGCAGTGATGTAACAGATGCACCGAGAAGGCCGAGAGACAGAACTGGCAAGAGCCCATCATCGTGCCCAAGCACGCGGTAGCGCACGGCGCGGGGGCGAGCCTGTCATTATGTGCACATGAGGCTAAATACATCAGCCTCGCGCCATCACCCAAACCGTCAGCAGCGGAGGGATTGACGAGCTGAGAGCACACGCCTCGAACCCGAACGAACGAATGGCAAAAGAGCGTCTGCTGCCAATCGCCTGAGCTCTGACGACAGTCGATTCTCGGGGGATTCTGGCGAAGGCGCAGTGTATTCTGTCAGCGGTATCGGCTGTCTTCTGCGATACCCCCACCCTTTCAGGCAAAGGGCGCAGCAGCTTTCGCTCGTGGGAGTCCGTCATCAGCGCCCCAGACAAGGCGCTGGCGGGCACGGCGCATTGTCTGGAGCGCGGTCGCAAAGTGAGGAATTACGGGTAAAAGGTAGGATGTTGGACCCCCATACTCCAGCATCGACTTGTCCATCATCTGATCTCCATCAGCATCGTCTTGCTGGCAGCTTACACTAGTCAGGAGGGCCATGCTTTGCCGCTGCCGTCAACAAAATGTCGGACACGAATTCAGGTTTCGAACCCGCGGGCATCCACACCAGGCGAGGCCCTCGTGGCCGCCGTCAGCAAAGCGCCGCTGCAGACGTGGACAGAACGCAGTGAGGGGTACTGCAACGTCGAAATTTGACCTCCAAAAAAAAAGGCAGAGGCATCTGACGAAGCCGCTCATCAGTCTAGTCGTACTCATCGTGCTTGTAAAGGATGCGGATAGCGAGGAGACGTCCGGCCAGCACTTGCTTTCTCACAGCAGAATGCCGGGGTGTGCACCTACACAGGTCGACAAGGGGCTAGACAGCGATAAGAGGGCCAGCCTCCCCGCCCCTTCATGTCTGGGTCAGTTTAACCTAGCCCTCGCCAGATGGAGTCGGTGGCTAATCGAGAGATGATGAGGGGCAGTACCCCTTCTCTTGCAGCCGCACCGATGGATGCAATAGTGTGTGTGCGACCTCATGATCGGGACAGATGCATCGCGGACAGGAAAGGAAGCAGTCCTCTCATGGCGAAGCGGGGTGTCAGATGGGTATGCAGAAGCGTTGATTCAGCGATTCAGCCCCAGTGGCGGAGTGACTCAGCTACTATCACAGAGCCCGACTTTGTGTTTCGCCGCCACGGCATCCCGCTCAAAGCACGCACCGTGCAGTCAGCTGCATGTCACAAGAGGTTCGACGCAGGCGGGATGCCGTCCCCGCGGGGGGGCCACGATCACTGTGGTAACGGACCACTGCGCTATCCCCTGAGAGGAAACTCGGCAGTTTGAGGGGTCTCCGCGTCAGAGGCATGGGCCCTGTACCGATTAGCTCAAAACGGCAAGCACTCCTCTCCACGAGGAGGGCGGAAGGGAGCGGCAGCTCTCCAGACTTTTTTTTTACGTTTGTGCGGTCGTTGCGTGAGCGCCGGAAACTCTTTCTCAGAGAATGCGCCAAGACGGAGGCGGAAAGAGCGGGCGAGAGAGTCTTCGCTGTCAGACTCTGCCTTCCCCACAACGGCAGTGGATGCCCAGGCCGCGGCGCTTGGGCTCCGAGAGCGCGGAGGTGCTGACGGTGGCCCTGAAGGCCGTGACGCTGCAGCGGAAAAAGCTGATTGGGCGCAAAGTGGATCAAATGAGTTGGCGAGTGAGCAGGAGCATGAGTTGCTGGATGACGAGCAGCCTTCGGGGCCGTGCGTGTGTTCTGCATCTCCGTCGTCCTCCGTGCGACACCTCAAGTAGACGTTTGAAACTCGCGTGACAGCGTTGCCGACGTCACCCGTTTCGTTGCTCAGCCCTCCCCTTGTCCTCTGTCGTACGTATGTACAATACGGTGACCACTTTGCATTACTTTTTACATACACAGACATATATACGTATATATATCTATATATACTGCTGCCGCCGCTGCAGCCCCTTCCCCACACCCTTCTCCTTCTTCGACTGCCCACAGTGCTCCCTCACACTCGTCCTGCGCGCGTGGATATGGGGAGAGAGGTAAGGAGGAGTTGCGTGTGCTTCAGGGTGGCAGAGGCACCCCATCGCTGGGGCGTAGAGCGAAAGGAAAGAAAAAGGACGCGCCGCTGCAGCGCTTTTTCAGCAGCAATACGAGTGCTCCCCCCATATGAAGAGGCCTGTTTCGGTTGCCCTGTGCGCTTGAAGGCGATACCTTCTTCTACCGATCGCCGTGCCATCCAACCAGGAGTTCCTCTGCTGGCGCCACCTCTTCTTTGGCGCCAAGCCGGCACATCTGTCACGCCCTCCCACTATGCACATGGTGCAGGGGTAGGCGCGTGATGACCGCCGACGCTGTCTACGTCTCCAGCGCGTCTTGGATCCAGAGAAACAGCTTTACCAGCATTCCACCCCCTCGCGACTCCTCCCTTTCCCCGCTCGTTTCCTGCCGTGCGACGCCCCTGCCTCTTTGCCCTCTCCCCAAGCGGCCGCAGCGTAGCAGACAAGTGAATGACAATCAAACGTAAGCCACCCGAAAAGTCCCTGTGCAAGAGCCATCCATCGTATAAGGTCGTCAAGGTGCGCTCGGAGGTGCCCATCGACTTTGTCTCTCATTTCGACCTCACCCATACACATACACCTGTCCACCCCACCCCCACTCGTGTTCGTCACCGACGCGTGCCGATCGGTACATCTTTACACACACACACACACTCACTCACAGCTTCGTATATATATACTCCCTCCTCCCCGGCTCCCTCTCCCTCCTTTTTTTGTTTGTGTTTTAGATGAGCTGATAGGGTTTCTCGCCAGAGTCCCTTTCTTCAGTGCGAGAAGTGCGCGTTTTTGCTCTGTATTTGTTGTTTGGCTCATCTGCCTTGTGCTCCCCATCCCCCAACTCTTTTCTCTCTCTCTTCCCACTTCCTTCCCACCCCCACCTCACCCCTCGCGCGTCCATTACCAGCTGCTACACGCATACATCACTCGCCTCTCCCCTGCTTCTCTTCTTCTCGTTATACTGGGGCTTTGTGAGTTCGTCTTGCCTACACTGCTTCGCGTGACGTGCGTTTACGAGTGCGTTCTCTTCCCTCTGTGTTTGCCTGTGTGTGTGTGTGTGTGCGTCGACTCCCTCTTCCCCTCCCCCTTACAGAAACCTTCTGAGGCCTTTCTTGTGTATGTCCCGGGCGGGCATACTCTCCGTGTCTCTGCTTGATGTAACGTACTTCCTCCCCTCCCCCTTGCCTCGCTCTTTCTCGTCTTGGCAGTCTTGAGTTGCGTGAGTGGGCCTGCATTGCCCACTGCTGACCCTCCCCCTTCATCCCTCCCTCCCTCCTCTTTCCCTCCTGCGCCCCATTTCTGGGCTTCCCGCTGTTGCACCGGTGTTGGCCGCTGCGTCGACGTTGATCCCCTCTCTCACTCTCTCGTTCTCTTTCGCCCGCTCCCCTGTCTTTTTCATCTTTTTCCCCACTCCGTTGCTTCTGCGGAGCTGTACAAGAGTGCCCGATAGCCGGCAAAAAAGGACGCGCCTTATTGGTCGCTGAAGTGTTGGTGTGGCTGGTTTACCTCGCTCACCTGAGCGGTTCGTTAGCGTAGAGGATCTCAGCTGCTGTGGGGCTTCTGAGTTGGTGTGTGTGGAAAGGGACAGGGCGTGCGCGCCAGCGGGAAATTTGATGGGTGGGTGGTTGCCCTACGCTGCATGAGTCGTACCTCTTCCGCTGTGTTTTCTTCGTCGAACAGATTGACGGTGATACACGTGTGAATCGTAATCGATTTCAAGCAGCTGACCCCTTCTCCATTGCAACCCTCACGACCCTTCGGTGCGCCACTTGACTTACCGACTCCCCTCATCCTCCGTCGCGCTGTCTTGGTGTCTGACAGACGCTGGCAAGTAGTGCCTCGGCGGCTTCTTTGCGGCTCCGCAATTCTTTTTTCGTGTAGCTGTTTACTGAGATCCAGCGACGTTCTGACCCATAGCGGCAATTTTCTCAGCTGTATCCGTTCGAACCTGGTTGCCTGGCAGTGTTACGGCCAGATAGCCGTGGCAGGGCACCTCCGTCCGCTTCACTGCAAAGGCGCATCCCTCCCCCCTCTTTCTCCAGCGCCGGAGACCAGGCGCGACGCGCGCACGGATTAACTCGTCCTGTGTAGTAGCGTCATCCGGAGCCAGCCCCTTCTTCCCATCATTGTTCATCGTACCTACAGGAGTACGGAACGGCTGCTGTATGTACAGTGATGCAATGCATGAAGAAGCTGGCTACGCCGTTGTGCAGCGGTACAGTTCATGGCAGAAGAAGAAGGTGCGTACGATCATCGTCAACGCCCACGCCAAGAACGCGTCGCATCGGTCCATCGCTGACGCTATAGCTCTCGCAAAGCCGTATGATCGCATCGAGTTGACGGGCGGGGATTACCATGAGTCCATCGCTATTCAAATGCCGCTGGAGCTGGTTGCCTCCGAGGGCGAGGATCCGCACATACTCTCGCGCTCATCCACGATCACGATCGCAACGAATGGCATCGATGTCTACATGGAACGCATCGTCGTCTCCTCTCGCAGTAGCAGCAAGCTTGACGCTGCCATTGTCGCTGTCGCAGGAAACCCGATTCTCTTCCGCTGCCACTGCACCTCTGTGCTCATTGGCGGCAACGCCGTGGCGCACCTAGACGAGTGCACAGTCAAAGAAAGCGACACCGGCGTTGGCATTGTGGTGCAGGAGAGTGGTGGCGGCATCATCAAATCTTCCACGATCCGCAACCATCGAAACGTCTGCTTCGACATCGACACGCGTGGCGAGCTCACGGTGACGGAGTGTACAATTGACAATAACACCGGCGGCGACGCCATGAACATCTCCGGTGCCGTCAGCTCCATTAGTCGTGACTATGGAGCTTCATATACGTCATGCAGCCACGTCAAGGTTGCACACTGCCACTTATCCATCTCCAGCGACACCAGCAGCGGCACGTCTGGCGGGGCCTCAATGAGTATTACGGGGAGCGCGTGCGGTATCGTTCTCACCCAAGGAGCCGCACCGACGATCATCTCGAACGAGTTCATTGAGGGTGAGATTGGTGTGCTGATCGAAGGCCCTGGAACGGCGCAGCTAAAAGGGAACCTTATCCGATGCCAACGGCGCTGCGGCATATTGGCACTTGTGGAGGACGGCTTCGGTTACGCCCAAGGCCATCAGACGCTGCGCATCACAGGTGACAACGTGCTAGACCGCTGCCGCATCGGAATCGATGTACAGTGCTTCACCACCCGTGCGTCGTATGTCCAGCAGCAAAGTGCGGCCGCGGCCGTAGCTGGAGGCGCATCTGGTATTGGTGGTCCAGCTGATGTCGACCTTAACCTCAGTGTCAACGGCGGCAGCCTGAGCGGAGCGGATCGGTTCCTGGCGGACGAGCTGCCCAATCCAAGGCAAGCCTTTACGTGGATACCGTTGCAGGGCAGCACGCCGCCACCATGCTCACGGGACGCGGCCTCCTTCCCGCCTTTGACGTCGCTGACGACTCCGCTTGTATGTGTGGAGGGCGAGTGGTATGCACTCGAAAAGCTGAGGTCGAGCCTCCAGCAGCTGGTAACCATGACACTGCAAGCCTATCCAACATGCCTGCAGCCATCCTTCGGGATTATCGGTGGCACCCCCATGATCGCCACCCAAGGACTAAGCGCCACCTCAGCTAACCCGTTCGCCGACATCTTGAATGAGATGTTGGGCACCCAGCTCAGTCACCGACAGGACGCCACCCCACCTCCGCGTGAAATGTTGCAGCTGCGTGGGAACAAAGGCATCGACATCATCAACACCAAGTTCTCCAACTGCGATGTCTGCGCGATTCGCTTTGGGCGCCAAGGCTACGGACTGGTGGGGGAGTGCATTTTTGAGGACTGTGGAACATACGCAGTGGTTGTGGACTGCGCAGCGCACCCGCTCATCACCGGCTGCCGCTTCGTGCGCTCTCGTGGGGCCAGCATCCTGGTGTCCAACTTTGCGAATCCTTTCATCATCGGAAACGAGATGTCGAGCGGAAAGCGAGACGGCATTCAGCTTGCCGCTATGAGCCGCGGCCTCATTGTTGGCAACATCATCACTGCGCACGTCGGGGCCGGCATCCGTGTCGTCAAGCACAGCCAGCCCCTCATCTGCGCTAACGCCCTATCACAGAACCGCAAAAGTGGCATCGCTGTCGCTGAGGGAAGTAAGCCGACGATCCTTTTCAACAGCCTTGCAGCGAACCTGTACGCACAGGTGAGCTGCATCGGCGGTGCTGACGCCTTCATCTCACACAACCGCATCACCTCCTCCACGGACGCCGGCATCCACATAGACTCATGCAGCCGCTGCACGGTCATTTCCAACACTATCAACGCTAACGGCGATGGCATCCTCGTCGAACTGGACGCCGATCCTTACGTGCAAGACAACGACATTACATCCAACGCGCGCGCAGGGGTGCGAGCGTGCAACAATGCGCTCGGCGTCTTCGTGGGCAACCGCATCCTCGACAACATCGGGCCAAACGTGCTCCTGGCGGAGGGCGCGTCGTCGGTGTTTCGCGCCAATCGCATCGAGGGTGGCTCCCAAGGAGGTGTCGTCGTGTGGAACGAGGGGCACGGCTTCTTTGAGCGCAACACCATCGCGTCGAACGCGATTGCTAATGTGCAGGTCATCGGTGCGTATTCGGAGCCGGAGTTTCTGCGCAATGTGATCTCCGGCTCACGCTCTGGCTGCGGCGTTGTCTGCGCGCGCAGCGCTGGCGGCAACTTTCTGCGCAACAGCATTCACGGGAACTTCCAGTGCGGTGTGTTCATCATGGACGCGTCGAACCCGACGTTTCGGGACAACACCATTGCCCGGGAGGCGGTCGGTGTCCTCGTGTCCGATGGAGGCAAGGGCTCGCTCATGCACAATCTCATCAAAGATTGCTATGGTACCGGTGTGCTGGCACAGCGACAGGCCGACCCCGTCTTTTCCAACAACAAAGTGACGGGCTGCCAGATGAGCGGGTTGCACATCGCCCCGGACAGCGTTGGCTTGTTTGAGCGGAACGACCTGACGGAGAACGACATCGGGGTGCAGCTCGGCTCGTCGATGGACTCTGCAGTGATCGAGCTTCACTCCGCGTACGTGGATGGTGTGGACATGGACGACCAGGAGTTGTCGGCGATTGCGCAGCGCAGTGCGTCGCGTCTGGTGGCACGTCGCGCTAGCGCATTTTCGATCAAGTCAGAAACCAGTGTTCTGCGCACCATAGCGGACGCGTCGGAGCAGCGGCAGGCGACTTTGGTGCGGTCGGCGCTGAGCGTTATTCGTGGCAACACGATAACTGCCAACCTGCGCGGAGGTGTTCTGCTAGACGCCTTTCCCAATGGCATCTTGGAGCAGAACGATATCTTCCAGAACAACGCCTACGGCATTCGTGGTGACGCGACGTACGCCGCGGCGCGTGCGCAGGCGTTGCTGACGACCAAGTTGGAGGCCACAAGCCACAAATCCGTGATGCGGCCGCTACCCGGGAAGCAGCACTTCTCCTCCGCACAGCTGCAAACGTTAATGCTCATTCGTGCCAACAGTATCCACGGCCACGACGCAGCGAACATCTTCCTCGATCACTTCGACGGCAGCGCGCACGAGACGACCATCACCGAGAATACAATCTACGCGGCTCCGTGTGGCGTGTGCGTCGCGCACAACTCCACTGTTCACTCGATGAGCAAAAATGAGGTACACACGTGCATGGACGGCTTCGGCTTTGCGAGCGGCGGCCATGGCTGTTACAAGGCGAACCACATACGCGATTGCGCCTACTCGGGTGTCTACATCTCCGACATGGCCCACCCCGACTTCACGGACGCGAATCGCATCGAGAACTGCGGCTTCAGTGGCATCCTGGTTGACGTGAATGGCCAAGGCGTGTTTAGGAACAACACAGTCCGTCGCTGCTCGACAGGTGTCGTCGTGTTCTGCGGTCCAACGACCCCTTTTCATGTGACCCATCAGGAGGTGATGAATGCACACATCCTCTCCTCCACGTCAACCTTCACGGAGAACACTATCGAAGAAAACGAACTGCATGGCGTGCTGCTGCTTAGCGTCATTTCGGGATGTCCGCTCCGCTCCCCCCTCATACTGTCGTGGGATGGCGACAGTGGGAAATCTGACCAGTCCTCGCCCATGGAGACGACGGCGGGGGAGCCGCTCCACGACGCGCCCACGCCCTATCTCGGTGCGGTCGGCGGGTCCGTAGTCGCACGAGGCAATCGACTCTGCGCCACCTTCCAGAACAACGTCATTCGGCGAAATCGCTTCATGGGCGTGTACCACGACCGCTTTGAGCACTGGGATCTCTCGGCATTCGACAAGGTGCACGCAGAGAGGAAGCCGTCTACCGAACATTTCGTCAAGAACGCTCACGGCGGGTACGAGGTTCTGCTAGGCACGTCGCAAGTCCTTGACAACGACGATCACCAACGACAGCGTCAGCTCAAGCAGGTGAGTCTTGTTGAGAACACCATCACAGAGTGCAGTTTCGGCGTCGGTGCGGGGTACGGCTGCCATCCGTATCTGCAGCGCAACAAGATTCACCACAACACCTTTTTCGGCCTCCTCCTGCGCTTTGGCTCCGCCGTCTCGGCGTACGCGAACGACATTTGCGACAACGGCCTCGCTGGCGTGTACGCGGCCAGCGGAGCGAAGGGGTACATCGCCAAAGGCTCGATCGAATCGAACAACGGCTGGTGCCGACCAGAGGCGAGTCGGCACGCCTCGCGCAGCTTCACCGAGTGTATCTTTACCACGTCGTTTTTCACGCAGTCGATGGTGAGTGTCGTGGAGGAAAACGTGCGGGCCTCCACCTCCTCGGCAGGTAGGTTGCTTCGCGCCAGTCGCCGCGCGTATGAGCAGATGACTCGGCTTGCTGAGGTCCACGCCTTCACAATGACGGACGCCCTCCGCTACCTTGCCGAATTGGTCTTGGCCTCTTCTGGGGGCTTGACGCTCGCCAGCGGCTGCGCGCCGTCCACGCTGTTCGACGAGGCGCGGCGAACCTGTTCTAGCGCCGCGTCTGTCGCAGAGCCGAGCAGGCGGCTGCTTGGCGGTGTGGCGTTGGCGGACTATGTGGACGTGTCCACGGCGGACGGCGGAATCGGAGTGTGGGTGCAGGGGGGCAGTCGGGTGACGATCGAGGGCAACAGAATCGCCAAGCACCAGAATAGCGGCGTGTTGATCACCAAGGGCGTACTGCAGCACCACTCCGTTCTGCACAAATCGTTTCACATGGAAGAGGAGAAAAAGGCGAACTCGAGGCGGGCGACGGCCGCCTCACTCTCTGGCAGCGCCAAGTTCGCGGAAGTGCCGAGCAGCTCGGCAGTGGACATTTTTTCCGTTCAACGTGAGGCACCGCCTCTCGCTTGTGTGGAGCCTGGCGCCCTCTTCACGTCACAGATGCTCTGCGCGTCTGGCATTTTCGCCGCTGTGCAGGTCGCCACGTCGAACACCTTTGAGAACCTCGACGCCAGCTTTGCGTCCTTTTTGCACCACAGCCTCTCTCTTTCTTCGTCAGGCGGACTGGCAACTGAGGAGAAACGGCAGCGCGTAGACTCCCTCCATTATGCCCACATCGCCGGCAACGTCATCCGTTACAACAGAGATGGGATGCGTGTGGAGCTGTTTCATCGGCTGCAGGCATCCGCCTCAGCCAGCGGTGCCGCGGTCGCTGCGGCGTCAGCGAACTCCCGCCACCGGCGATCTGATGGTGACGAGAGCAGCGCGGTCGGCTTGATGCCACGCGCTCCAAAGGATGCAAGCGCTCAGCTGCCATTTCAGCGCGAGCGTATGGCAGCGCTCTTGCCAAAGGTAAACGCCGTAGAAAGCAGCGCAACGTTGGAGGCGGCCGTCTCCGTCTCTCCCGACGACCTGGATGTGATAGACTGCGCCTACAGTACCCTCGACTTCACCGTCGTGGTAGAGGGGAACACGGTGGCGCAGAACCGTCGATACGGTGTGTACGCGGTGCACGTGGTGAATGTGAAGTGCGAAGACCGGCTACCAAGCCGCAGCGTGCTGAACGAGAGCATCGCCGCTGAGTACGATGGCATTCGCTCCAAGCTGATGCTGGTGCAGCAGGCAGCGCGGGTGGATGTAACCCTGCCGTTTCACGTACACGCGATCAAGCAGAAAATCGGGCACGGTTTGTTCTGCAAGAACGACCTCTTCAGCAACGAAAAAGCGCAGGTCTACGTGACGTCACGCTTCGTTGCCGTGACGCAAGACGGTGACCGCACGTTGCTGCAACTGGACACGACCGCCGCCCCATCGGAGTCCAACTACGCCTCCCAGGTCCTGATTGGCGTCCCCGTTGTGGCCAGTCTCCTCCAGCTGCCGCCGCCCGGTGTGCTGCTTTGGGATCAGAATAAGATACACGACGCCAAGAGCGGGGTGCGGCTCTGCGGCTACCTCGGACCGCACAGTGTCCGATTTCAACGCAACAGCTTCGCGAACATCGCCGACGACGCCCTCTGCATCGAGGGGCACCTAGCATGTGTGACGGTGGGGAAGGGAAACGTCTTTGAGAAGAATGGGGTGGGAATCCACGTCGTGCAGCAGCAGCACATTCGCCTCGCCACGTGCCCAGCTGCAGCAGCCTTGCTCTCGCTGCGAACGCGCATCTTTTTCAACACATTTAGAGCGGCCAAAGGCTCCTCCATCTCGCTGGAATGCGTCGGAGGGGAAGTGCCGCTAGTGTACCGCAATGAGTTCAGTGGACACATGCGGGGCACAGCGGCGCTTTTCTTGAGAAGTGAAGAGGACGGCGGTGCGGCGGTGGTGCTGGGCAATGCCTTCTCCGACAACTACATCCCCGTCTTCCTCGTCGGCAGAAGCGGGTCTCGTGTCGAGAGCGCGCACAACGCCTCCTTCACCCTTCTCGAGAACCGGTTCACGCGCAACCACGTCGGCGTCATTGCTTGCAGCGGCGCTGTAGCGACGCTGGAGCGGAATCTTTTCGACAGCAACACACGTGCGGGGATGGAGGTGATGGGGATGGGCACACGACCGCAGATTCGCCAGTGCGTCTTTCGCGAACACAGGCGGGACGGCGACGCGGCGGATGGTCTGGCGGCGCCCGCGCGTGGGTCGCACCAGGCGTGGGAAGTGGCCAGTGTGGGATCGACGGCGCGCTACCCAACGCAGGAGACGCTGCTGCTCGAGTGGTGTAACATCTCCTTGACGTTGTTGCCGGAGAACGCCCGTGTTCTTACCGCCACGAGTGAGGCGCGGCTACCGGTGGGGCTACTTATAGGACCCTTCACTGAGCCTCTCGTGGACGCGTGCGCTTTCATGAACAACGATATCGGCGTCGACGCTGTGCGTGACGCTGCGTGTCCGACGATCGCGTCGGCAGGCCGAAAGGCGCACTTCGAAAAGTGTTTCTTTGCAAATCATCAAGTCTCTGGCGTCCTCGTGCGTGGCTCCCAGGGCAGCGCAGCAGACAGCGGCGGTGGCGGCGGCAGTGCTGACAAGGCCGGCGGTGCCGTTGACGTGAGTGCCTCGCTCGAGACGGAGGGGACGACGGTCTTTGAGAAGTGTGTATTCATGGAGAACGCCACGGCGGGTGGCGGCGGTGACGTGGTCGCGATGGGAAACGGACACGCGACGTTTCGCGGCAACGTCTTCTGCGGTAGTGTGGTGGGAAAGGCGCGTGGCCTTGCCTGCTTTACGCAGAACAGCTTCATCACCTTGTCGGACGGCGATGGCGCTACCCTCGTGGGAGCAGGACATGACGCGTCGGCCAGCATGGGTGGCGCCAAGGTCGCGGCGGCGGCGGCAGTCGTCATTCAAGAGGGTGGCCGCATTCTGGCCCAGCTAAATACCATCGCGCATCGAAAAGTTGGTGTCCAATGCATGCCCGGCGCTGAGGGCATAGTGACAGGCAATCGCGTCGCGCAGTGTGTGACGGGGTTGCTGCTCGAGCCATTCAACCGCACAGATCTTATTAAGAACAGGGTGCTCGACAGCGTGGACTGTGGTGCCATCGCTTACGGCGGCCGGATGGTAGAAAATGTCATCATCATGGCCCCTACAGGGGTGGTTGTGCAGCACTCGTCTGCCTACAAGGGCATCAACGCAGTCCCATCGCACAAGCGCGACGCGCTGGAGTTCCTGTGCATTCGCAACAGCATTGTGGACTGCGTCACGGATGGCCTCCTCATCGCCACAGGAGGCACCTTTGACGGCAACAGCGTATCGCACTGCAAAAACGGCATCAACATCGTGTCGCCCTCCAGTGGAGGGCGTGCCGGCTCGTGCCCGGTGATCAAAAACTGCAATGTCTACGACAACAATGTGGGGGTGTGCATGGAAAGCGAGTCGGAATCAACCGTGCGGGATAACGACATTTTCGATAATGAGTTGGTCGGCGTATCGGTCGCGCCGACGGCGTCAGGGACGCTGCATGACAACCGCATCTCCTCCCCCATGGACCAGGGCGCGGTGGAGATGCCGATAGAGGCGCGAGTGAAGTCGTTCGGCAACGTCATCCGGAACCAGTTCTCGCCGGCCTTCCAGCGCGGCACACGAGCGAGCCGCGCGAAGGACTACCATCTCGAGCAGGCGAGCCTGAATCGTGAGATACGAGACCTGGGCAGCACCGTCGAGGAGGCACATCAGAGTGTGGAGGCTGTCTCCAGAGCCATGCGGTCCCTTCAGCAGGAACTCATCCGTATGCACTCGAGATCCACCGCTGACTACGCAGATGTCATGACGGGGCCCGCAGGCCACGCACTGAGGGTGGCCACCGTGGGTGCCAGTAAGACCACGGCTGCCGTGGGCTCCGAGAAGAAAGACGGGCGCACTGTTCCGGCGGCGCACTCCATCATCAATGTGCCGAGTAGTTCAGAGGAGAAGAGCGCCGCCGTCGCTGCGGCGCCGCGCAAGCGCTCCCTCGGTGCAGCTGGGCGACAAGCAAACAGCGCCAGCGCCCGCCGCATCTCGGTCGCGGCGGCGGGCGCGCGCAGGCAGTCGAAAGCGGGCTTGTTGACGAAGGCCGACCCTGACGGGAAGGCCACGAAGAACGCGGCGGGAGCTGATTTGAAGCAGGTTCTCATTCACGTTTTCGCGAACGCGCAGGCAAGCCCAAGCGCGGATGCGATTGGTCAGGCAGTCGCTGGCGTCCTAGCTAAGGCGCCCCTCTCTAGATACAACTTTGTCTCCACCATCTCCACCACGACATCGCAGCTGCTACAGCTGCTCGGTGGACCCCGCCCTATGCAACCGTTTCTCTGCGTAGTTGCCTTCGATGCAAACTTTGGCGACCTGGGCCCATCGGATCGCTACGCGCTGCAACTGCTGCACCACAGCGCGGGCGTCAGCCGCCTCAGCAAGTACCGCGGCGCGACAGAGGTCGCCAGCATCACAGGCAGTGGCGGCAACGATCACCCGCTGGAACTGCTTTCCACTAGCGTTGGAAGTAACTCTGGAGACGTGTCAAACCTCTTTTACACTGTTCTTCCAAGAAGTTTCTGCAAAAAAATTGAGGAAAGCACCAACGAGAGCGGCGTCATGGGCGTGGAGACGTATGCAGCCGCTCACCATCCGTTCTGCTACACCGCTTCCGTAGAAGAAGTGCTCGATGCGCTGCATGAGCAGATGAGCACAGACATGAAGGCGTCCACGGCGTCAGAAGCCAACAGCCGCTCGCGGCGCTCCACAATGTCAGGCGGTCGTCCATACTCCTCGAACAGCACGTTAGAGGGTTTACCGAGCAATGAAGGAAACAACACTAGCCACGGTGCCCCTGGACGTCGCAGGCGCTCTACCATCTCCCGTGGAAGCAGCAGCGGGCCCGCCCTCTTCACGACTGAGTACGTGAGTACCCTCTTCTCGCAGCTGACACCCGAAGCCTTCGGCTTCGAACCCGAGAAGGACGCGCGAAGCATGAAGAAACGAAAGTCGTTGGTGTCCATCAATACCCACGAAGAGGGCGACCTTAGAGGCGGAGCGAACGGGGCGCGACGAGGCAGGAGGGGGTCGGTGCCGTCCCGAAGAAGCTCCACAGTCTCCAAGACCAGCGGCCCCGGAGCGTCAACTTTCCGTTCTCGCTCCTCCGGTGCTGGCTCGAGGGGCAGCAACCATGCTACCGAAGCTTCAAAGAAAAGCTGAGCACGGCACGACGAAACGGTGCGGCTCGGCTGACCAGTGACGCGACCCCTCTCCCCCTTTTTTCCGCATATCTTTCGTTGTTGTTTAGTTGGCTCTTTTGCTGTTGTGTGACTCACCAGTTGGGCGCAGCGACGGCACGGACTGCTGGCCTCGTTTTCTCGTTACTAATTGGTTCCTGCCGGCCTTCTGCCGCTTTCTCCTCGGTGCATGTGCATAATGCGGTCACCCTCGGGACGGCGCGCTGACTCCTCCGTCCCCCTTCCCCCACTCCCGATCGCCACTTACGCACTTCAGGATTTAGGTGGATGTAGACTCAGCCCTTTTCAAGCGCCACCGTTACCCTCTTCCCTCCGTCTTCACTCCCCCCTCCCCCGACACACACACATACATACACATATGCTTGCCCTCTTCCCGTGCGCCATCCCCGTCGACGCGAAGGATGCGAGGAGGACGGAAGAGGGAAAGTGAGTGCGAGAAGCGGGGAAAGGGGGGAGCAGAAGGGGCGAGGAGGGCTGACGCGGGTGTTCGGTGCTTTCAGGGCACTCCCCCTCCCCCTTCCCACTCTTCAAAGCGTCAACAGAAGAGGAAAACACACAAAATGCAAAAGTGCCATGCCGCTCTTCTCTTCGTATGACCTTCCGGCGTGGGCTGGGCGGGTGCAACACCTTGGCGAGGGTGCGGAGACTTGGCGCCGCTCGCGAAATGCGCACCGCACCCCTTTCATGGCACCCATCTTGGCGGAACCCTTTCTCTAACGGGCTCAGGGTGTCCTGCTGCGCCATCGAGAAGGACCTGCGTGGCCGAAGTGCGTCGTATATCTCTTCCTTTCATCGTCGACCTTATTGCACGTCCGCCGGCGTACGCTGTCTGGTGGTTTCCCCCCTCGCATCCGCTGCAGTCACCATACCACAAGTAGGCCGCTGCCGGTACCCTCTTTCCCCTCGCTCCTTCGCTCAGGGGTGCAAAAAAAAAACAGCAGCGCTTTCAGATCGCTTGTGACCGCGCGATTGCATGCCCCGCCAATCCACTCGCCGCTCGTCTCCTGGCCCGAATCGGCATCGCGAGGAATCTGTAGCCGATGTATCTCAGTCGCCGACTTGTGCGTCTGCTTCATCGTCGCTCGGGGGAGTCGATGAGGCTGGTGTGTTTCTCCTTTTGAATGGCCTAGTGTGCCGCACGGCGGATGCCAGCGGCCGATTCCGCCCGGCTGACATCTTTTCTGGGGTTGATCGAGAGGCCGCGACCGCAGACCCCGAGATGCCATCGACCAGCATCCACTTCCACCTTCCTATCAGCTCCGAGGAGGCGAAGTTTAGCGTCGACTCGGACTGCCCTCTCTTCAACTGCTTTGGCGTGCTTAGTGGTGGCGTCATCATCGACCCGATCGACGAGTCCTTTGTAGAGTTCACTGATTCGGCAGTCTACACACCCATCACGGCGGCCGCGGCCGCCGACGGAAATGGCATTCCCGACGATCCCGCACGTCGCCGTCTGCAGGAGGCCAACGAGCGCGCCTTTCGCGCCGGTGAGACAGTGCATATCCGACCAGAGTGCCCTCTGACGGTGTGCTGCTCGGAGCTGCCTCTGCCCCCGGTGTGCTCGGATTCGTCGGTGAAGCTCTTTCAGCATCGCTCGAGCTCCTTCACCACCACAGGTGGCGCAGGGCCAGCGGTCACATCGCCGCGTCATGCAGCCGTGCTGGGGATGGAGAACGTCGAGAAGTGGTTGTGTCGATTAGCGCAGCTTCCGGGCGACACCCAGAAGCCGCGGAGGCGGCAAGCATGGGTCGCAGTGTGGGCGGACGCAGAAGAGCTGCGGCTTTGCATGCGTGCCCACAGAGACGTGCACGCGAGCGACTCATCTCTCTATCTACCGCCGCGCATTCCGTTTCCGCAACGCTTCCGCGGCCAGCCGATTTTTCGTGCAGAGGGCGCCGAAAGTGAATGCCCCACCGCCAGCCAGCGGACGCCGATGCCAACGCCGCCGGATCGAGATGCTAACAGCACAGCAGCAGTGCCGCCAGATGGCGTGCGCTGTGCGGCCGCCTCGTTTACATGCTACACAGGCGTTCCTCGTTTCGCGGTCGCAACCGACAGCGTTCCGCGATCCGACTCGGCTGAGTTTGTCAAGGGAGCGGCGTTCACCCGACTGCGAAAGCGACTACGCCCATGGGCCGGGACGGCGCCACGAAGGCGGCGCCGAGACTCCTCCAGCTCTGATGAAGAGGAAAGCTTTTTGATTCCCTTCAGCGGCGCCACCCCGCGCCAGGCAGCCTTCTCCCTTTTCGTGCTGTATTTCAACCACTTGGGTCTTCTCTGCAATGGCGTGCGCATCACGGGAGAGACAGAGGCCACATCTTGCGGTAAAGGGCTCGGCGGAAGTGCTGTGTCGTGGGCCCTGTGCCCGAGACACCTCTACAATGTCCGCGCAGAGGTGGAGCGAAAGCGACGTGTGACGAAGGAGCTGCGGGAGAATCCTGAGAGGATGTTTCCTGGCGGCACCCGCTGGAGTACCACACCAAGCAACCGTGACACAGTCGCGGCGGCGTGGACGGCGCTGCTACTTTCTTCTCGAACTGCTCTACTGGAGCGCATTGCGGAGGTCAACCGCCACATCCACGAGATCCACAGCGAAAAGCAGCAGCAGCGGCAGCTGTAAAAGCGACGGCAGAGAGGACGGCAGCAAGATACGAGTGCAGCGGTGGTGTGTCTCAGCGCAGCTCTCCGCCCTGCCTCTCGCTTGGTACTCTGCGGGGGGGCACCAGGGTGACTGCGATGGTGTTTGACGTGGTATTCGCAACAGAATGCCGGGCGGCTTTCTCCGAATATGCCGCTGCGCCGACAGGGCCATGGAGCCAGATTGCGCAGTTGGAGCACATAAGAAAGTGAAGGCCCACGTTTCGTGGAGTGAGCAGCCTTCTCTAGGAGCCGTGCATGCGTGTATGTCGGCGGACGTGGCTCCAGCATGTGACGGCTTCATACGCTCTCTCTCGTTCCCGCAGGTGATGGTCCCTTGACGGACAAAAACAGCCACTCGCACACGCACACACACACACTCGCTCCCTCTCTTCCCCTCTCTCTCCCCCTTCCACGACGAATCCCCATTGCTGCCCCGCGACGACGTGCGTTCTGTGCTTGCGGTATCCCCTCTGCTCTAATGCTGGGGTGCCCTCGCGCAGCTTCTTCACCGTCTGCCTTCGCCCTGTCTTCCGCCCGCACATACGGACTCGAGCAACCACTCCTCGAGAGGGAAGCACAGGCCGAGAAGTCACGTAGAGAAGGAGCGTGGAGCGACGCTGCAGGGGATCGGGAGCGGACATTCGGCGTTGCACATAATTTTTTTTTCGGCGGCATCTGCATCATCCGGAGGTGGTGGAGGGCAAACACGCGCGATCGTTACTCGGTGCGTGGGGTGAGGGGGGGTGAGGAACCACAGCGCCACGCGTTCGAGGCACCCTCTTCCGACACCATTGTGACCTTTTTGCCTGCGACGGTGGTGGCTTGGCGCTGATCCCTCTCCTCTTCTTTGGCGACACGCACGGCTGGTCTCTCCTATCACCCTCTCTTCCCAAGCGGCACCTGTCCTCACCGAACCAAATGCTTCGTACAGGTCGGCGCGTCCTCGCCGTCGTCACAGCAGCTTCGATCGCCGACGCAGCGACCAAGCTGAACGCACTCCTCGACATGAAAAATCGTACGCGTCCAGTCCCGCATGGAGAAATGAAGCGCTTCCTGAAGGCAGAGGTAATGCCGGTTCTGGCGGGAACGGAGCTCGACCGGCGCGGCAACTCAACAGACCTCCGTCACTTCCTCGGTCAGCTTACCCGTGACGCGGCCTTTGCGGCTGTCATCATCGGGGCTCGTCCGGAGGCGAGTTTTGTGCGAACGATTGTGACCTGCATCAAGGAGGACCATAACCGCATGCGCTTCATCCCCAGGATGTCCTCGTCGCAGGCGAGCAAGGTCATTGAATATTTATGCAAGGCGGGTGTGACGGACACAGATGTGTACCCCATTTTGATCTCGCGACTGAACTTTGCCAGCCTGCACGAGCTAGGCAGGGTTATGTTCGCGCTCACAGAGGCAGGCTTTCACGCGCTAAGCATGCTGGTTGTCGTGCCCCTTTACAGCGGAGAGAAGTGGCATCTCGAGTTCAACCATACGAAGAAGAACGGGCCGACGTGTAACGCTTTCGACGCGGTGCGCGTTCTGCGCGCCCTCTCCAAATCGTGCCGCAGCTATGTCGAGGAGTGTCGGCGCACGTCGACGGATTGCATGGCGATCATCCCCGGTGAGAGCCTTCACCTGCTTCGCAACAGCCTCCTGTGCTTCATATTCGAGAACGCGGCCGCTCTCCGTGGCGCTCACTGGCTGAACGTCACCCGCGCGTTGCTGAACTTCCCAAACGAGTTCCACGACCTCCGGCATCTCGCCCAGGGCTATCCCGCCATTGTGAATGAGGCGCGGAGCGGGTCGGCGGATCACACGGACGCCTCGTCATCGCAGGACGCGGCGGCACCGTGCGCTGTCAACTGCGAAACCGTTGGGGCCGCGGCAATGCAGCGGGTGTTCCAGTACGCCGAGCAGCGCACTGCCATCCCGGATGCGGGGAGGGAGAGCCCGGTCAGTACGGAGTTTCCGTTTGACCTGAGTTACACCGACCTGATGAAGGTGCTCCCTTTACTGGATCAGTTTCCGGGCATTATGTCTCCGTCCAAACTCCAGCAGCGGGTGGAGCGGGTGTTGCAGGTGCTGTGCGCCCATGTGCAGCATCTCCGCCTGCAGGACCTTGTTGGTGCATTGCAGGTGCTGCGCCGCATACGGCCATCGGCCAAGGCGGAAGCGGCCGTGGCGACAATCGCGCACGAGGCGGGCAACCGCCTGACGGTTTCTTCTCCGGAGGAGGTGCTTGACGCTGTCTCCTTTCGTACAATCACACAACTTGCGGCAGCCCTGGCAGCGCTGCGCGTCACTCGCTGTGACGGCTTCGTTACCTTTGTGGCCACCGGCAATAATATATTCCCCTCCTCGCTCACCGTTGACACGGCCCTTTCCTTCATCAATGCTCTAGCGGCGCTGAAGATGACCAGGTCGAGCATGTGCCACGGCGCGCTCGAGTCAATACTAGGTGGTGTGCTGAGTTTTTACGCTAAGCAGCTGAGTCAAGCGCCCTTGCTGGACGTCTTCCCCATCTACGTCGCTCGGATGCTGCGCGGCTGCGTGCTGCTCGACTACATACCGCCGGCCCACATACTAACAAGCCTTCTGGTGGGCTCAGCCGAGGCGCCGCTGCGCACGAGCAAAGAGGTGCGCACCGCCGGTGGTGTGCTCGTCTTCGACCTCTCTCGCACGCTATCCCACTTTTTGAAGCAAGCAAGGGTATCCGCTCCGGAGCGGGAGGAGGATCTTTGGGAAGTGGTGGTGTTGAGGGTGGTGCTGCCTCTCGCCGTCGCCTGCACCGACGACACGGTGCGCGCGATCGAAGAGAACCGACAGACAGCGTCATCCTCGCACACGGCAGTGTCGTGGCGCTCCACGGTAGAGATGCTGACCCTTTTCGTCGATCCACAGATGAGTCGCGCAGAGCCAAGTATCATGGCGGAGCGACTCCAAGAAGTCTTTCCAGCAGTGGAAACCCTCCTGCGGGCCGCGGCGACGGCGACACGCGCTCATCTACACCGGTGCTCCCGCCACGTGCTGAGCGCTGATGAGGCTCGCCAGCGTGCAAGGCAGACGCCCTTCAACGCGAAATGCAACGTTCATTTTCTCGGTGCACTGCTGATCTTCGAGTACGCCATCTTCCACGCCAACACACAGGTCGGGAGATCATCAACGACCGCCGCTGGCCACCTCAGTGCGACGGGCGATGACGACGTCAGGAAGGCTAATGAAGCGTTGGCGAAGCTAAAGAACCGCTACTGTAATTTTCTGGTGACCCCTATAAGCGAGCTGGTGTCCGACACGCCTATGGATATTGTGTGTCGCATCTTCGAGTGCCCGCTGCCGGATTCCGTCACCCGCTCCGCCGCGGCGCCCTCCACCGTTGTGCTCCTGGAAAGGAGGGATGCGGTGGAGATAACGACAACGCTTCCGTTCGCGCTCTCCCTCGTGATGGACCCGGGCCCCGTCAATGAGTTCTTCACGGAGCGCTGCATGTCAATAATGGTCGGTGACCCGGAAGAAACGAATTGAGTAGGGCAGAGGGTGGAGCCGGCACCGGTCAAGCGCGCAGTGGCGAAAGCGTGCGGCACGAAGGCGAGATGGCTCTTGAAAGTTGAGCCCACGAATGCTTCTGCATGCGGCACCGCCCCTCCCCCCTCCCGCAAACCTGCTCAGCTTCAGACAAATACGCGTGGGCCGTGGTGAATCGCCGAATTGGATGCCGTCGTTGCCGTACGCGGGGCGGCACAGAAGCGAGAGCGGTGCGCAGACCGCGCCGGCATCTGTCATCGCAGTCTTCACGCAAAGTTGCAAAAAAAAAAAGACATTTGGGTGATATAAACAGTCGTCACCACGAGGAGCTCTGCGTATCCAAAGCGCCACAACGTGTCTCAGTTGAGCCAACGAGGGGGCAGTCGAGAAGACGCGGCGCCTTTTTCTTCATCGCATCGCCGTATCCCTGGGTTGGCGCTGCAACGCACCGGAGAGGATCTGCTCCTTTGTACCTCTTCACCAGGTCTTTGATGCGACGACGGAAGTGTCATTCTTGGCTTCTAGCGCGTCTTGCTACTTGCACAGTTCCGCGATTCTCTCGGTTGGCTGTGCTTCTCTCTGTGCCCTCCACGAGTGTAAGTGTGTGTGTGTGTGTGTCAGGGGGGGAGTTGCTCACAGCAGAGGCATCTCATCACGTGCGACAAGTGCTTCGAATCAAAGCCACCTCACCCTCACTCGACTTGGTCGTTTTTCAGTTGCCCCACCCTTCTCCACCTCACACACCGCTGTTGTGGTCATCTACACAGCACATGTTGTTCTGACTCGGCGTGAAAAAATTCACTTGTTGTTGCCTAGTGCACAACTAGTTAGCCGACGGCGGCTTCTGTGTCATCCACTCGTTTCTGAGGGTCTTCGCGATGCAGCGCTCGTCATGTCTGAACAGACCTCCCTCCGCGCGCTTGAGTCTGGCAGGCGTTGCTTCTCGATCAGAGGCTGATTTGAACCGCCTGCGCACTCGCCTTAACCAGTCCGGTGCCATCATATCCTCTCGCTCTGTGGCGTCCAGGGCAGATGCGAACTTTGACGTAGAGGTGGTCAACGTGGGTGATGGTCGTCGCGCCACTCCGGTAGAGAACTTGCTGGCACGATTGGAGCAGCATGGCTTACGTCGCCGCATGGCGGCCGAGGACGACGCCGGAGCGTACGCCGTGGATGTAGCCGCAAGCGCAGATGCCGAGGAGGCCACGGACGACAGCAGTGACAAGGCGACTGCATCAGGCAACAGCCATGCCGGCGGCTCCAGAGACGTGTCCCCTTGCCCCTCACGTGTCGGGGCTTTCCCTTCTTCGGCGCCCTCTCACGCACCCGAATCGCGGGAAGCGTACTACTACCTCTGCGTTCCCTGCGAGCTCCGCCTAACGCGCATCAGTCGCCGTCCGCCGCGCTGGCGCGCCCTCGAAGATGTTCATTTCCACTTCTCCTCGGCGACGCACCGCGCCACCGCGTCGTGGATGGCGGACGACGACATCGACGAGACGCTTCGCTCCTCGCCACTTGTCACGCCGACGCACTACTACAGCCGCATCTATATCAACGGTATCCCAACACTCTTGTCACGCCGCCCGGGAGGAGGCGATATGTTCTACCCACTCCCGCACGAGGAAGAACTCGTGGGCCCCTTCAGTGCCGCTGCTGCACGCGATCGAGACCGCACAGGCGGTCGGGAGGGCTCGCCGGCCATGTCGCAATCCTCAGTAGCGTCGGGCGAGCACGTCCAGAGGTTGTTTCCGCCATCGGCGCGAAGGGGTGCGCACGGTGGGGCCCCTGTCCTCTGGCATCGCGCCCTTCCCAGCCTGTACACAAAGGTTGTTCAGATTGTTCGCCGCACGCGCTCCGGTACTCTCGCTGATGTACCTTCTGACCGTCGAAAGTACCGCGTGGCGCGTACGCGGTCTCGAATACTCGTGGGCGTTGACCGCTGCAGCCGCGACGAGTACCGTGAGCAATCCTGGATGCCGCTGCACAAGGTGCCGCTCTCCCCAGCGGTGTATCGACTTCGCCGGGAGCGCATTCCCAAGCCTCTGCTGGCACGTCCAGAGTACGTCGGCCGGCAAGGGCAGGATGTGCCTTTCCGGTGCAGCGAATCTGCGGTGCGGGCGGCTCAAGCAGCTGATGTGGCGCACCGGACAGTGTACACGCAGCCCAACCAGCCAATCGCGGAGGGCTCTCGTGACTATCAAAGGCAAGGCGACGCCTTCACGACAGCCGTTCCCGTGCCCCTGACGGTGTTTGAGGACGAGTGCTACCGAGTCACCCTCGTGTCCACCGTGGAACAAGCGCACCACGAGGACCTCCAGCAACGAGAGACCTCTCGACCGTGGAGCCGCCTCGCACGTACGGGCGAGAGTGCGTCGCAGGAGATGAGTCACCCGGTGCTGACGCTGGAGCTGCTCATGCAGCACACCCAGTCCTTCACCGAGTCCTGGAAGCCTCCTGTCGGGTCTACTACTGTCGTTAGTGGCTCGCGTGTGCCAACTGCCGCGCCGTTGTCACCATCTCGTCGCAGCAGCATCAGTCGCCCTTCCTCAAGTTGTAGTTCAGACAGCATGTCGTCTTCGTCCGCATCTAAGCGCTCGACTAGCTCGATGCCATACCCACACAGCAGCAAGCGTGCAAAGCGAGAAGGCTCGCTGTGAGATCCGCACCTCTCTTGCATCAACGAAGGCAGGCTCAGCGGTGTATGGAGGACGACAGCTGGTGTGCTACGCCGACAGACGATGCGCCTTGACCCACAGTCCGTGTGTCGCACATCTGCTTTGTGTAGAGAGGTGCCGCTGTACTTTCGCTTGTTGCTTGTTGTGGTCTCTCTCGCAGCTCTCCACAGGGTGCGACGCACCTTCACGCTCAACTAAAGAGGACGCCGGCGTACCAAAGGCCGCCCTTCGCCCCTCTCCCTCTTGCCCCACTGAAGAGGGTGCAACGAAAAAAAAAGAACTTGAGCTGTGAAGGACACACATATATATATATCCACATGCAGGAGCGATACACGATCCTCGGTGGAGGTGAGCAGTCCGCTTGGTGGACCACAACAGTGCCCCTTGTCGTGAGCACGGTTGCGATGACGACTCAATGGATAGCTGCGGCTGGCGCACACAGAGAGAGATACACCCACGCTAACATTAACTTCCCTCCCTCCCTCCCTCCCTCCCCCCTCTTCTCTTATTACGGTTCGCTGCCTTCTCCAAAAACAACCCCCCACAGACACCTGTCGCACACTCTTCCCCCCCCTCCACCCCCAAACAAGCGGATATCAGTGATATCAGGCACCCATCGCGCCCGCCCATTTCCTTTCTGTAGAGCATATCAGAAGGCCTCCTCCCTCCGACTCCCTTCCCTCTCCCCGCGGGCCACCCTTTGATTTTGGCGGGACTCACCAAATCTTCCGTGGCGTACTTCCCTCTCCCCAAACTCCGCGCCATGGAGGGGACAATGTTTTCGGTAAACGTGCTGCGAAGCCCTTTTGGAGTGCGCGGGACGCACTTGATGCCATCACCCGACACCGCGGTGGCGGTGGCGAACATGTCGGCTGCTAATGGTGCCCACGTATCAGACATGTATGCGCAGATACTGCCACTGTGCAAGCCCCCTAGCAGCTCAACACGACAGTGCTACGCAGTCTCTGGCACTCGCGGCATACAGCAGCTGATTGCCAGCACGCGCAGAGCGTCTCCCTCTTCGCAGTGCTCCCCCACGGAAGCTCAGCGAGTTGACCGCAAAGCGTCCGCCACGCCGTCCGCCACGCCGCGGCTTCAGGTAATCTCGAAGCACGACAAGGGCCGTATGCTTGTTTGGAATGAATTAACTGGTGCTGTCGTCGCCGCCTGTCTCTTACACCCGTCGTTCACGGTCCATCACTGCGCGATGACGGCCTCGCACCTGTACACGACCGTGGAGGGCTCAGCCGCAACATCTGGGGCGGACGAGGAGGCGTGCGTCTATGTATGGGACCGCTCTACCCTGCGCAGCGTCACGGTGCTGAGAGGTCATGTCAGTCGCCTGACCGCCTTGACGGTGCGGTCGACAGACACCTCGACACTAATCGCCACGGCAAGTCTTGACGGCACGGTTCGACTGTGGCGCCATCTGCACAAATCGAACCTCTCAAACGAAGCCGTTGCAGACCAAAACAAGGTGCAGCTCTTGTGGGTACTGGCCACAGCAGAGCTGGGCAACGTGCACTCTTTGGCTTTCCTGGCAGCAGACACAGTCGTGGCCGCCGCGACTCGCTGCGCGATGGCTTTTCTCCGCTTCACTGACCCACCGGCGAAGCGGAGTGGTCGAGGCAGCGTGGTATGCTTAGGCACGACCGACACCATCGCTTTCCAAAGGGTGCGCTCCGCTGCCGACCCTGACGGTGGCACCACCTTCCTGCATGTGTGTCCATTCAATCGCAACAGTGGCAATACAGCGGCTGCGCCGCAGTCGTCTACACTGTACCTCCTGACGGGCAGCACCAGCGGGTACGTACAGGAATGGGCTGTTGACGTAGATAACATGGCGTCTGCGGAGGCGTCGCGGAAGCCCACCGCGTCGGCCGCCGTGCCAGCTTACGTTGGCATCAAGTGCCGCTGGTACCACAAGGCGCACGCTGCCACAGTCGACTGCGTCATCACGGACGAGGATGTTGTGGTGAGCACGAGCCTATTCGATCGCGTGCGCCTCTACCACCGCAAGAGCGGCGCCACTTGCTCCATCACCTGCACCGCGGCAATTCCCATTCTCGTGCCGCAGCTGAAGGAGCTCGTCTGGGGCACGATCGACGGCTCAGTGAGCGTTGCGAGCTACGCGCGCTTCGCGCGTGGAGAAGTGAATGAGCTGCAGCTGCTGTGGACCGCCAAACCGCACGCGACGGCTATCCGAGGGGTGTGCTTGTCCTTGACACCCGACCTCCGCTGGGATACTCTGTGCACCGGCGCAGCAGACGGGTCTATATGCGTCTGGAGTGCAGTGTCGCAGACGGGGCGGGAGGCAGTTTGCCGCGCCCCAGACAAGCAGGGCGGCGCCCTCTTAATCAGTTGCCTCTTGCATGTGCTCCCCCTGTCGCCACCCTCCATGGAGAAAAGCGCTTCTGGTGTAAAGCGGGTGGCGGTCCTCGTCGCAGGACTAAAGGCCGCGTCCACCAACCATCAGGGGGCAATCCTCGCCGTCGAGCTGACCGCAACTGCAGAGGTGGGGCAGATCACCGAGATGCCCCTCAAGAGTAACAAAGGAATCTCGTGCGCGCACCTCTGTTGCGGCGAGAAGGGTGCCCTGACGCTCTGGGTTGGGACGACGTGCGGCCAACTTCTGTACGCAGCGAAGAAATGTGGGCAGAGGGGCTGGACGGCGCTGACGCCGGTGTACTGGGACTCGAAGCCGAACGGAAGCGTGGCGGCCATCTTGAATGATGCAGCCTCCGCAACCGTCATGGTGGCGGTTGCCGAAGCAGCCAACATGGGCAGGGCGCCGCAACGGCTCTTCGTCTCGGCACTTCAGCTGGACTGTAAGGCGGCGGCGACCATGCTGTCGTTATGGGAAGGCACTGCTGTACTCCCTAGCACGTCAACCGCCGCGAACGGTGTTGAGCGCACGTTTACCATGACGTGGGTGAGCAAGGCGGGCTTGGACGAGCAAGTCCCCTCGAGTAGAATTAGTGGGCTGCTGGTGTGCGGCAGCGATAGTACCATGGTGCGCTGTGCACGCGCGAGCGTGAGCGACGCCACTCCTGTCGCAGCCGCATGGCAAACTCCGGAGGTTCTCCTCTTGGGGTCGTCGGCCGAGCAGCCATACATCGTTCAGCGCAACTTGGACGAGCCGCGGTCGGCCTTGGCCACGGCGGTGAGCGCGCAGAGTAGGACCTCAGATATTGTGTGCCTCGACGTCTTGGAAAGCCGCAAGCGCGTATTGGTGCCGTCAAAGGTGCGGACAGCGAAGCTCAGAACGCTGCTGTACGACGTCGGGACGGAAAAGGTGCGACTGGCTGCGGTGCGCCATACGAGCGCTCACGAAGCCAGCGAAGTGTCCTTTTTCGACGACGAGGGCCGGGAGTGTGCTCGCGTAACGTACAGCGGTGCCGTGATAGGAAGCGGCGACACAAGCGAGGTGCTTGCCACTAAGGAAGCGCTCAACTATACGCCCCAGGCGCAGGGCAAATCCCTGCAGCAGCCTTCAGAGGCGGGGGAGACAGCCATGCGGGCTGCTCGCTGCACCGCCATTGCCGCGCACGCAGGCGAGCGGGTCGTCTTCGTTGGCTACGAAGATGGTCTACTACAGATGGTGGACACTACGAGTATGTACGTCTTCTGCCGTCGTTGGGCAACCGACGCGACCGGTGCCACGCAACCGATTATGGATGTGCGATACGCCGGCTCCGGAGTTGTGGTCGTGCGACTGGGCAGCCATCACCTTTGCAGCTTCATCGTTCCTCCTCGCAGCCTCCTCGATCAACCGTCGTCGTCGTGAGACCGCGAGCGTGCCTCTCCACGTATTGCTCGCTTTTCAAACGTTTGGGGGTGTCCACGACGTTTTTGTCCTCGACCTCAAGGTGCTCACTCTCTGCCGTAAGAGAGAGCGCACCCATTCAGCTCTGCGCCGCCCCCACCCCATCGCGCGGGCGTGAGGCGGCGACAGGCACATGGCGCTACAGCCATGCACCGACTCGGTCATCGGAGCACAGCCTCCGCCCACAGACGCTGCCCACTCGCCCCACTGCGCTGGCCGTGCCTCATGCACGGCTCCCATCGTGCGGGCTGCCGCGTCCCCCACCCCCTCGCAGGGGGGAGAGGGGGAGGGTGCTGCTCAGCCTCCACACACCAGCAGACAGTGCGAGGGCCGAATGAGATGCGTTGAAGCGACTCGAACGCCTCCGTCATCGTAGAGATGGAACAGGTGCGGCCACTGTCATACGTCGCTTCGACGCAACGCCATCCAGCGCCTGAGCGGTGACGCAGCGTAGCCATGCACTGTTCCGATGCCCCCAAACCGCGGGGCACGTCACCCTGTCGCCGTGACGAGTGCTTTGGCATACGGCGGAGACAGAGAGGGGCTGCGTGCTGTTGCTACACGCAGCACACATAGTGAGAGAGAGGGGGCGGCGCCTGCACCCCCGAGACGCCACGCCTCTGCGCGGCGGCCTGTCTCCGGCCCCTTTCTCATGGGGCGGTGGGGGAGGGGGGAGGAGTACGTGACACACACACACGTACACACAGTCTTTTTTCTCTCGATTGCAGAGGCCACAACGGTCAAGCCCAAAAGACCGGCACAGAGGCGCCCTCCACTCTCAGCTTACCATTCCTTAGTATTTTCTGTTCTTGGCTTTACGGCCCTCCGTATGTAAAATGTTGTACACTGCCTGGGGTGCTACGTAGCTGCCAGTGCTGATGCTATGTCTTCATAGTTCATGGTGGACGCACGGAACTCTGTAAGGGCCTCCCTCTGCCTCTCCCTTCACTCTCTGTCCAGTTGCTTCCTTTTTTTTGTGGTTGATTGGTTTCCTGTCTTGTTGCTGCCAAGGGAGGTGCAGCAACGGCTTCCAAGAACGGGGTGTTGTCTGCAGAGAAGCGTAACGGGGAAGTGGCGTGTCGGCGGAGCAAGACGTGCGTAGGCGGTGCTCAGCAGGGTCAGGAGGGTGGGGGCAGGAGAGGGGACGATGGTTAGAAGGGATGGCGGGGGATCGGGGAGAGGAGAGTTGCGCTTCCTAATGGCCGGATGATCCCCTGTCACGCTGCCGTCCCCGCGTACTGCTCTGCTTCGCCTCCGCGCCCACACCCTCCTCTTCCCCTGGCCGCCGCGCCTCGCGCTTGCATTCTAAGAAAAGGTAAAACCACGTGAGCGCTTTCGCATTGAGCCGCTGCGTCGCAGCGTGCTGCGGGCCTCCTCTCTTCCTCCTGGCGGTTCACGTCAAAGTACGGCCATTCCTCACCACCTCGTCATGAAGACAAACAACAGCAGAGCGAACAAGCGTGCAAGCGAAAGACCGCAATGCGGACCCTACGCCCTCTAGGCATCCACGTCGCCGTTCTTCGTTGCGCTGTTACGTTTCTTCCGCGTGAGAGCGGCCCTACCACGGCATCTTCTTAGGCCCGCACATCCTCAGCCCATCTCCTATGTTTGCTGTTCTTCAAAGCGAGCGAGTTCGCGTACAGGGCTGAATGACGGGAAGCCTTCCACCCCCTCCCCTTCCTCCCCCCTTTCACGAATGTCTTTGTGGTTCTTCGTCCCGCGCGGTGCGAATTGCGACACAGGTGAAGGGACAGAGGCCGACACCTACCTGCTTCATGGCGCCCTCGCGCTCTCTTCATCACCTCGGCCCCTCCTCTCTCAGCTTCTCTGCACCAGCCAATCGTCACACCCGCGACACGACTCCTCACCACATCGGCATCAGCGGGTCTCTGGCTCTCGCTTGCTTTAGTGGCCATTTTAGTTTGCCCGGCGGCTTTACTCGTCTCTTACGACACACACTCTCTCTCGCCTCAGCGCGCTTCCGTTGTTGACGTTATACAACTGCGTCGAACCTCCTGACTATCCCCCCACCCCCCCACCCCGCTCTCTACCGCAGCATCATGGCCTACAGTCAGTCGCAGCAAATGAAGAAGGAGTTCCGGCTCCCAATGGTGCCGGGGCTGTCCTGTGGCGAGGAGATGATACGCCGCAACTACGACCGCCGCCAGATTCATGGTGTAAAGATGGGCTGCGCAACGACCATTGCTGGTGTACCCGTAGACCGTACCCTTGGCATGGACGCTGAAGCCCACCCGGGATCCACCTTCAAGGCTGTCGCTTCAACCTTCACGGCGGCGCCCGGGGGAGATGGCCACGGTGGAGAGGATCTAGCAGGTCGCGTGCTGCGCTACTACGGATACTGCGTCGAGCCCGTCTCGGACAGTCCGGAGGAAACAGAGCGGGTGCGCAAAGTGGTCATCAACTTCTATCTCGAGGATGGCACGATGAGTGTGACGGAGCCGCAGCAGGACAACTCCGGGTTTGCTTCTCCTGCCAACCTGAAGCGCCACATCGTACCAAACCCGGACGGTGCGCCAATCACCGCCGCGCAGCTGCGGGTTGGTGAGTCGGTGTCCTTCTACGGTCGCACGTACCAGCTTTACGATGCCGATCCCTTTACTCGTGCCCTCTTGAAGGAGGCCGGGGAAGAGGTGCCGGCTGCCATCGTGCCACCGACGGACGCGTACACCACCAAGCTCCGTCGCCCTGTGGCCAAGGCGCATAACGTGACATCCATCGCAGCGTCCAGTCCGCTCAGCATGGTGCTCTCGTCGGCCCAGGTGCGCGCCACCCGACGGTTCCTTGAGTTTGACCGCAAGGTGCTGCGGTGTGACTGCACGTGGGACGACACAGCAAGCCTCTACGGAACGAAGCATTATCTCACGCTCTACTACTTCCTTAGCGATGGCAGTCTCGCCCTCGTCGAGAAGGATGTGCAGAACAGCGGTCGCGACCCGTTCCCAAAGTTCTTCAGCCGCCAGCGCATCGCGAAGCCAACGGACCCCTCTGGCAAGTTCGACTCCTCGACTCTTGGCTCCGTCACCTTCAAGGAGAACGCGAACACCGTCTACTACACCGAAGACGACATCCGCATCGGGAACGTACTCAACCTTTACGGCCGCCAGGTGAAGATCCACGACTACAATCAGTTCACTCGCGACTACATGGCAGAGCGGTTCGGCATCACAGCATATGAGCCCATTCCCGGTGCCACACCGCCGCCCTTCGTGCCACCCTGCTCGACGCGGCGTGAGATCTCCGAGGAGGAGATGCGGGAGCGCCACAACGAAAAACGCGATGAGCTGCGCCGCCACCGCTTCGCCGACGCTGTGGTGAAGTTTCTCGCCCGACTAGACAACGGCAAGGAAGAGGATAAAGTGCGCCGCTTCGTTCTGGCCGTCTACCCCGGTGACAACACCATCTCCATCTTCGAGCCAGTCATCCGCAACAGCGGCATTGTGGGCGGGAAGTTCTTGCAGCGCCAAAAGGTGCGCCGGGCGGACGGTGAATACTTCCACGCGGACGACTTCTACGTTGGCGCGCTTGTGTCGATCAACTCCTTCCCTTTCGTCATCCTCAACTCGGATGAGCACTCGCTGAATTACATGGAGCACAATCCCGAGGAGTTTGGGCACTCCGACATCAACAAGATTGTGCGCAAGATGCAAGCAATGCTGCAAAGCAGCACCACAGGTCTTGCGGAGGCGTTTCGCCGCGCCGACGAGAACGGGCGCGGCGGCCTCGACATGGAGGTGTTCCTCTCCATCATGAAGGAACTCAACCTCAACATCACTGAGCAGGAGATCCTGACTGTGTTGCGGTACTTCGACAAGAGCAACGAATCCTACGTCAGCTACGAGGAGGTAGCCAGCCGTATCATGCCCGAGGGCAGTGCCGTGGCGAGTGACAGCCGCCCGTGGGAGGCCGTTTACCAGGAGAGTGCCGATCACGCCACCACGTCGTTCCTCGACGACCCGAAAGAGGCGGAGGAAAAAGAGCGCCAGAGGAACGAAGCCGCGGCCGCCGCACGAGGCGCCGCGGAGCTCCTCGCGCAATATAATGAGCGCCGCCAGCTTTTCATGAAAGGGTTCCACGCGATCACTGACTACGCCAAGGACAGCCTCATCGGGACTGACGAGTTCAAGATGTGTGTGCGGCAGAAGCTGGAGATCACCTCGATATCCGACGAAGAGATGCGGGCCCTCGCGAAACGCCTCTTTCCAGAGGCGGCTCCGCGCGTGTCGTACGAGGAGTTTATGCGCCTGCTCAACGGTACCTCGACCTACCCCCACACGGTCGTTACCATCGCTTCCCACAGCGCTGCAAAGTAAGCTGGCCTGCAGTGCGTGTGCGACGGTAGCAGGTGGTGAGGAAGACGAGGAGCGCGGAGGCGGATGCCCGCCCGTTCGTCTCCCGAGATTGTGGTACGTGCGTGAATGTTCCTTATTACAAAGGCGCGATGTAAAGTACCAGTGCAGCTGGCGAAGCAGCGCGATGCGTCGACTGCTATTTTCCCGTGAGCCCCGCGCACTGCCCTTTCTCACGGACTCGCTCCGCTCCCGTCGCTCTACATGGGTGAAAGGATTCGCGCCTGTGATGCGTGCGAATGTTCAGGGAAGGGGGGACGACGGTGGCATCTGTGAGGCAGTGGCTGCACGCTCTGCGTCATCCTCTCTCTCTCTTTCCATTGCCTTTTTTTTCCCTTGGCGCTTTCCCTTTGCGTGTGTGGGAGGGTGTTGGGGCGTTTCATATTTTGTGTGTGTGTGTCTCCTTGCTGTCGCTCAAGTCACCAGTCCCTTATGTACGATAGAGTGCGCCGGCCCCTCGCTCCGCTTCGTTGTACTCAGAGCAAAGGCGCAGCCACAACAACGTTCAAAGAATATGTCTGAGAAGATCTCTCAAATGCATGGGGAGAGGTAGGCATGTCTCTGTGTGTATGCGTGTGAGTGTGTGTGAGTGCTCAGGGGTGTTAGCGTGCCCATCTGCTCCACTTTCTGCCTTCCCCTCTCCCCATGCCACACTACTGTGTGGTGATGTGACATGGAACGGAGCGATGGCAGCGGGCAGCAGGTGCCGTTTCTGTGTGGTAATCGTGTGCCGGTGTGTGCGTTGGCGCCACGCCAGTGTTGCGCGGTAGGACGCTGGCCGCTTGTGTCTGGACGAATTCCTCTTTGAAGACGCCACAGTCAACTTCCCTTCCTCTCCGCTCCTTCGCAACCTCCCATCGACAAGTCCACACCGCTCTCCTTCTCGCTCGTCGCCTCCACTGGTGCAGCTCCCTACATAGTTGGTGTCCTTGCACTCATCCGAGACGCTCGCGCACACCATGCGGGCTACAGCGCTTGTACTGCTGTGCCTAACGGCCGCTCTCTTGAGCGTGGTCGTCGCGCTTCCATCAGAGGTGGCCCAAGCCACCGCCTCGGAGTGCCTTGATCTCGGATTTGAAAAGGATGTCGTACGCTGTAACATGTGCGCCAAGCTGTTCCTCATGACGCAACACGAAGAACTGCGGTGGCAGTGTGAAAGCTGCTGCACGGTGAGCGAAGGCGATCGCACCGACGATGTCATCTATGTGTCGGCCCGCATCGAGGTTCGCGGCATGGCCCGCATGATCGCGCCATGGCAGGTGAACTCGATAGCCATGTTCAAGCGCACATACAGCTCAGAGCCTTACTTCAAGCACATCTCATTTGTAGAGAGGTCGTCACAAATGTTTCCGCGCGTGGTGCTTGTCAGTAGCGACCCGAAGGATGTCATGACCATGCACATCTCAGGGTGGTCGGCCGAAACGCTCCACAACCTCTTCAGGAAGAAGATTCGCGTGCACTAGCCGAACGGCTCTGTATCCCTCACTCTCTGTATGGCACATATTTTTGTTTCTGCCGCGCTGAGTCGTGGCGCTTCTGGCTGCCCCCTTGCGAGAACGCGCACTTTCCCCACCCACTCTCGCACCCGACAGCTTCACCGGACAGAACGCGCCTGGAACGCGTAGACAAGTCTATTGCACCCCTCCTCATGCACCATGAGCGGGTAAAAGGAATGGTAAGCTGAGAGTGGAGGGCGCCTCTGTGCCGGTCTTTTGGGCTTGACCGTTGTGGCCTCTGCAATCGAGAGAAAAAAGACTGTGTGTACGTGTGTGTGTGTCACGTACTCCTCCCCCCTCCCCCACCGCCCCATGAGAAAGGGGCCGGAGACAGGCCGCCGCGCAGAGGCGTGGCGTCTCGGGGGTGCAGGCGCCGCCCCCTCTCTCTCACTATGTGTGCTGCGTGTAGCAACAGCACGCAGCCCCTCTCTGTCTCCGCCGTATGCCAAAGCACTCGTCACGGCGACAGGGTGACGTGCCCCGCGGTTTGGGGGCATCGGAACAGTGCATGGCTACGCTGCGTCACCGCTCAGGCGCTGGATGGCGTTGCGTCGAAGCGACGTATGACAGTGGCCGCACCTGTTCCATCTCTACGATGACGGAGGCGTTCGAGTCGCTTCAACGCATCTCATTCGGCCCTCGCACTGTCTGCTGGTGTGTGGAGGCTGAGCAGCACCCTCCCCCTCTCCCCCCTGCGAGGGGGTGGGGGACGCGGCAGCCCGCACGATGGGAGCCGTGCATGAGGCACGGCCAGCGCAGTGGGGCGAGTGGGCAGCGTCTGTGGGCGGAGGCTGTGCTCCGATGACCGAGTCGGTGCATGGCTGTAGCGCCATGTGCCTGTCGCCGCCTCACGCCCGCGCGATGGGGTGGGGGCGGAGCAGAGCTGAATGGGTGCGCTCTCTCTTACGGCAGAGAGTGAGCACGTTGAAGACGAAAAGCAGTCCGTGTATGTCATGGTGTCGTGCTGACCTCGTTAGTCCGCACAGAGGTCAGTTCGTCTTCCACCGTGGCCCCCACCTCTCCTGCAATGGGCTCCTTCAAGCACGTACCCGCTTATCCTCTTCCTTTATGTGTTTGATATGTGAGCCGCTGTAGCGTCTTTGTCTCGCTCTTTTTTTTTGCTCGGAGCCAGTCTCACTCCTCTTTATCTGGCGCGTGGGCGCCCCCTTCCAGGGGGACACGCTCGTACGCGCAAGCGCTTCGCGAAGGACGCACGACGAGAGCTGCGTAGCCTCCACAGTTTCCGCCTATGCGGGCTGACCTTGTCAGGTGCAGCTTGGCCCCCCCGGCGCCGCAGCTCTTCCCGTTTTCTACTCCCTCACTTACCGACTGCCCGACCCTTCGCCACACTTCCCTTTCAGTCCGCACACGCACCGCGCCCTCTCACCGACGACAGAGGAGACCGCCTCTCGCGTGATAGTCTCTCCCTCTCTCTTCTTCTTCACCCACTGGCGGCTATTGGGAGCATCGCTTGCTCCGTACATGGTGGCTGCCGTCCACCTGCATCTCACTCCCCTCATCTCGCCCCTGCCGCATCACACGTCTCTCCTTGACAGTCCCACTTGTTCTCCCGTCGTAGCCGGCTCCCTCTCTATTGCCCTTCCGGCCCGCCCTCCCATTCTGCGCGTGCGCTCGCATACAGACACAGGCGGGCTCGGTGTCGACACCCGGGCACGGGGCAACCTTATCCGCAGGTAAAGATGATGCGCCGGGCTCTCAGTGGCGTCGTCACCGTCCGGTCGGTGGCGATGCGCAGCTACACGGACGCCCTCACGATTCGAAAGCCAAACCCATACGACCAGCTTGTCAGCACCGAGAATCAGCGCTACGTGGAAAACCTCATGCGACAATACGAGGCCGACGCCGCGCTCGTGGATCCCAGCTGGGTGCCCGTGCTGGAGGCGATCCGGTGTGGAAACGACGATGCCCCCGTGGTGGCCACCTTTAGCCGGCCTATAGACGCCAAGTCTTTGTCGGAAAAGCAGCGTGAGGACAACATGCGGCTGTCGTGGATGATCCGCGAGTATGAGCGGTTTGGCCACCACATGGCGAATGTCGACCCGCTCAGCGGTTACCACGCGGACAATCACATTCTCGGCTCGCACACGTTGGCGCCGCAGGAGTTCGGCTTCTCCACGGAGGATCTGACGCAGGTCTTCAACGTCACCCTTGGCGCCAGCTACGATGCAACCTTTGTTAGTGGAGGCACTGCCATGACCCTGGAGCAAATTACCCAGCAACTCCGCCGGCTCTACTGCGGGCCGATTGGCTTCGAGTTCATGTCTTCGGGCTTCTTCGAGCTACGCAACTGGTTCAGGCAGGAGGTCATGAACTGCCTGCAGCCCCTGCCGGTCGACGAGCGAAAGCTGTGCTACAATGACGTCGTGAAAGCCTGCGGCTTCGAGAAGTTTCTGGAGGTAAAGTACGCCACTAAGCAGCGCTTCGGCCTCGACGGTGGCGAAGCGCTCATTCCGGCCCTGAACGCAGCCATCCTCACCTCGAGCAACCTCGGCGTGCAGAGTGCGATCATCGGCATGGCGCACCGTGGCCGCCTGAGCGTCCTGGCAAACGTGCTGAACAAGTCTCTACGCACGATCCTCAACGAGTTCGAAGGCCGGGTGGCGATCGAGGATGCACATCTCAGCGGCGACGTCGAGTACCATCTCGGCCTGCGCAAGCACGTGAAGCTCCCCAATAACAAGTCGATTGAGCTAGACCTCCTCCCTAACCCATCCCATCTCGAAGCCGTAAACCCGCTGGTGCTGGGTAAGGCACGTGCA